>NC_047048.1:12318480-12627647 GCF_011762595.2 Tursiops truncatus
TAAGCCACACTTAAAGTGTATAATTTTAATAATTTATTTATTTATAATTTCTTTAACCCTCAGAGAAATTCTGTGAGGTAGGTACATTTATTATCTCTGTTTTTCAGATTAGGAAACTGAGGCAGCTTAGGTTAAATAACTTGCTCAAAGTCTTGATACTAATAAGTGGTAGAATCAGGATTCAAACTCAGATATTCTGGCTCTGGAAACCATGATCTTTACTATTCTGTATACTGCCTTTGCAGATGTGATCTTGACTTGACAATGAGTTTAATGGATTAGTAGAAGACTAGTAGGGAAGCCTTCCAAAGAGTTTTTTACATTACATGGACTTGAGAACATTACAAATAGCAGTGAAGAGGTTCCACTCCATTTCGTCTGTAACGTTTTAATCTTAACGTGATACTCACATATGTGAGAATGGTGTTTTTGCGGTGTTTAGGATAAGTTTATAGTTTAAGAATCGTTACAGTTTTAAGTTTAAGAACAGTGTTGGTGGTGTTTAGGATAAGTTTAAGGAAGTGTTGATTATGTTATACTTGATACAAGATACATATCTTAGATCATATGGACATATGGAAATACAAGAATTATCTATTAAATAATTCGTGCTGGCTTCTGTTTGAGATGTTTACTTGAATCCTTAAGACTTGTCTTTCAGGTGCATATAGACTAGATGATGCTTAAATGTTCATTTGGCCAAGTCATTCCTCTTTGATTAAGAGACCATCTTGTGAAAAATTAGGCTGCAGTAAAGCAGTCATTCCAGCCTTGATTTTCCATGAGGGAAGCTTTGTCATAGCTACTACTAATCCTCACATAAAAATCATCTGAACTTACTATTCAAGTTAATGGAGGGAGGGACACGCAAGACTGAAGAGATATGGGAACATATGTATATGTATAACTGATTCACTTTTTTATAAAGCAGAAACGAACACACCACTGTAAAGCAATTATACCCCAATAAAGATGTTAAAAAAAAATTAATGGATTCTTAGACTGCATAAATTTCTAAGGTTTGTTCTTTTGATATAAGACATCTAAGAATCAGTGTGAGAATCTTCTGTAAGAGGAAGAGGAAGAATATAGACTGTCAGGCATATTTTCCTGGCCTTGTTTTGGAATCACACCAAAAAAAAGGGAACTTGTTAGTGCTTGTGCCAGATAACTAGGAGACATCAGTACTGTTGGGCCATCATAACTCCTGCCAAAATTACTTTCCTGTTCATCCAGTAAAGGAAAGGGTCTAAAGCCTTCGGCGTATAATAATTCACTTGATAAAAATCCACGTTTTTGATAAACAAGTCGTATTAAAACCCTCAAAGTTAGTAAACAGGTGATAAATCTTGCTTTTACTTCCTTGTCCTATCACATTCATCAGTAATGGTGATAGGGACTTCCCTGGTGACTTAATATCCTTCAGAATGTTTATATAGTGATATTTAGATCACTTCTGAGCACAGGAGACTACAGAGCAAAATGTTTATGTTCCTAATAAAAATCACAATAAGAAGGAATATTGCTCTTCTAGCTTGGCACCCTTTTTCTGCTATCATTTCCCTTTGCACTTTCTCCTATACCTGAGGCTTTAGCCGAAGATATGATAATAAGTGTTGATTAGTATTTAATCAAATTAAAACCTTTGCTAGGTAATGCTTAGTAGATTTTGTTTTGCCGAAGTGGATGTTTGAATGGAATGAGAAATACTCTACATTAGGGAGTAAAGGGGGTACTCTTGTTTTCTTTTAAATATAATTAGTATTAAAACTCTCTTTTCCTGCCAGTTGGTTCATCTCATCTCCTAGCAGCTGTTTTAAATTCCTTAACTGTCTATTGCTTACTCAGCTATCATCTCACAAATTTCTTCACTGCTGCTTTTTTCGCCGAACCAAATTCTGAAAAGGTGGGTGTTCTCTCACAGGCCGGGCTGAGCTGAATTCTGGTTGCCCTCTTTCGGTGGCTCTCATTAATGTATTGTTGTGAGGTGTGCTATTTCCCTAAATCTCACTGGAGTCGATTACTGTAGAAATGGGCATCTGGTGTAGCCTTGGGTTGCCAATTGGGTTACTCTTTTTTTACTGATGTTGTTTGAATTCTGTTTAACCCAACACAGCCTTTTTTTATGCTTATAAAGGAATAGGAATTGTCTATACGATTTATAGTGTGCATACTCTTGTGTGTAATTGCATTGCTTATAATTTTGTTCAGAATCAAGAAAGTGGGCATTTCAGCCATAGCATTTTCATCCCAGTGTGGTTAGCCATTTCATACTTTGTTCAGTGTATCATAGTGTTGTTGAAATATTGTAAAATTTGTCTGTAGGTAATATATATCCCTAAGATTAGATCATCTGTTGTTTTCAGAAGCATCAACACAGCATCTTCCTCAAGCATCAGGTTCAAGTACAATATCTTATTGAAGGCTTATTGAATTGGATTTCAGATATTGTATTCTCTGGTAGTACAATGGTATGTCACGTTATATATTATGCTTCTATAATGTGATCCACTGCTTTCCTAATGATGTGAAAGCTGGTAATACAAGCCCAAGTTTCTGTTTATACATCAAATTAACTCCCTTCATATCTTATTTCATAATCATGCATTGCAGAAACATGTACTGTATAGTTTAGAGTGACTTGCTTTGTCATTCTTCTAAATTCTTAAGACAGTTGATACATTTATTTAGATTTTAATGTTGCAAAATGTTCCTGTCTCCCCTGTGAATAAATGCAACAGATAATCTGTAACCATTTCAATTATCCTAATATAATTTTAAATAGACTGTTTTTTCATATAAGAGACAAAGGAAGGGGTCACTGAGTTCAGACACCCAGATTTTGAGACACTTGCTTTAACTAACTGTGGTTTTAGGCAAAATATTTAACTTTACCCAGTCTCAGTTACTCTCACTATAAAAATGGGACCAGTAATACCTCCCTCAAAGTGATCTTGAGAAGATTAAATGAAATCATGTTGACAGTACCCTATCACAGAGTTTATAATAGGTGCTAAAAAAAAAAAAAATGTTCCTTCCTTTCTTTCTCTTAGGAAGAGTGTCTCATTTATTGATTATACTTTTTTTTTTTTTTTTTTTTTTTTTTTTTTTTGTGGTACGCGGGCCTCTCACTGTTGTGGCCTCTTCCATTGCGGAACACAGGCTCCGGACACGCAGGCTCAGCGGCCATGGCTCACGGGCCCAGCCGCTCCGCGGCATGTGGGATCTTCCCAGACCGGGGTACGAACCCGCGTCCCCTGCATCGGCAGGCGCACTCTCAACCACTGCGCCACCAGGGAAGCCCTGATTATACTTTTGTAAGGGGAAAAATATCCCTGTCTTACAGAATTTTTTAGAAAATGTATAAATTTAGTGTGGACCTTTTAATTCTGACAGATGGAACATTGATTTTGAGTTCGTTGCCATAAATTTGCCAAATGAAATGAAAGTATTATGCTACTCCTTTCAAGTCACTTCTAATATATCTTGAGCAAACAAAGTCTGTATTTAATAGTAGTTTGCTAATTGGAAAAGTCTACTAACTCAACACAGATGTAGAAAGTGAGAAGCTGAGATGAGACCATGGCACTAAATAAGAGAGTAGGAATAAAAGCTGCTACTTCATCATCACGCTTGCTAAGATGAACTTGAGACGGTGCGAGGTCTTAGTGCTAATTACCTTTAGCATGTTTAAACTGTCACTTCTCACTTGTCAGTATAAAGACAGGAAAATCTGTATTGGTCTGAACATGTCACACTGCAGGCAACTGAAGGCTGAAGGCATAAAGAAACTCTGAAGGCACTGCCTCCGCTGAAATTGCTGATGTTCCACATGGAATATCGGCACATGGAACTCTAATTTAGGGAGCAAAATGCCATGGAGGGAGAATCAGGGTGTTAAAACAAAGGCTCCTTGCATTTGTTACCATCTTCTTTCTTCTGTGTCAGTGTGAGAGTTTGGGCCCACAGGCAAAAAGCCAGCGAGACTTAAACCCTAGTAAAACCACCGTTAGGTAGATGTTAGCGACAATCTGACAGAACCAAGATGTGCACAGAGAGGAGAGCAAGAAACCTAAATGAGGAGAATGCAATCAATCCTGTGGGATGTTTTTAGTCTCCTGTTGTAATTGCAGATGGCATCTCACTACCTTTGTCTCTCACGGGGACTAAGCCTGACTGCATGTAGGCTTGCCAGTGTAATGCCAGATCTCTGGTCCTTCAACCCTGACGGCAGCTTACCTTGGCAGAATCATAAACCTACAGAAGGCTGAGCCCTTCTTGGTTGCTTTACATGATTTGAAGCTATGTGTTTGTACTTTATTAGACGTAATGAGGGGAAAAATTGCTTTTTAAAAGAATTTATTTTATTGAAGTATAGTTGATTTACAATGTTGTATTAATTTCTGCTGTACAGCAAAGTGATTCCGTTATACATATATATATATATATACACACATTTTTTTCATATTCTTTTCCATTATGGTTTATCAGAGGATATTGAATATAGTTCCCTGTGCTATACATTAGGACCTTGTTATTTATCCATTTTATATATAATAGTTTGCATCTGCTAATCCCAAACTCCTAATCCACCCCTCTCCCCACCCTTTGGCAACCACATGTCTGTTCTCTATGTCTGCAAGTCTGTTTCTGTTTTCTAGGTAAGTTCATTTGTGTCATATTTTAGATTCCACATACAAGTGATATCATATGGTATTTGTCTTGGGAAAGAACTGCTTCTGAAGAAGAGAATGAGAAATGATGATAAGTCTATGAAGTACAAATGCAGACAGATATGTATCTTGAACACAAACACTCTTAGAAACTCGTAGTGAGCCCTTACTCTGTGTTGGGCATGGTGCTATTATCTTACGTGCACATGCGTTATTGTGTTTAAACCACACCACTGCCTTCTAAATAGTATCCTCATTTTTCAGGTGTAAATCTTGAGGTTTAGAGAGGTAAAGTAACTCGCTCAAGATCACATAGTTCATAAGCATCAGAACTGAGACTTAGGCAAACCATGATTTCAGAGCCTAAATGAAGAGCCTTTTAGGAGGGTCATTGA
The DNA here is from genome assembly GCF_011762595.2 of Tursiops truncatus. Taxonomy (NCBI): domain Eukaryota; kingdom Metazoa; phylum Chordata; class Mammalia; order Artiodactyla; family Delphinidae; genus Tursiops; species Tursiops truncatus. Next base: position 12,323,549 of record NC_047048.1, read on the forward strand.
TTTTTTGCAGCAGGACACAAATGCCAAACACTGGGAAGAAGATTCAAAACAATGTTAATCCCTACAGAGGGCACTGTTCAGATTAAACTCATCCAACATAATGTCCTAACGTGATAAAGCATGCCTGTGCCAGCAACTGACTGTTTCAGATAGGTTTGCCTCTGGGGAAGAAAGTGCAGTGATTAATATAACCTCCTGTCAGGGTTATTTAAATCGCAGATCCAACCTAGAATTTACTTTAATAATCTTTTATTATTTTCCTGTGTATTCCTATGATTTCTCCCTTCTCTGTAAAGAATATTGTTCAGCATAAACGAATTCAGTTAGTTCTGGGCTTCCTTATTTCTGTATTTAATATTCAAAGCACTTTCTTCTCTTTGGTCCCTGATTTGCCAGAATTTGTCATTGTGCTATAAAAAGATGACAAAAGGAGTCCATTTGTTGAACCTGGAAAGTGTCAGCGTAAGTTTGTAAGTTGGTGAACGTAAGCAATAGAATGCGTAATGCATGACCAGAAGACCATCTTCATTGGTCTTTTCTGCAATCCACTTTCGATACCTTTTGGACTAACGACTCATGTGCTCCTCCAGGGAACATTGACCACAGCTAGGATGGTCGCATACCTTTTGGTCAAAGGCCACAATGAGGGAGGGGACTTTATTTCCTTGAGATACAGCGATGGTATTTTTTAGAGGTTATTACTACATGTTTGCTATCTCTTCCATCCCACGCCAGTCAGGGGTTTTAACTTTGAAGATAATAGTAACTGTCTTCAGTAGGAAAATCCAGGTCTGTTTTGACCCAAAAGATAATTCAGGATGACTTAAGGAACCCAGAGCTACATGTCAAATGTAATTAAATGTTACTGTGGTGTCTTGCCTTGAGAAGTGAGCTGCTGAGTTCTAACAGGGTGTAAGGGCAATTTGGATTAACTATTTTGATTATTTCCCACATTATATAAGAGGCATTATCTCAGGCAGCACAGACATTATCCCTGGGGGACGGGAGGCGTCGCATTTCAGAAATAGCTATGGGATTTCTTCAGCCTGCCTTTGGGCCTGCGTTTCTCAATACTTTTTCTTGAAATCTTCACCTGGGTGTGACCTTGGAAGATGGCAGGAAGGCCATCTTAAAGTACATGTAACCTTTCTAAAGAAATTAGTTTTGAAAAAAGTAAGTAGACTCTTTTTCTAGAGATCCTTGCCAAAAATGTGTAAATTATCGAATGGGAAAATTTCAGTAAGACACAGTTACTAACACAGGTGCTAAGGATTAAGGAAAACATAAATTACATCTCTCCATAGGGAGATATAGTGAGGCCTTTGATACAGTGACACCTACCTCTGGAAATGAGACTCATTTTCAAGGCATAAACCCAGGTAATCATAGGGGTGACCTTTTGAATATGAATACTAAATCTACTTCTGAATGGTGGAAGAAAATGGGAGAATTTTGAAATCCTTGTCTTTGACTTCTAGCAGCATAACCCAGAGATCTTATAAGTTTCAGGAAAGCTGTGTTTTCTGCTTCCTTCCTTATTTTCTCTCTCAATCTTAAAATACTCTCTGGGCAATCAATTTTAGAGGTCTTTCAAGGAAAGCAAAACTTGGTTTGTCTGCCTGTTAACTACAGCAAAGTGTGTAGATTCCAGCTGTTCCGTGTTACTACTAACAGTCATAAGAAAACACCTATTGTTGTCATTATCTGGAAAAAAGAAGCCCCTGGATTGGATTAAGTGAGGTTACCGTGCCCTTAAGAAATGCAGGTATTAGGCAGTGAGGAAAGTATGGCAGCAGAAATGAATACTCTCTTTCATCAGACTAGCTTCTCCCCCTCCCCCCGCCTTTTTTTTTTTTTCTGTAGGAGGAAGATGTGGAGTTAGCGAAGAGCTCTGATCTGTTTGGGGAAAAAGTATCACAGCCTATTAGTTAGAAGCGATGAAATTGAGACAGCTTCAGGGACTCCATTAAGTGTGTGGTGTTTAGGCAGACCGTGTCCCTAGGTAAAATGTGCTGTTGAGGAGGAGAGTGTACAATGAAATAATTGGGCTTGGGAAATCAGCTGGGCTTCAGCAGCCTCGTATCTCCCTGTGGGGAGTGGGGGAGGAAGATGCATTGTTTTCCTCCCCTCCCCAACATACCTCCTTTCTTTTAACATAAAAGCTATCCTGAATAAAATAGCAGGGAATTTCTCTCCGAGTAGATGGATGGCCAATATATTTTAAATAATAAAAACAATGGATATAATTAAATTTCATCTGGCGCGGAAAGGAGTCAGAGCGTGTCACCTTGGAGCCATCTCATGCTCTGTTATTCTCTAGGCATTTAGGTATTTGGTTGCGGCGGCTGAATGAAAATAATTCAGATTTGATCAGTAATGGCAGCATCTGTAGGGACATGTATTAATGCACTGATGTGTCTGGAATTAGGTTCTTAAATAAAACATGATTCCTGTGTATTTGTTTTCATTTTAAAGGAATAAACTGAAATCAGCAGAGCTAGACTGAGTTTTCCCATCCACAAACTGATTGGCAAACTTTTGTGGACATCAGTTGAGGGTAGGTTCAATAGTTCAGGTACCATTAATGTTCACCTGCTGTTATATCTTTTGAGGTCAGAAAAGGTACAGTGATAGCAAGTCCAAGGCCCAGATAATCATTACATTGTACTCTTGAGAAAAAGGTTTAAGAAGGTGTCATTTTTACATTAAGCATATGTAATGATCATTACAGCTAATATCAAAAATAAATAGAAATGTATAACATTACTACTGCTAATTAAATACTTTTTTGTGACAGACACTTAACCAGAAACTTTATGTATATACATACAGTCTCAGAAACATTTGTTATATATGAACAAAGCCCTGCTCTTGGAGTCACAAATGGTTTGTATTTTCACCTCTGCTACCTATTTGCTTTTTACTCTTGAGCAACAAATAAACCTCTTTTAACATGAGTTTCTTCAGAAAAATGGGGGAACTAGGCTAAATACTTGCTGAAATTCTTTCTGCTTCAGACATATACATACACACAAATTAGTTCTTTCTACTTCTAAAATCACTGTATAATGCTAGTTGTTTGAGCATTTGTATATGCATCTACCCATATGTCCACACACACATAAACACAACATTTTAAAATAAAACCAATGATTTTCCCTCTTTTTAGGTTTTTGGTTTTTTTAACCATGTATCCTAATTGAGCAAGATGATAGCACCCAGACCCCCAAGGAAGAATAAGTTGCAATTTGAATAAATAAAAATGTTTTCCCCTGGTTCATATTTTCACAATTATAAATGTATATTCTTGGATATCTTTAGGGGAAAGCTATGTTCAGTATTTTAAACCAGAGTTTTCACTATTGTATTCCCACATAGTTAACATCAGGTTGGTTCCCCAGATAATCATAGTGGAACTGCACGGACAGAGACGTGGTCTGTTCTCTCCAGTAGCTCATTTTCTTTAAAAATTTCATGAAAAAATTTATTAAGTAATAGAGTCAGCCCTTACCAGAATAATAATCCCATTGTGGCATGATTCAACTTTAGCTGAGAGAGTTTCCTCAAAAGTTACTTTATGGTGGTTTATGGCTCAGTAAGAGGCCCTATATAACAGGACAAATTTGTAGTTAGTTAAGAAAAGAAGTTTAAGGTTTTAGCCCCCTTAAGATTCCTGTTGGTTGTTTTTCCCCCACTGTAATACATACTCTTGAAAGGTAGGAACATTCTATTTATCTTTATATCCCCAGGGCCTATCACAAGCACCTAGTAACCAATAAATGTTGAACTGATATACGAGATATCCTTGATCTTAGAGATTAAATATTATCCTCATGGTCTAGGGGAATGAAACATCCATATATATACCATAATGTTTGTGTTTCCATATTCTGCCATCTATGGGTTTAGTAATTATTTTAGATATTATAAAATTACAGAAATCAAGACTGTTACTTTAAAATTTAAATTTTAATTTGGTCTATAGCAAATAAAACAGATTATTTGAGTTGGTTGGCTATGCCCATCACCTTTGTTTGGCCGCTGAGTTCACAGTAGGTAACCTATATATATCTACATTGTTAGGTGTGTGTGTATTTACCACATCAGTCCCCAGATTTCCTTGGTAATGCTAGTCATGGTTGTGATTGTCTTTGTAAGGTACGGTATCTGTTGTTACTGCTGTTCTTTAAGCTGCATGGGTTCAGATAGATGTCTACATTGTGTGCCCTAGAAATCCCTGCTGTAGCACAGGCCTGGCACATAGTAGAGACTCAACAAATATTTGTTGAACATTGAAGGACTGAATCAGAACAGTTATGTAAGTAGTAAAACCCAGCATCCCAGTGTTTAGACTAAACATCTACAACCACCATCTAGTGATAAAGCCAGAGCAATCATATTCAGTAAGTTTGTTGAGCATCGTTTCGGTGCCACATGGGAGAGAAACAGATGGGTAAGTCGCCATTCATTCCTGTCAAGGGCTCATGATTTGGTGAGTGAGACAGGCATATTACAAAAATGAGTATGCCCTTGAACCAAGATCACTTTGGTTCATGTTTCCCTAGCTCATAAGATTTTTAGTTGGTAGGTCAACTAAAAATAGCTATCTTTAAAGCTTTGTAAATCATAGAAGAGGTGTGATACAGTAACATTTGGTGGGATTGCAGCATATCTGAGGCTGTGTGAACTCAATCACAAATAACAACTATAGCCACTATTCTAACATTCATTTACCACTTATGTGATAAGCACTGTTCTTATCACTCTGCATACATTATCTCATTTAATCTTCTTAATAATCCCACGAAGTAGGTACCATTATTATCTCCATTTGACAACTTAGGGAACTGAGGGACAGATAGGTTAGGTCATTTACCTAAGGTCACATAGCTAATAAAGTGATTAAGATTTGAACTCGGGCCTTTAACCGGTGCTCTTGATCACTACAGAGAGGTAAAGACATAATAGAGTAAGCTTCAAAAGGATGGAAGTATTACTTCCTACTAGCTATACCAGGGAAGACTTCTTGGAAGAGGTGGGCCTTAAAGAAGGAGCTGTATCTGAACTGTATGTGCGCTAGAGTCATAGAATTTTAAAATATTAGATTTCAAACAATGAACTCTGAAGACCATCTTTTCTAAGCCTGTAATTTGCAGGGGAGAAAACAGATCTCTAGGGTTAAATGACTTGCTATAAGACATATGGCTGATTAATTGGCTTTAGAGTTGTTCTCCTAACTCCTCTATCCCTCTTATTTTTCCCCCACTATGCACACTAGCTCATGTTAAGTCTGGTTTTTCATGACCACATTCTAATATGATTTCCTAAAGGATTTTTCAGCTTGGAAATGAAGACTTTCTGGTATATCCATGTATTGTGATAAGTTAAGCTTGGAAAGGGTCAGGGCAGTGTGGAAGAGAGAGATATTAGATTGTATATATGTGTGTGTGTATATATATGTGTGTATGTATACATGTGTGTATGTGTGTGCATGTGTGTATGTATGTGTGTATATAAGTATTTGTGTGTTTATGTGTGTGTAAATGTGTGTGTGTAAATGTGTGTGTATAAATGTGTTTGTGTATATGTGTGTATGCGTGTGTATGTTTGTGTATGTATATGTGTGTGAATGTGTATATATATGTGTGTTATGTATATGTGGGTGTATATGTGTGTGCATCTATGTGTGTGTGCATGTGTGTATATGTGTGCGTGTGTATATGTATATGCGTGTGTATATACATGTGTGCATATATGTGTGTATATGTGTGCGTGTTTGCACGTGTATATGTGTTTGTGTGTATATGTGTGTGTATATGTGTGTGCATATATATGTGTGTGTATATAAGTGTGTTTTTTTCTAGTATTTTTTTTATTGTTGCCTTTGTGTCCTTCCATAAGTGTAGACAATTCGAAGTTGAGAGAAAGGATACAAATGAAACACTAATAAGAAAAAAAAGTGGTTTAAAATTCTGTAAGGTCTATGGCAGCTTCCCACAATGATTTCTTAGCCTCCTAAGTGAGTAACCTTGGGATATTTCTAGCTTCCACTAATGCTTATTAGCCAGGGTCCTACCTGTCACCCACCCACAAGTCATCACAAGAATAAAATGAGATAAATATATGAATGTACATATATGACAGCAGCGCAAGATACTAGCAGGCTTGCTTCTTCCCAAGCCTAAACTGTTCCTTACCTCAAAATGTAGTGTTGATGTTGCTTAGTCTGTTTCATTAGCCAAGTGGTTGTGCCAGATTTATGCACTGCTAAACAGTCAATTTGGGACTTGGGTAAATACTCATTGAAAAAATATTTATCTTGCTCTGAGTGCTCCCTGTTAATCCTCTTCTTCTTAGATGGTGTTCTGTAGCTGAGGATTGAGGTTTTTCCCCTTATTTATTGTTTTTGTTTCCTTCAGTGATTTAAAATATAAAATGAAACTTTTTCAGTACAGTCTAAATCAGCAGCTATTTACATCACTTGGGTGTAGGCTTTTTATAGCCCAGCTAGAAGATTACAGTAATTAGCCTATGCATTTCCTCATTAAAATGTCATTAGTGAAGGCTTTGTTCTTTTAAGATCTTCCAAATAAGGTTTATTGTATTGCATTCTATCATTAACAGTTTACTAGGAGCCAGATGTCTTATATAGGTGTGTAGAAGCAAGGATTGTTTGGGACTGTCTAAAGGGTAATGGCCAAAGAGCAGGGCTTGACATAGATAAATGTCTATGTTTAGATTGGGTGGGGCCCCACTTTATGCGCTACCAGTGTAACTGCCAGTCCCTCCTCACAGTGCCTGCTGGCAATGCCATACATACTCCTTTAGGTGTTTGGACACCTACCAAATCTAGACTTTTTGAGAGAGTAAGATTGTGCTCATCTACACTTGTTTCCCATAGTATCTTAGTAAGTTTGTGGGTGATTCAAAAACTTAATAAAGAATAAGAAAGAAGTTTATTTTCTACTATAATCATATGAGTAGTGTACAGGAATAAGAATATAGGCTTTAGGATCAGACCATCATGGGTTCAGATCCTAGCTTCACTATTTACTACTTGTGTTACTTTGACCATTATTATACTTCATCTTTATAAACCATAGTTGTCTTAAGTGTAATATGGAAGTAACAGTGGTACATACCATATAGGAATGTTTGAAAATTCAGTTAGATTATGCATGTAAAGTATTTAGCTCTACTGCCTGGAATATACGATTTATTAATATATTATTTTTATAATAAAAAAAGTATGTGTGTAATTGTATCTGTGTTCCTGCTATTTTCTTGTTATGCATCTTTCATCTGATTTAAGAAATTCTAACATGAAATTCCAAAATAAATAAGTAAATATTTAAGGGATGGTTATTCATAACACGAACTGGCTTAAGACAACTTTCTTTAAAAGGTCATTTATATGGTGCATTGGAAGTAAATTTCTTCACCTATGTTTATATTTCTACCATGCTCAGTGACCAGCACCTTGAAGGAACAAGTCAGGAAATGCACATTGATTACTCCATTAAATTACTAGATTATTATTAAATAACTAAATGCAGCATTTCTATATTCCATGGATAGGTGGGTTTGTTTTTGCTACTTTTTAGCATTGCCATATTCCAAGGATTTTTTAGAGATATTTTAAAGTTATTGCATGTCATCCTGTTGTCATGGGCAAATTAATTATGTCATTCAGTTAAGAAGCATTTCTGCTAAGTTATCTGTTCTGAGCCAGGCATTGTTCTTTGTGGTGGGATATAGTGCTAAACAACAAGAAAACACTGTTCTCGGGGGCTCACATTCTAGGGTAAAGGTAGGTATCAAATACAGAAGGAAGCAAATGATGAATTCAAATTTTTGTGAGGCTATGGAGAAGATAACCTAGGATAATATGATAGAGTATGGGTGGTGAGGGTCTGGGTTAAGGGCAGAATGATGGGGACGACTTTTGAAGAATAGTGAGCAAGTACAAAGCCCTGAGACACTAACACGCTTGTGTTTGAGGGACAGAGTGTGGCTGGAATTTAGTGTTCAAGGAGAGAGAGAGAAAAGAGGATGACTCATGCAGAGCCTTTGAAGGCTATGGGTGGAAATCTGGCTTTAATTCTGGTTGCAATGGGAAGTCCTTGGACTATTTTAATCTACAGAGTGATACTGGTTTTTACTCTAGAGAAATTCTCTGTTGTGCTCACAAGTGTGGAAGCTAGGAGATCACCTTGCATGGGCCAGGAGAGATAGAGTGTGGTGACTTAAGGCAGGATTGTAGCAGTGAAATGTTAAGTGGTCGCATCTAGGCTTCCTTTTAGGTACAGATTTGGCGGGAATTTAGGTGGATTGGATATGAGATGCAAAGAATAACTTTCAGGACTTTAGCTTGAGCAACTGGATGACTGATGCCATTTATAGATATAGGGAAAGATTGTATGAGGATGAATTTGAAGGGTGAGAAGCAGGGAATCAATAACTTTGTCTTGACACGTTATAAAAGAAATGCTCAGGGCTTCCCTGGTGGCGTAGTGGTTGAGAGTCCGCCTGCCGATGCAGGGGACATGGGTTCGTGCCCCGGTCCGGGAAGATCCCACAGGCCACGGAGCGGCTGGGCCCGTGAGCCAGGGCCGCTGAGCCTGCGCGTCCGGAGCCTGTGCTCCGCAATGGAAGAGGCCACACCAGCGAGAGGCCCGCATACCGCAAAAAAAAAAAAAAAAGAAAAAAGAAATGCCCATTGACAGCCAAGGGAAGATGTCAACTGGCCAGTTAAAGAGGCTAGGAGATTGGGAAGATGTCCAGGCTAGAGATACAAATTTGGGAGTCATCAGCATATAGAAGAGATTTTAAAGCCTCGGGACTTTCTGGGTCCTTTAGGAAGAGAATGTAAATAAAAAGAGGGCTCAGAATATAGTCCCATATACAGAAGCCTGGTAAGGAAGAAGACCCAGTGAAGAAGATAGAGAAGAAGTTGGGGATGTAAGACTAGGAATAGGTCACTTAAACAGAGCAGAAAGTGTTTCATAAACAAGAGTGCATGAGATGATCAGCTATGACTGTGCTGTGGAAAGGTCGAATGTGATCAAAGAACTGTTCATTCATTAATTAGAAAGTGTGCCTTTATACTGCTCCTTTAATATAACCCATTAGTAAAACAAAAAATTAATCTGTTACCTAAAATGTCTGTTACAGATGGTCTCTTCAGTCTATTTTAGTTTGTTTTTTTTTTTTCTTTTTAGTTATTCCCCCAAAGTAGATATTAACTCTTTCTCCAAAAGGGAGGATTTTTTATTTTCTGGTATTTATTGGAAACCCCACCCCTGATTATAAAAGTAAATGGGCTTTTTGTAGGAAAATAGAAAATACAAGAAAATAGGGTACAAGAGTTTTTTTTAAAAAGTAATTCATGGGAACAAAGAATTAAATTGGGGTACAGGAATTAAACTATATGCATTCTGTTGCTCACCTCAATTTTACAGTAGTTTTCTGGGGACCTTTACCCCAGTGATATTCATGTCGCTTCTGTCAAGAATAAAGTACAATCTGCTATCCTCTCATCTTTCTCACTCCCCACCGCCTTATTCTACATGCAGACACAGTGCTTTTCTGACTAAAGTTTTAGCAATACCTTCTTTCTAAAATGAAAGCATTTTCCCTTCACGATTAGCATCTGTTTATAGAATAGTTCCTATTTTCGTAATTAGATCCTGCATAGAAATGCAAAGGCTGCTACGTAAAAGGATAATGAATCTTTATTGCACAGTTGAAATCAGATTTGTGCAAAAGGCACTTTGAAAACAGTAATAAGCAGAGACATGTATTAAATCATCCAGATAAGGCACCCTATTTATATTTTCTATTTATAAATGGAAATTATGACTACCCAGTGGATTCCATATGACATTTCCTATTACGAGCAAAGGTTTTTAGCATTGACCATAAAAGTTATCTAAATTCAAAAGTCTCTGCAGGGGCTTCCCTGGTGGCGCAGTGGTTGAGAGTCCGCCTGCCGATGCAGGGGACACGGGTTCGTGCCCTGGTCCGGGAAGATCCCACATGCCGCGGAGCGGCTGGGCCCGTGAGCCATGGCCGCTGGGTCTGCGCGTCCAGAGCCTGTGCTCCGCAAAGGGAGAGGCCACAAGAGTGAGAGGCCCGCGTACCGCAAAAAAAAAAAAAAAAAAAAAAAAAGTCTCTGCAGATTTATGGCTCTAAAGAATACTTCCGGAAGGGGCCAAGACAGGGTGGAGAGAGTGCTTTGTCTTTTTCCTTTGTCCGTGCACCCTGACAGAAGCAAAGGATAGCAGGAGTAGAAGAAAGAAGCCATTTGAAATAACCATGTTAAGATCTAATCAGGAAACCCAGTGTCCATTGAACACATACAGTAACATTTTAAGAATCTTCTGGTTGGACTCCTTGAGAACCAAGTTCATGTCTTTATAAGCTCATCCTTATATTTTCGCATTGTCCACATCACTTCCTGGAAAACACAGGATTTATTCCCAAGCTAAATCCTTCTTGAGAGGTTTTTTTTCTCTTCCTCACCTCCTTGGCAAGTCTCAGCTGGAGCATTGCTGTATGGAGAGAGCGAGGGGAGGAGACATTGGGAGGAGGGGTAAGAAAGAAAAAAGCTCGGGCAGCAGGGAAAGTCAATGTCAAATGAACTGCCGAGGATGGCTATTACGGCTGCTGGGGACCTCAGAGGGTATCATGTGTCTTTTGTGTCTACTTTACAGTCAGTGCTTCATGTAAGATGGCAGTCTCACCTGGGCTATGCTTAGTATCGATTTACTCTCAGGCGTGCCAGACCATTTTAGCATTACTAAAGGGAGAAAATCCTATGTATTTCCCATTATAAACAGACATATAAAACGTGTATCTTTTTAACCCTTCATTTTCCTTTCTTCCTTTCCTTTTACTATTCTTTTTTTCCCTTCTTGCAACCTTCCCCGTTTTTAAGAAAAATGAAGAGCTCCATATTGAGAACATTATAAAGAGAACAAATAGACTTTTTCAGAGAACAACAGAGTATCAGTAACAACTCAGACCTAGGAGATAAAGGCTTCAAACATTGCATATTCCTAGCCTTTCAATGAAAGTGGAAAGACCTTCCTTCCTAAGGCTAGCTTTGTGGTGCAAGGCCCTAAGCACTGCTGAGTGTTGACAAAAGGGAATGAAAGGATGCTAAACTTGAAGACCAAAGTTATCATCATATTTCACCTGCTTGAACTCTTCTGTTGTTTTCCCCAGTTGCTGTGTTGCGCTTTTCCCCCAGTATGAGGAGAGAAGTCGGTTGTCTGGCTGTCTGAACTCCTGGCATCTGCTTAGCAGTTTCAGCAGTTCATAGATGAAACTCATCCCTCTGTCAGAATTTTTTTCCTTTTTCCTCTGCTCAGTTAGTAGGGAGCCTGGGACCGAGCTCCTGAATTGATTTGTACTTCCGTATTACCTAGCTCGGACAACATATGGCAATGTGGAACCCTTGAATTTATTTCTCTTCACTCAAATTAAATTCCAAAAAAATTAGAAAACTCCAGGGTATGTTTTGTGTTGTAAAAATTCTTAGTTCCTTTTTTAATGGGCAAAAGCCACACAATTTTGGCATAAAAATCTCTGGGTCAGTTACGTACTTTAAAAAGAGAATATTGATTTGCTTCCTCTCTTCTCCCCTCTCAGGGAAAAATGTAGGTTGGATCTTGCAACACTGCATCACACAAAAAGTCCAGTTAGGCACACTGAACAGAAAGTGTCTTCAAGTCATTTTTGTTCTTTGTAACTCAGTGATTTTATATATTTCCTTTCCCTTTTTTCTTTCTTAATTTCAATTGTGTAACTAAATGTCTCAAACTTGGGACTTTTCATAGGATCATCCATTGTAAAAGTAAGTAGATATAATCATACAAAATAGAACTGGATTGATGAGAAACTGGTACAAAAGTTGACTATTTTAAATGCACTTCACCTTTGAACAATACTAATGTATGAAAATCATATTTTCTTCTTTAGGAGAATAATTTGTTGCCTTATTTAGGGATAGATACCTTACACTGGAGTAACTGAGTTTTTAGGGAATATCCCTTAAAATGGGAAACAGTTTTCTTTGGGTACTCACAGCTTCTATTTTAAATGCTCCTTGGAAGAGGCAACATGGTAGAAGGAAATACCACGGGCTTTAGAGTCAACATGTCTGAGTTTGAATTCTGGCTCTGTGACTTGTCCTTCTAGGATGGCCGTAGCAAATAATGTCACCTCCTCAAAGTGAGGGAGTCATCATAATGGTAATACATACAGACAATATTTTTCTAAGAGAAAATTGAAATGGCAGGAGTCAGTGTACCTGGTGCAGTTTTGACACTTGGTGGTGAATAAATATTTATGTTATTTCATTCCAGAGAGGTAACTGTTGTACTTCCAGTTAGGTTTGTGGAATGCCCACAGAGGAGGATTGGACCTAATAATACTTCTAGGGTCTTTAAAATAGTGAGCTACATTGTTCAGGTAGTAATATTGAATTCTGTTATTTTTTCTCTTTTACTTTATTTTAAAAAAGTATTTTTTTCTTCTCTTTTACTTTAAAACTGAAGGCAATTTGTTTCGAACTCTGTGCTCCAAACTAGTGACTTAATTAAGCAAGTTTATTGACTGTCTCAGAGGCCGTGGTTAAAAACTGGCAAACATCATGTGACTGGATTAGTACCTCTCAGGAAATAAAAGGAAAAGACAGGTTTCCACCCTTGCACATTTTTTTCCTTCTCTTTTCTCCCAAGCTCATTCTTGCGCTGCAACATTTCACTTATAATCTGTTAATTAAATCATTTCACTCCATTTTATATAATTTTTCATTTAGCATTCATTTTCAACTTAGCTTTTGGCTTCATTTACTGATAATAAACAGCGTTGCATACAACACATGTTCCACAAAACACTCAGTCATACACATACAGATGCCAATAATTTTTTCCAGTATGTCAGGCACATTAAAATTAAAGGCAGCATCTCCCCTCACCCTTTCCATTACTGAATGTGCACCCTGTTTGAATAATACATACTCCCCGACAGCCAGCAGTCAGCTAATGTGTAAAAATTATGTGTAGCATGTCACTAGTACCTTTGTGAAAATTCATGGTTTTCCCAGACACAGTTCTGTAGAAGGTTTCTGGAATGGTCACTCTGATACCTTGGATCTATCCCTTTGGCTTAATGTGTACAAGCGGTAATGGTTTTCTAGAATTCAGCTACATGATAGTTTTTGAGAAAGGTCTAATGTGGTATTAAAATTACTTCCATTTAGATTATCATTTAAATCATAGTCTGAACTCCAAAGATACAAATTTTTTTAGCTTTTTAGGTGATACCCAGAAGTTTCCAAGGCTACTAACTCCAAATTTTGTGGATCACCTCTAAATGATAGTGTTGTTGGTATAGCTGTCCAAGTTCTTAGAATCCATTTACTTTCAGTTTGCTTCTGCTTATCATGTGAACCCTTTTAGTTAGAAAAGTTTCTGCTTGTACGTTTAACAGGAAGTTCTCATGTAGTAACTTCAGTTCTTTGCCACCATCTGTCATTAGCTAAAGGAGGTCCCCTTGGTCCTAGTCTTCTAGATATTGGCCAGTGAGTCAGCTAAATTTATTAGACATGTGGTATGTGATAGGTACGATGGGAGGCACTGGTGATCTGATGACAACCAAAACCAATATGATCTCTTCCCTTATGGAGATGACATTCTAGACTGGGAAGAGTCATTTTACAAATACTAGCTACACAAAGGCAGAGTTATGTGAGAGATTCAGGGGTGTCTGAAAGAGCATGACCGTGAGCTCCCACGTTGTCTGGACGTTTGGAAAGCTCCCTCCCAGGGCAATATTCCTTAAGCTGAGATGTGAAGCATCGCTGGGATTTAGCTAGGTAAAGAGAAGGGCATGGAGGAACATTGTATAGAAAGGCCCTGTGGCTATGCGGAAGATGACTTGTTTTGAGTCCTGGAGAAGGCAAGGAGCAGAGAACCATGATGTTAGCAGGGCAATAAAACATCAAAAGTGAATGTCAGATTTTATTCTAAGGGCAGTGAGAAGTGAAGAATTTTAGGCAGGGACTGACTCAAACACAATTGTTTGTATTTGGAAAAACATCTCTCTGTGTGATTTGGAAAATGTTGGGCAGAATGGCTGGAGAGACATGTTAGGATTTGCAGAACAGTTGAGAGATGGTGATAACCTGGTGGACAGTGGTGGTGGCAGTGGAGTTAGTGAGAAGTGGATTAATTTCAGAGTTCTTTATGGGTGACACAAGGCTTGTGATCGATTGAACTTGAGAAAAAGGGAAGCATCAAGGATGACACCTCGTGGATGGACCTAGAGTCTGTCATACAGAGTGAAGTAAGTCAGAAAGAGACAAACAAATACCAGATGCTAACGCACATATATGGAATCTAAAAAAACAATACCGATGAACCTAGTGGCAGGGTAGGAATAAAGACGCAGACGTAGAGAACGGACTTGAGGACATGGGGGGAAAGGGTAAGCTGGGACGAAGTGAGAGAGTAGCATTGACATATATACACTACCAAATGTAAAATAGATGACTAGTGGAAAGCTGCCGCATAGCGCAAGGAGATCAGCTTGGTGCTTTGTGACGACTTAGAGGGGCGGGATAGGGAGGGAGACTCAAGAGGGAGGGGATATGGGGATATATGTATGCATATGGCTGATTCACTTTATTATACAGCAGAAACTAACACACCATTTTAAAGCAATTATATTCCAATAAAGAGGATGAAGAAAAAAAAAGGATGACACCTCGGTTTCCGGCTTGAGCAGTTGTACAAATGGTAGTAATTTTTCATGTAGAAGGTGATAAAATTGTTTTTGTACCTATCTCATTATTGTTATCTGAGCATCAAGGTCAGAGATCAGAAACTCATAAGAGGTAGTGGCCTTAGAATCTTTTTATACAGAATATATTCTGTTGCAGTTGAACAAAAGAATTTGACTTAAATCATAGACTTTCTTTTTCTCTCTCTTGATTGTATCTGCTGAGAACTAAGCATAACAACTCCCAAGGTGACCCATAGAGAGTTTGTCAGATTGAAAAATAAGTAATTTCAGAATCAGAATCCTTACGTCCTAGCCCAGTTCTTTAGCACTTCTGTCCCTGAATGTTAGAGCTGTGTTTTATCTCTGTGAATTTTTCTACTCTGTAGCATTTTAATGGCTCCGTTCCTACCTTATTGCAACTGTTCAGTCCTTCCCATACCTCAAACTGGGTATTCTCCTTCCAGTTCCAAATTTCTAGTATATGCAGATTGCATCTTATGTTTAAGCTGGATAGAATGTTGGGAAGAAATGTGGATTCTGAAGGGTGTAAGACTGGCTTGAAGGCTCAACCCTACTCCTTGGTTAGCGTCTGCTTGATTTGATTTTAAGTAATTCAACCCGAGCTAATGTTTCTGCTGCCCCACCCACAGCCCCCTTGTTCTTCCGCTTTAGTGCCAGTAGCCCTGTTTCCACGTGCCAGCCCCGTATTTATTCATCTGTGGGGTTTTCTCAGGCCATTGAATTCTGGGCAGGAAGTACAAGGGAATTAACTCCTACCTGAACAACCCTCTGTCAGTGCCTAACGAGAGTTGCTGTATAAAGGCCCCAGCTCCCTTGCCCCTTAAGTGGGATAACTCTGAGGTATGCATACCTCACTGGCTTCTACAGTCTCCCCAGTGGCATTAACTTCCAGCTGCCCACGGTGGTGGTTGGCTTCATTATACATCCTCTATTCCCCAACTTCTATCCTCGTCTCACTTCTCCACTCGCCTGCTGCTGTTCACATTCCCTCCCAAATAAACATCTTAATACTTGTCTCGGGGTCTGCTTGTGGGGGAACCTGCGCTAAGACAACCACAGTGAGCTCTAGAAGGATAGTGTTTGACTAGGTGGTCACTTTCCATTGGCCATCACCTCCGTTACCCTTCCTGGTGGTCACTTTCCATTGGCCATCACCTCTGTTACCCTTCCTGTGACCACCTGTTTGACTAGGTGGTCACTTTCCATTGGCCATCACCTCTGTTACCCTTCCTGGTTGTGTATCACTTGCTGCTTGCACCTTTCCGTTAACATGAATTCTTATTATCTTGTCCAGGTTAGTCTGTTGGTCTGGGACTCTGAGCTGTGTTAGAGCCCCAGGTACTGGGGGAAAGCTCTGAACTGCAGAGGTAACTGTGTACCTCACATTCATCCAGGACCTGCATTTCACACACAGGCTTGTGGGACAAGGTGTGTATCTGAGGAAGGGAATCTAGCCTTGATTTTTTGTAAATATTTCAGATTTCCTCGGTATTCTTTATTGGCACAGTCTACCATGTTCTCTACTAGTCCTGATACTCCCCTTGCTTCTTTTCTTATCCTCCTTGCTCTTTAAGATGCAGTGCACTGTATTTAAAAAATTGTTTTTCATGGTGTTGATACTACTTTTTAGCTATGTGTCTTCAGTTACATATCCTTGAGCATCTTTTATATTTGATAGGCTTTTTTTGGGGGGGGTGTTTCTTTTTCTGGCCACTACCGCTATTTGGACTAATTATTCCAAAGTTTTACTTGTCAGTCTCCAACTTTTATTAGCAAGGAAGAATGTTATCTCCACTTTCTAGAATGAAACCAGAGAAAAGAGGTTGGTCTAGAATATTGGTTTGCTGTCTGCTATCTTTGGTCCTGTCTTGCCAGCATTCACAGATGTTCCCATCATTCCTGTCACTGGTGCTCACATAACATAGGACCCTCCATGAATATGCACTTACTCTCAAATTGGGTGTCGGGAGAAAAAGAATGTGGCTCAGACCAGCTAGGTGGGAGAAATTTGAGATATACATGTAGAGCCCAGTTAGTTGGAAGCAGCTGAAGAGAAAAGAGGAAAAATTAACTGAGAAGTTTGACAGGCAGTTATAGTGCAGTCGTCTTGAGTGGCACCCCGCTCTTCATTCCTACCCAATCTAGTTGTCCTTTCTTAGCTGTAGAGACTAGAAAACTATAAACTTTATTTCCTAGGTCCCCTTACAGCTAGGATTCTGAGTGTGAATTAACCATACTTGCTCAAGGTTTGGAAGGTAGAAATGAGGTAGAGGCCACTCCTCCTTGGCTTTAGCTGGTTTGTGTGCAAAGACAGGTTATGGAAAAGTACGATTCTTCTGCACTGGTGTTTCAGGGCTCGATTACTGGATGTTAAAGGCAATTGTTCTGTGACTTCTCCGTCCTGAATTGCAGCTTTGCCAGTGCATTCCTAAACTTAGGCTTCCTGTTTGCGGTAGAGGGAAGGCCATCCTTCAGCCCTACCCCAGTGATTTTTGTTAAGTAACTGATTCTCTGTATTAAATCCCTTCCTGCCTAAAATTTCTCAAGTGGTCTGTGTTTTCTGACCTGAACCCTAACGTATATAGATGGGTTGAAGCAAACTTTGTGCTTTTAAAGGAGAAGAATGAGAGAATAGAAAGAAACAGCAAGATGGTATGTAGGCCTGAAGATGCATACATTACTCCATGATCTCGTGTCTACAAGAAAACAAGGCAACTGCTAGTTAAGTTACAGAGCAGCTAACTTGTAGGCTCTTGTGATCCAGTCTCATAGACCATCTCCCAGCTCCTCTGTATATTCATCCTCCAAGCGTGGCCATGAGGCAGTTCATTGTTGAGAACCACATCATTCCTAACTTGATGCTTTGAAGCAGGTGGCATTTTACTTTTTCTTCCACCTTAGTGAACCGTGGAAAAGTAGGGTAATTTGCCTAACCTTTGGCTGAAGGAGAAAGGAAAGATTTAGAGCCCAGTATTCCTGACTTCCCTGTAATGCAATAAAAAGAAAAAAAACAACGAATGCCTAACTTGCTGGAGCCACAGTAAGATGGCTGAAGTGTGCGCACTAGAGTAAGCCGAGGCCCCTGCCCTCAAGGTCTGTGATTGGCCCCCGAGGCACACGTTTCCACTTCCTGTGTTCCATTCGTTGTGTTAATTTTCCACCAAGCTCCAGCCCCACCTCTGTCAATTATTTTTGTTTCAGCCTTCTAATTACAACATTATATGACCATTCAGACTGGTACTAATTAAATCATTACCTAATTCACACAGTGTGCGATAAGGCTAATGCTTCTTGTCAGCCGAAATTGCAACACGGCCCATACTTTCTTCATTCTCAGTAGATGGGTGGTGGTGGGCGGGTTGTGCCTCTGCCCCACGCTTCTGCCAAAACCCTCTGATAGCCAGCTGACGTCACCCAGACTCTACTCTTTTCCCAAAATGGGAAACAGTGTGTACCTGCAATTTATCACTGTCACATAAAATCATCTTGACTTTTTGTGGCAAAAGTCTTGATAGTCAAGAAAAAAAAATAGTGCTAAGATTTAGAGTACTATTTGCTGCCATATTTTCTTGTCATTTTGTTCTTCATATGATATTATTTTTAACAGAGTAAAACAGTAGCTTGTCTCTTTTTCTCATATTTATAACAGATTTGTTTTCCGCTCAGTTAGACTTGTGATCATGAGAACACAAAGTAGTATTTTTCTCCTTCTGGATGAAAATTTGATGGGCAAATTGTCAGGAATAATTACACCAAATGATGGAATAAAATCCAATGGAATACCTCTCTCTCCTAGCTAGCGATACATTTTTATTTAAGACACAATGAGCATCAAGCACATTTGTGACAAGGTGAAATTGACAAGTGGCCCTCTGCCATGATTTTATTTTTAATTGCTGGTAAGCTAATTAGCCAGAACAACATGCTGTGTAATCCACAAAACTGTCGCTCAGTGCATTCTCCAATAAAAGTGAGATATATGATGTGGAAAAGTTCTCCTTTAAGAGATAACCACCCCAAAAAAAAGGTTTTATAAATATGGTTGAGTAAAAGCCTTCCTCCCACCATGGGATAGCACTTGTATGTAACATTTGTTTTGGGATTTGAAGAGGAATTAAGAAAGATGAACTGGGTAACGTTTTTTTCTTTTTCAAGACCAGTTGTGCCTCAAAATAGCAACCACTTCCTTAAGTATATTTCTAAGGCAAACAATTAATAATTTCTCTAGTGCAGGGGTTGGCAAACATTTTCTGCAAAGGTACCGATAGCAAATATTTTTGGCTTTGTGGGCCATACAGTCTCTGTCACAACTACTGAACTCTGATGTTGTAGTGCAACACAGTCACAGACAACATATGAATGAAAGTGACAGTGTTCCAGTAAAACTTTATTATGGACACAAAAATTTGAATTTGCTGTAATTTTCATTTGTCATAAAATATCATTCTTTTGGGGTTTTCTCAACCCCAGCTCATGGGCTGCACAGAGACTGGCAATGGGTTGGATCTGGCTTATAAGCTGTAGTTTCCAGCCCTTGCTCTTGGGCCTGCTGCATGCCACGCAGAATCAATAGTTATTCTTCAGTATCTGCTTTGTGCCAGGCAGAGTGCTCGGTACTGAGGGATATTCAGAAATAAATAGAGCAAAGTCTCTGCCCTGAAGAAGCTTACAGTTAAGCTGGGAAGGACATGTAGACAGGACTGAGACACAGTATTAGGTGTTACATGGTAAATATCACTCTGTGACAAAAGCCACCATTGCTTTGTAAGTTTAGAAGAAGATGGTCACTTCAGCTGAAAGAGATACTCTGCTAAGACTGACAAGGTTAGTTAAGGATGTGCTGAAATGATGGGATTTCAGCCAAACCTGTAGAAAGCTATCAGGGGCATAATGACTTCCTTTGGTTGGGGGTAGCTGGAGATGATGAAAACCTCAGTCATAAGTCAGTTACTCCTATCATTTTTTCCCCTCATGCATTCCTTCATTTCATCTCATGAAAATTTTAAACAATATAGCAAAGTTTTACAGAACTTTATATCTAATACCAAATACTCACCACCTGAATTTTGCCATTAACATTTTGCTGCACTTGTTTTATCACATTTCTATCCATGTGTTTCATTTTTGGTTTATTCCAAAGTAAACTTCTGATATCAGGATATTTTCTCATAAATACTAAAGCATGCATATCATAATCAGAATTTCTATTGGCTGATAGTATTTTTCTTTTGGTGTAAAATTTACATACAAGAAAGAGTACCAGCATTAAATATACATTCTCTCAGATTTTACAAGGCTTATCCCTATGTAATATAAATCCCTATCATGATATATGTTTTCATTACCCCAGAAGTTTCCCTCCCAGTCAATCCTTGCCCCCAGCCCACCCCTAAAGGAACAACTGTTCTGATTTTTTCCAGCATAGATTGTGTTCTATTCCAGAATTTCATATAAATGGAATCATACAGAACCTGTCATTTCATGTGGGCCTTTTGTCATCACATATTTTGTCCTTATCTGCTTGGTTGTAGTATTCTTTGAAGCAGAAGGATCTAAATGCATTTAGTTCCCTAAGAGTAAATATACTCTGAGGGGAGACTGTCTAATATTCTATTAACAAAAACAACAACTTTTTTTCAATTTCATATATATTATCTTTAATTATTGTAAAATTCAATGACCTGTGGATTAAATTTTTCACATGAACATTTTTTTTTTTTTTTGCGGTACGCGGGCCTCTCACCGCTGTGGCCTCTCCCGTCGCGGAGCACAGGCTCCGGACGCGCAGGCCCAGCGGCCATGGCTCATGGGCGCAGCCACTCCGCGGCATGCGGGACCCTCCCAGACCGGGGCACGAACCAGCGTCCCCTGCATCGGCAGGCGGACTCTCAACCACTGCGCCACCAGGGAAGCCCATGAACATTTCTTAAGTGTCTATTATGTCCAGCATTTTACATATCTCATGTTATTTAATTAGTTTTTGTGATCGCTATGATCTTATTTTGCAGAAGAGGAAATGGAGGCAGGGGATTAAAGTAGCTAAATCATGTTATTCCAAACTTTGTTGCCAATTCAAACATCAGTTGGGGAGTGGGGCTAGCAAAGGTAAGAATGAGTGTTCGAGAGATGAAAGATTGTGGCGCTGCTTTCTGAAGAGTTTTGTGGGGTTTTTTTAAGAAGTAGGTAGAATGTATTAGTGGAGACATTCAATAGGAACATGCAAAATTGGTTTTTCTATTGTAAGGGAGGGAGAGCACTAGAGAATTCAAGGACTACATTTAACATTTATGATTAGAATGTGATTTTTCCTGTAGTACAGCATAGACTAAGAGCATGAAACTACCTTCTTTAGCAGAAGGCAATCACTGGTAGAGTTAAATTTAAGGATCAAGAAACTTTATGAGCTTCAAATCATTAAGCCACTTAATTGCACTGCAGTGTTGGGAAATTACTCCATGAATTTTGCAATTCAAGATTGTGCTTTTAAAAGCCCCCAAATGTTTAGAGAAAACCAAGTACAGTATACATCGAGAGAACTGGCTTTTATTGTTGAGAGTGGAAATATGCTCATTTATCTATCTTCAAATCAGTTTATGTATTTTATTTTATTTATTTATTTAATTTATTTTTTTGGCTGTGTCGGATCTTCATTGTGGCGCGCTGGCTTCTCGCTAGTTGTGGCGTGTGGGTTTTCTCTCTCTAGTTGTGGTGCATGGGCTCCAGAGGACACGGGCTTTGTAGCTGTGGTGGGCGGGCTCCAGAGCGCGTGGGCTCTGTAGTTTGCAGCACATGAGCTGTTTCGTTCAGGCACGTGAACTCAGTAGTTGTGGCGTGCAGGCTTATTTGCCCCGCAGCATGTGGGATCTTAGTTCCCCAACCAGGGATCGAACACACATCCCCTGCATTGGAAGGTGGATTCTTTACCACTGGACCACCAGGAAGGTCCCTCAAACCAGTTTATAAGGTGTTTGAGTGTTCTTTGCTGTGCTTTATGGTAATACTTATTTTTTTGGAAATTTTCACTATCATTGGTTTTCATGGTTAATGTATCATCCTTATTTAACATTGAACTCCATTTGCATTTGTGACACGTGGAAAAATGGTATGCAACATTTAATGTCATTTGAGAAGCCATTTACATTCCTTGTATTTTGGCTTTTACAAAGACTTGGTCTTCTCTGTTAACTGGAAGTCTGCATTTCTACTAATTTGTTTTAAGAACCTTATTTAAGGACTTAAAGCTTCCCCTGATGAACCACTTCTGTATTAAGTCTTGAATTTAAGAGAGAATTTCCCCTTCTTTTATTTTTTCTTTTTCTTTAACATCTTTATTGGAGTATAATTGCTTTACAATGGTGTGTTAGTTTCTGCTTTATAACAAAGTAAATCAGCTATATGTATACATATATCCCCATATCTCCTCCCTCTTGAGTCTCCCTCCCACCCTCCCTATCCCACCCATCTAGGTGGACACAAAGCACTTAGCTGATCTCCCTGTGCTATGCGGCTACTTCCCACTAGCTATTGATTTTATCTTTGGTGGTGTATATATGTCCATATCACTCTCTCACTTTGTCCCAGCTTATGCTTCCCTCTCCCCATGTCCTCAAGTCCATTCTCTAGTAGGTCTGCATCTTTATTCCCATCCTGCCCCCTAAGTTCTTCATAACCATTTTTTTTTTTTTTAAGATTCCATATATATGTGTTAGCATACAGTATTTGTTTTTCTCTTTCTGACTTACTTCACTCTGTATGACAGACTTCTGGGTCCATCCACCTTACTACAAATAACTCAACTTCGGTTCTTTTTATGCCTGAGTAATATTGCATTGTATATATGTGCCACATCTTCTTTATCCATTCATCTGTTGATGGACACTTAGGTTGCTTCCATGTCTTGGCTATTGTAAATAGAGCTGCAGTGAACATTGTGGTACATGACTCTTTTTGAATTATGGTTTTCTCAGGGTATATGCCCAGTAGTGGGATTGCTGGGTCATATGGTTGTTCTATTTTTAGTTTTTTAAGGAACCTCCATACTGTTCTCCATAGTGGCTGTATCAATTTATATTCCCACCAACAGTGCAAGAGGGTTCCCTTTTCTCCACACCCTCTCCAGCATTTATTGTTTGTAGATTTTTTTGAGGATGGCCATTCTGACCGGTGTGAAGTGATACTTCATTGTAGTTTTGATTTGCATTTCTCTAATGATTAGTGATGTTGAGCATCCTTTCATGTGTTTGTTGGCCATCTGTATATCTTCTTTGGAGAAATATCTATTTAGGTCTTCTGCCCATTTTTGGATTGGGTTTGTTTTTTTGATATTGACCTGCATGAGCTGCTTGTAAATTTTGGAGATTAATCCTTTGTCAGTTACTTCATTTGCAAATATTTTCTCCCATTCTGAGGGTTGTCTTTTCATCTTGTTTATGGTTTCCTTTGCTGTGCAAAAGCTTTGAAGTTTCATTAGGTCCCATTTGTTTATTTTTGTTTTTATTTCCATTTCTCTAAGAGATGGGTCAAAAAGGATATTGCTGTGATTTATGTCATGGAGTGTTCTGCCTATGTTTTCCTCTAAGAGTTTGATAGTTTCTGGCCTTACATTTAGGTCTTTAATCCATTTTGAGTTTATTTTTGTGTATGGTGTTAGGGACTGTTCTAACTTCATTCTTTTACATGTAGCTGTCCAGTTTTCCCAGCACCACTTATTGAAAAGGGTGTCTTTTCTCCATTGTATATTCTTGTCTCCTTTATCAAAAATAAGGTGACCATATGTGCATGGGTTTATCTCTGGGCTTTCTATCCTATTCCACTGATCTATATTTCTGTTTTTATGCCAGTACCATACTGTCTTGTACTGTAGCTTTGTAGTATAGTCTGAAGTCAGGGAGCCTGATTCCTCCAGCTCTGTTTTTCTTTCTCAAGATTGCTTTGGCTATTTGGGGTCTTTTGTGTTTCCATACAAATTGTGAAATTTTTTGTTCTAGTTCTGTGAAAAAATGCCAGTGTTCCCCTCCTTTTAAAATAAATTTTGCCTAGCACTTAACAAAGTACCAGAGTCACTGTATCGAATTTTTCAAAAGGAAAATGCAGTGTTTCCTTTTGTTTTTTTATTTCAGTGTCTCACAGTTTTTTAATTTTTTTTTTAATTGAAGTATAGTTGATTTATAATGTATTAGTTTCAGGTGTACAGCAAAGTGATATACATATTCTTTTTCAGATTCTTTTCCCATATAGGTTATTGCAAAATATTGCCTATAGTTCCCTGTGCTATACAGTAGGTCCTTGTTGTTTATGTATTTTATATATAGTAGTGTGTATATGTTAATCCCAAACTCCTAATTTATCCCTCACCTTCACCTTTTCCCTTTGATAACCATAAATGTGTTTTCTATGTCTGTGAGTCTGTTTTTTAAATAAGTTCATTTGTAACATGCTTTTAGATTCTACATATAAGTGATATCATATTTGTCTTCTCTGACTTACTTCACTTAGTATGATAATCTCTAAGTCCATCCATGTGGCCGCAAATGGTATTATTTCATTCTTTTTTATGGCTGGGTACTATTCCATTGCGCACACGCACGCACACGTGTGTGTGAGTGTGTGTGTGTGTGTGTGTACATACCACATCTTCTTTATCCATTCATCTGTTGATGGACATTTAGGTTGCTTCCATGTCTTGGCTATTGTAAATAGTGCTGCAGTGAACATTGGGGTGCATGTATCTTTTCGAATTACGGTTTCCTCTGGATATATGCCCAGGAGTGGAATTGCAGGATCATATGGTAACTCTAGCTTTATTTTTTAAAGGAATCTCCATACTCACTGTTTCCCTTTGGATTTAATATGTTTAGATGCAAACGAAAGAAATACAATCACTTATTTTTTAGTATCTTAGTCTGTCAGTCTTGTCTCTCTTCCTCATTTTCCTCAGAACAGTTTTTAAAAATCAATTTAGGCAATCTCCTCCAAAATACTAAACTAACATGATTTCAGGGCTTCAAGTTTCCTGAAAATTTATCTAGAAATGTTCTGCTCAGTGCTCAGATCTCTTCTATAGCATTCTATATGAGTGGTTACCCAGTCCAAAGGATAACTGAATCCATCCATGTCCTAGGAGCTTTCTCATATAAAAGCTCATAGTCCGTTCTAGTTCTTCAGATGTTGAAGACTGTGAAATTCTACAAGGCAGCTGGCAGTTGAGACAAGGGCTTGCAAGGGCTTGGAGAGATACTGATCCTTTAATATTTATACAAAGGTTTAGATGCAGTTGTGAGTTTACTAATTAGCATTTTTTGGGGTAGCCAAACAAAAACCATACAACACATCAAAAACATTGATTACCATATAAGATATCAATTAAGAAAGATCATACTTGAAAAATTATTTGACTGATAAAAATTCTTGTATTTTAAACTTTTTCTGGTCCTTTTTCTTAATGCCAAAATAAAATGGCTGTGTTCATGTATTTTCTTTTTTCAATTTGGCTCAAGACTTGTATAGCTCCCAGTGGTAGATTTTGCAGTTGTATTGTATGATTAAGGTGTCCATCAAAACCTTACAGTTGGTAAACAGTATTAAAAATCCATCTCCAGCTTCTGTAAACTGTACAGAGTGCTATGAAAACTAGAAGAAATGGAAATATTTTAATTAACTCAAGTAGGACTAATCAAAGCAAAGCAACCAGTTTATTCAATTGAACATGTTAATGTCTATCCATCCATGACATGGCTGAACATTTATGTCATCTATTAAAAGCTATTCTGTTGCTTGTACAAGTATAAGCTATTGTTCAACATGGAACTGAATCCCATAGAGGCTTTTTCACCCCTTTTAACAATTATACGTCATAGATTATTTCCTTAACATCCTTTCTTCTGCTTCCAGTTCCCTTCAAATAACCGAACTTCTTTCATGAAGAAACACAGACTTGGATAACTTAGTTCAGTTACCCTGCCGTCGTTTCTTTTCTTGAAAGGAATTTTACCATCTTTATTTCTTCTTAATAAGGCTTAGGAAATGCTTACTATGCACTGGGTACTATTCTAAGCATGTTTTATGTCACTTAGTCCTCGCAACAATATCATTTTCCCCCATTGTACAGATGAAGAGATGGAACCAATATGTGGCATTATGCTGTAAGTGGTAGAACTAGGATGTGAACACAGATCTCAATATCCATTGTGTTGAAATGAATTTAAATTGTGCCAAAGGTGATTGACATTAATTAGACACGAGGAAGAAATTTCTAAAATGAATAGATGCTTAAAGGAGCCTCTTAAATGAGTAAAGCTAAAAGGAGTTGGGGTACAGGTTGTTACCTGGGACTTTTATCCCCATTAGGATATTTAAAAACAGTCTGTATAAAAATCTTATTTTTTGTGAATTAATTTTCTTCTTATCTTCAGGCAGTAAGTTAAACTAGATGGCTGTCTGTAGACCCCTTTACTACATTTTAATGCAGTCTCCAATGTGTATAAAAAGTGATAACTTAATGCTTCTTTTTAATTGTAATGAGTATAATGATTCTTTTTATTATAAAAATAAGTAGAATATAGGAAAAAATTACTTATACTCCTGCCATTCTAACATAATGACACTTTTTGGCCTATTTCTTTCTAGCCATTTTTTACATGCACCTATTTTTAAACCACACTACTGAAGTATAATGTATAAAATCTACCCATGTTAAGTGTATAATTAAATGAGTTTTAATAAGTTTACAGTGTAACTGTCACCACAATTCAATATTAGAACATAACTCCACTCTCTATCTTCATTCTCTAGTTTTTTTTAAGGTGGAAGCCTCTGTTATTGGTTTGATCTTTTTTTTTCTAGCCTAGGTAATTATAACACTACTTTAGCGGAAGCCCATAAATTTTGATATATTGTGTTTTTATTTTCATTCAGTTCAAAATATTTTAAAATTTTTGTGTGAGCCCTTTTCTGACTAATGGGATATTTATAATTATGTTGATTTGTTTCAAAATATCTGTGGGTTTCCCAAATTTTCTCTTGCTTCGATTTCTAATTTAATTAGAAAAACACTAAATAGACTTTTTGCTATTTAAATCCTTTTAAATTTATTGATACTTATTTTATGTCCTAGCATATGATCTATCCTGGTTAATGTATATAAGTTGTTGAAAAGAATGTGTACTCCGCTTTTTTGGGTAGAGTGTTCTATATCTATCAATTAGGTCAATTTGGTTGATAGTATTTAAAACAACTATATCCTTATTGATTTTTCTGTCTGCTCTTATATCCATATTTGGAGTGAAATATTGAAATCTCCAACTATTATTACTGAGTTGTTGTCTGATTCTCCCTCCAGTTCTGTTCAGTTTTTTTGCTCCATGTATTCTGGGGCTTTGTTGTTGGATGTGTATATGTATATAAATGTTATATCTTTTTGATGGACTGACTCATCATTGTAAAATGACCCCCTTTCTATCTAGTAAAAATTTTGATTTAAACTCTATTTTGTCTGATGGTATACTCTCTCCAGGTCTTTTATGTTTATTGCTTGCTTTGTATTTCTTTTTTAATCATTCTTCTTTCAGTTTGTATTTGTATTTGAATCTAAAGTGTGCCTCTCACAGGTACCATGTGCTTGCATTTTTTTAAAATCCAGTCTAACAATCTCTTCCTTTTAGTTGAGATTTTAATCCATTTATATTTAATGTTATCACGGATATTGTTGGATTTATGTATCCATTTTGATATTTTTTCCATTGTTCATTCTTTACTATCTGCTGTATTAAGTAGATGTTTTTTAGTGTATCATTTTAATTTTTTGTTTGTTTTCACTACACAATCAATTCTCCAAATTGTTGCCCTAGCATTTAAAATATGTATCATCACGCATATGTGTAACTGAATCACTTTGCTGTACACCTGAAACTAACACAACATTATTGATCAAGTATACTCCAATATAAAATAAAAAGTTTAAAAAAATATGCATCATACCTTATGATCTATTTTAGTTTAACACTAAATTTAGTAATGTGTACAAACTTTGCTTCAATATAAGCCCATGTCACACTTCTTTGTGCTATTATTATCATATGCATTATATCTATAATGCTAGTAAACCCAATATAGTGTTTTAATTATTGCCTTATGCAATATATTTTTTTTTAAAGAAGACTGAAAGGAAGAAAAACTTCTATATATATAAAAGCCTATGTGCTTACTATTTCCATTACTCTTCATTTCTTCCTGTATGTTTGAGTTATTGCTGATATCATTTCTTTGGTCCACTCCAGCTCCATCATCTCCCTTCTTCCTTTCTGATATTATATATATATATATATATATATGTATATATAACATGTTTATATTATATGACCTACAATATCATTTTACAATTACTGTTTTATACAGTTCTTTTAAATTAGTTAAGGAAAGATAAAACCTATACTGACATAGTCTCCTATAATTACCTTTACCAGCATTATTTCTTCATGTGAATTTGAGTTACTGTCTGTTGTCATTTCCTTTTATTCTAATGAGCTTTAGTTCCTTTTTGTAATTTCTATCTCTTTATTGATACTCTCTATTTGGTGAATCATGATGTCATACTTTTTTCAAGTACTTATTTTTTCTTTAAGTCTTTGAGCACATTTATAATAGTTGCTTTGAAGACCTTATCTGCTGAGTCCAGCATCTGGGCCCCCTTTAGTGATAATTTCTATTAACTGCTTTTTTTCTTGTGTATGGGTCAATTTTCTTTCTTTCTATGTTTCATAATTTTTCGCTAAAAGTTGTATATTTTAGGTAATACATCGTAGCAAGTCTGTATTCAGATTCCCCTGCCCTTCACACATGTCTAAGGTGGTGGTGGTTCTGGGATTTTTTTAATTTTTAATTTTAGTTTTTTACCTGGACTAATTCTGTGGAGAATATTTCCTCTATAATGTATTTCCATTGATGACTGTGCTTTGTTGTCTTCCTGCCCCCCAAGCCCTCCCACTTATATATTTAAATCTAGCTTTCTAGGAATCACCCATGGGTCACAATACCTTAGTGTTTAGCCAAACACTGGTCTGAGGTTTGAACACCTTGAGCCACTAAATCACAAAGGCTTCCTGCTTTTTCTGAAGATTCCATGCATAGTTTGGAGAATGAATCACAGTCCAACCAGTTTACAAGTCTGTCTTAAATTTTACTTTCTGTGTTTGTAAGGTCTCATGCTCAACAGGAATAAGTAGCTTGCTAGGGCTTTCTCTAGTCTCTCCTGAGTGTGTACACAGCTTTGTGAATCTGAACAACCTTCCATACTTTCAGAGGTAAGTAGGATGTTATCAAGACCCACTTTCGGGCTTCTCTGGTGGCGCAGTGGTTGAGAGTCAGCCTGCTGATGCGGGGGATGCGGGTTCGTGCCCCCGTCTGGGAGGATCCCGCGTGCCGCGGAGCAGCTGGGCCCGTGAGCCATGGCCACTGAGCCTGCGCGTCCGGAGGCTGTGCTCCGCAACGGGAGAGACCACAACAGTGAGAGGTCCGTGTACGCCAAAAAAAAAAAAAAAAAGACCCACTTTCATTCCCTGCATCTCCCTATTAATTTTCCTGACTGGCCTGCTTGTTTGTTGCTTACTTTAATCAGTAATGGGATTTCAGGCTAGCTGCAAATGTTGTCCTTCCATGTTTGTTTGTCATTTTTGTTTTTAACAGCCCTAGGCATAGAATTTTCCATGTTGTGCTCCAAATAAAATTGGTCCTGAATAAGCAGAGCCTTGATCTTCACAGCTCGCTCACCTTGACAGTACTTCTGCCCCATGGAGCTGGGGAGAGGCTGGGCATGGGAGTAGCACCAAGCTAAAGTATACAGACTCCCACTGTTCTTACTAAGGTTCAGTAACTTTTCTTGAATGAAATCTCAATTTGTTCTATTCCTTTGGTCAATTTTCAGTGTCCTTAAAAGGTTTTTGACAATTTTGTCTAGTTTTATTGTTTCTTTTTGTATTGAGGGTTTGACAGATTCATCACTCAGCCATTCCAGAAGTTTTGCTCTCTTGGGGTTTTGTTGTTGTTTAAAAACATAGGCACTACAAACTACACTAATTGCTATTGTCTGAATGTTTGTACCCCCTGGCTATTAACACATTGGAATTCTAATACCCAATGTGACAGTATTAGGAGGTCAGGCCTTTTGGAGGTGGGTAGGTCATGAGGATGAAACTCTTATGAATAGAATTAATGCTTTTATAAAAGTGATCCCACAGAGCTCCCTGGCCCCTTCTGCCCCGTGAAGAGATGATGAAAAGCTAGGAGTCTGCAACCCGGAAAAGGGCCCTCACTACAAACCAACCATGTTGGCACCCTTGTCTTGGACTTCCAGCCTCCAGAACTGTGGACAATGTATTTTTGCCATTTATAAGCCACTTACTCTAGGATGTTTTCTGATATAGCCCAAATGAGCTAAGACACTAATCTCAAGTATATAGCTCAATACTTTATTACATGTGAAAACACCCTTCTCATCACCACCCAGATTAAGATATAGAACATGTCCAGCACCCCTTAAGATTCCCTTCCTAATCTCTATGCCTGTCCCAGAGTTAACCACTTCTATCATCTTAGATTAATTTTTTCTATCCTTAAACTTCATATGAATGAAATTTTACAATATGTACTTCTCTGTTTCTGGCTTCTTTTGGTACTGAGTCCAAGCTCGTACTGTTTGCCACATGATAGTCCAATAAATCGAGAGACGCGTTATTGAGGCGAGGAATAGCGACTTTATTTGGAAAGCCAGCAAACCAAGAAGATGGTGGACTCATGCCCTAAAGAACCGTCTGGCCTGAGTGAGAATTCAGGCTTCTTTTATACTAAAAGGGAAGGGAGTAAAGTCAAACACTTCCTGGTTCCCATCAGCCTCCAGAGGGGATGCGTTAATTTGTTCCTCCCTGCAGTCATTCACAGGTGGGCCTGGTCAGGATGTTTCCTGTGAGCTAACAAAAGGTATTTATCTTAATGCTCATTACCTGGGAGGCAGGATTCCCAGAGATGAGCCATTATGTATAACTTACAGGCAACATCCCTTTAGTGATTAACTTGTAATAGAATACAAAAGGTTCTTCCCTATTACAATTCCCCACTGTCAGTGTCCATTCCACAATCTTGTGGGAAAAGAACAAAGACCACTCTGGCTATTTCCTGCTGAACAGAGGTGATGAATGTTCCGTAGAATCTTTAGTCAGTCCTTTTTTATCTACAACTACTTGAACCCAATGAAACCTCTTAGTAATTTGTTGTCTAATTCATAATTGAACTTGGGGTTTTGGTTCCAGTGCCCAATCCATATACTAAATTCCTGTGCTTTTTTGACAAAATTAAACAAATTGGTTGCCCCTTCTCCATATACAGTAGAATTTACCATCTACTTAAGTTGGATAGGCAGACCTGTTGGAGGCAAACTCATGAATAGTATAGTGCCCAAAGTTTTTAATATAATTGGCAACTGCTAGGTCTTTTAGCATTTACAGATTCTTCTGCCTGGGCAGACACCTGGAGTGGCCTGCCATACAATATTTTAAAGGGGCTTAATTTAAGCCTGCTTCTGGGAGCCACTGATCCATAGCAGGGCAACTGGCAAGACCTTATCCCAAATTAAATTAGTCTGATGACATATTTTAGTAGCTTTTTTAAAAAGTATGACTCATTTTTTTGTTTTTTCCTGTTGCTTGTGGTCTCCAGGATGAATGTAGTTTTAATGCCTTAATCCAAATCGGGATAATTTCCCTAAGGAAAGCTTTAACCACTTCAGAGATTTTCTGTCCATAGGATATGCTTTCACGCATCCTGAAAAAGTGTCCACACTAACACTAGCAGGTTATCTGATGTTTCTTGCAGTTCGAGGCATTTGAGTAAAGTCATTCTTCAGTCCTCGATGGGGCAGCTTCCTCTGTGTTGAGTCCCCACCTGGGGAGGTCTGACAGCAGTCTTTGGGTTAATTTATAAGACCTTGGGGGAAAGAGCTCCGTCTCCTCTCCTGGGGTTTTCGCGAGTGCCATCTGTAGGCTTAAAGTGTGTTCTGGTGGGACTCTGATGTCAAGCTATTCTGGTGAAAACCTTCAGGGTGAGGTCTATCAGAAAGTTAATCAGCTCGTTCCCCACTGTCAATTTTACCTGGGGTTCCTATGGGGAATTGGGTGCCTCCAGTCCAGGGGAGCCGCTGGGCCTCTTCATTCAGGGTGTTCCTCTCTTTCTTACCATGAGAGGCTCTCATCTTTTATTGTTCTTCTTCTGTTTTATCTTAGAGCAATCTGTTTTCCAATGTCCTCCTCCTTCCAGTAAGTACATTATTCCTTCCCCAGTGGTGGCTTAGCTCTCTTCGAGTTACTCACCTTCCAGGAATCCAGTGCCACTGCCAAAAAAGTGGTGTTTCATTTTGTATCTTCTTTCTTCTGTTGTTGTTCCCTGTTGAGTACTTTAAAAGCAACATCTACCGATTGAGAAGGGTTCATTCCAACTGTACCATCTAATTTTTGCAATTTTCTCCTGATATTTGAGGCACTTTGCCCCAAAAAGGTCAAATTGACCATGCTAATATTTTCAGGGGCCCCGGGATCTACATTAGTGTGACATCTGTAGGCCTGATAAATCTTTTCCAATAATTCAGAGAGGACTTTATTTGTTCTGCTGAATTTCTTGAACTGTGTTCAAAACTCTGGACTTCCCTGGTGGCGCAGTGGTTATGAATCCGCCTGCCAGTGCAGAGGACAAGGGTTCAAGCCCTAGTCTGGGAAGATCTCACATACCACAGAGCATGTAAGCCCATGAGCCACAACTACTGAGCCCATGTGCTGCAACTACTGAAGCCCAGGCACCTAGAGCCCGTGCTCTGCAACAAGCCACCGCAGTGAGAAGCCCGTGCACCGCAATGAAGAGTAGCCCCCACTCACTGCAACTAGAGAAAGCCCGCACACAGCAACAAAGACCCAACGCAGCCAAAAATAAAATAGATAAATTAACAAAACTCTTTTGCTTTGGTTTCCCCTTTCAAAGCCCTGCCAAGACGCACTAATAAGTAGTGCTCTAATAAGGGCCTTCTTTCCTCACTGGGGTCCCAATTTGGTTCAGCTGTGGGTGCTGCCAAGTGGGCAGCAGGTATAGAGGGTTCTCCCTCTAAGGAGGGTTGAGATCTTTTCAATTAAAGAAGTCTGAGAAACGCTGCTGGCTGGTTGTTTGCATTTAGTCCCCCGCTACAAGATAATGGAAAGGGAAATTGCCCTGTCCCGGAAGTGGCTCCTGGTTCAAGTTTGGTGCCCTGTCAGGTCTTAGAGGATGATGCCAGATCAAGTCCCTGTGCCCGAAACTAACACAGGATTTTCCTATTGATCCCCATAAGGAGGGGAAGTCCTGAACCCTAGTGTCAGGAACTGGGGCGGGATAGGAATGGAAGGTGGTAGAAGAGGTGGATATATTGACGTAATGGCCAGAGTGGCTGGGACAGCCAGCTCAGCCAGAGGAGTTAAGGTTTGAAGCAACATGTCCTCACTGTCATTCCCTTCCTTGTCTTATTTTCCCTGATAATGGTACAAATGCTTGCACATAAAGTATTTCATCATTCTTCCCTGCTTCTTCACAAAATAGCTATAGAGTCATTCAAAAGCCACTGTAAAACTATAGATAGCAATTGGTCATCTAACCATTAAAAGGATGCCTTTTTGCTTTGGCATCAACCAACTGGGATTACAACGCAATTGAACAGAAACTTGATTACGGCTGTAACAAACAATTTAAGATAATTACCAAAATTATGACTGATATCATTTTACCAGGACTTACCAGAATTTTAGGAGTTCCATATAATTTCTAGAATATTTATATTAATAAAATTTACCCACATGTTACAATCTAAGAAGTTTTATCACCACTCATTTGACAACACTTCTCACGCAATTCAACACACCAAATAAGCCCAATTAGTTTAGTATTCCTCTCTCTGAGATGGAGAGAAAACAAATAATTTGAGGTGTTCCAGGGACCCTCTGGAAAACCCCAAAGTTAGCCAGAGGTCAAATGAACCCCACTTAGAACTTGATCTTTGGGAAGTTTGTCAAAAATATCAAAAAATTTTAACCAGTGATAATAAAAGGTCAATGGCAAATACAGATCATTTAAAGAAAATCTGTTACCAAAAGCAGTTCAATATTTAAGAAAACTTCTTCCTCTTTGAGAACCAAATTCAGGTTTTTTACCACTTTACCTTTAAGATTTATTTTCTTAATAGTTAAGTTCAATCTTATCTTAGAACTTAGTTTAAAGTTACGAAAATCTGGAGAGGTTATTCTAGATAGACATTCCCAAAACATTATTCCCATAGAGTTTACCCAAAACTCTTTATTTACCTCTATTTTATTTACTTAAAAGCTCTGTCACATTGTTATTTTTCTTGCTGACAAACTTTGTAACAGGAATAAGGTCTTGTTTGATTTCTAGTAAACCTAGGTACAATAAGAGTATTATACTTAATGTTGGTGATTCTAAAGACATCTGTATCAAACCAACAAGCTTAAGCTAACTTTAACACCATATATTAATTCAATACTGAATATTTCCTAGATCATGTGAACCTGACACTCATTCTGTCCAGTTTCTTTTATATTTGAGTATTAATATAAGCACTTAATTTCCTGAAAGCCAATTAAGTAGAGCTCTTCTACAAATTAATTTTGGCAGTGCCACACCTCTATGACACATGTACAGACACACAGACACCTCATAGTCACCATTAAAAATTTTAGCCATGAATCAGGTACCACAGTGTAAAACCCATCAGTTTACAGAAGAGGTTGAATTCAAATTGGGTTTTCTGGCAGATGGGACAGGTCAAGGTCACCTGTCAGACAATTAAACCCTTTTTACTAATATTTATGAAAAAGACACTTCTATTTCTATTTGTAGTTTTTAGTGATTTTAGGAACCAAGTAGAACCTTTCTCTTCCTTGGAATGTTCCACTCTTGGAAAAGAACAGAGGTTTTTTTTCCCCCGTTCCTTTCCTCCATTTGACATCAGAAAAAGTTTTAAATATCACAAAACTGATTTGGCCATTAATGGAGAAACTGCCAAACAAAATGAAACAAAAAACCCAAAGAACAAAAAAAATTCTAAAGAAACCCTGAAGTTGTGGTCTTGGGGTTTTACATATACCAACGACACAGGAGACCATAAATGACGTAATTAACACAGCAAGGGCAGCAGTACATGGTGCACAGGGTCCCAAGATAACCCTGCCTAAACCCCTGTGGAGATCCTACCAGGTACTGTGGACGCACATTGTTACAATAAAATATCTTCCTCTCACCCATAGGTTCATAGCTGTAATCAGATCTTTTATCCAAAATGCACCTCAGAGGACTTTCTTTAGGGATAGTTGAAACAGTCCCCATTTTTAAAGATAGAAATTCAAGACAAAACACAAACAGCATACACAAATGGTAGCATCCAAAGAAACAAAAGAACCGGTTCACAAATCGGATAAGAGTCCAACAACTCTTTCCTCTCTCCAACAGGGTACCCCACTCAAATACAAAACAAACTGGCTTATTCCGGAGAAAAAGCCCCAAATGGAAAGGAAATAAAGTTTCCGGCTGTACACACTGGAGCAACTTACCCTACTGTATGGAGGCCACTGGCTCCCAAATGTTGATTCCTTGTTCCAATTGCCAAGTGCTAGGGCAGCTGGTGCCACTTCAGAGAACTTTGAAGGGCAGATCCTCAGGACAGGTGGTCCCAGAAGTTGCTAGGGCTTTACCCGAAAATTCCCCAACCGGGGCTAGCTGGCCAGGAGCAGCAAGGTTCCTTGGCTGGCTCACCAAAGTTTGTTACCAAGTCCAAGCTCGTACTGTCCGCTGCACGACAGGCCAGTAAATCGAGAGAGAAGTTGCTGGGGCAAGGAATAGCGACTTTATTTGGAAAGTCAGCAAACTGAGAAGATGGTGGACTCATGCCCCCAAAGAATCATCTTGCCTGAGTTAGAATTCAGGCTTCTTTTATACTAAAAGGGGAGGGAGTAAAGTCAAACACTTCCTGGTTCCTGTCAGCTTCCAAAGGGGATGCGTTAGTTTGTTCCTCCCTGCAGTCATTCACAGGTGGGCCTGGTCAGGATGTTTCCTGCGAGCTGACAAAAGGTATTTAGCTTAATGCTCATTACCTGGGAGGCAGGGTTCCCAGAGATGGGCCATTATGTATAGTTTAATCTTACAGGCAACATCCCTTTAGTAATTAGCTTGTAATAGAATCCAAAAGGTTCTTTCTTCCCTATTACACTTTCATTCAGTATAATATTTTCTGAGGTTCATCTATGTTTGTAGGTGTAGCAGGGGTTGTTATTTTTCTAGTTGCTGTATAATATTTTATTTATATCTATGTCACAGTTTTCTTATTGGTAGGCACTTTGGGTTATTTCCACTGGGAATTATTTATTTATTATTAATAAAGCTGCTATGAACATTCTTCTACATGTGTTTTTAGGAACATGTATGTGAACAATTTTAATGAATATGTAATTTTGGCTCTTGCTTTTTTTCCCCTCTTTTTCAAAGGTTATCATTATATCAAGTGCTTTTTCTTGTTTCTGTCATCACTACAAGTGTCATTAGTATTTTTATCATATTTTTAGTGGGTGTACATTAAACTTATTTGCATTTCTTTCATAAAAAATGTTAGTCAAAAGCCTGTATTTAATAATTAACACAAGTGGTGGTTGGTGCTCAATAAATATTTGTTTGCAATTTTCTAAGAAAAATTCCAGTTCTAAGTTTTTTTTTAAGTATTTAATAGTTCAAGGTTAAACAAAATTTGTTGCTTTTTCTGCCCCTTTTTCATGTTCCATAACATTATGAGATTCAAATATCTGTAGTATTACTTTTTTCATACACAAAAGCAGGAATTGGTGGGAGCACTGGTCTCTATAAACATGTATTTGAATTTATTGTTTTACACATTTCATACTGGGTTAGAAAAAACTCTTTAGTTTTGGAGATGGAGGAAGCCCTGTAACCTTCCGCCTTGAGCTTAAAGAATTGGACCCCTTTTTATAAGACTCTTGGGGTTACTGCTTTTCCACCTCTTTCCTATGTTCCCTCCCACAGCAGCAAGCACATATGCACATATGTTTGTACAAGTACCTACGACGGTCTCTCTGTGTCCTGAGCACATAATTCACATGGTACTTGGAAATGTTTTTGCCTGAGGAAATGAGTATTACAGTTGTGAGGTATAGGAATTGTATGCTTTTATCTTAACCGGATGGTGGTTTTTCTTCTCAAAAATGGTTGAGGGGGCTTCCCTGGTGGCGCAGTGGTTGAGAGTCCGCCTGCCGATGCAGGGGACGTGGGTTTGTGCCCCGGTCCGGGAGGATCCCACATGCCGCGGAGCGGCTGGGCCTGCGAGCCATGGCCGCTGGGCCTGCGCGTCCGGAGCCTGTGCTCCGCAACGGGAGAGGCCACAACAGTGAGAGGCCCACTTACTGCAAAAAAAAAAAAAAAAAAAAAAAAAAAAAAATGGTTGAGGCTTCTGATGGGGTAGTATGAGCTGTGAAGGACACAAGGAGAATAGGAAGGGAAAGTAATTGCTTAATGGACCTCGCATAATTGTGACTATGACTCCAGGTCTGCCGAGTTTAAAGATGGAATTGCAGGCAGATAAATTTGTCGAGTTTGACTTAATCCCTTGGCTTTTATATGATGTATATTTTTTTCATTAACAGCAGTGTACCTTTCATCTCTGCTTTCACACAAAGTGGTCTAATTTTTGGTGGACTTTCTTTTCTGTCCTTTTTGATGCTAAAACTGTTCCCCTAGAGTCCTCATCAACCTTTAGGCTGTGGAGAGAAATCCACAAGTCACCAAGGCTGATGTTCCCGTTGCCAGGAGAGGGACTCTGTATGCAGCAGGTTAAAAAATCAGGCATGAAGTAAGTGGCCTCATAGCCCTGTACCAGCTTTACTACGAGGGGAAATTTGTTTAGCATTTACTACTTTATCTTATCTGATTGTCAGAATGGGACCTTGTTCAAAAGGTTTCTCGTGAGAAGGGTAGGCAACACGTGTGATTTTGTAGTTTTCACACAAAAAGAGAAAACCCAGTTCATGGTCTGGAATCACCACAGCTGAATTCCATCATGTGATGCCATTGTTTTATTGGTAGAAATCCTAGCCAGGCATTTAATTCACATTTGTGGATCAGAAGCCATAGATATTTGTGTTTTCAGTACACTGTGTTTTTCTGACACTTTGGTCATTATCATAGGGTTACTAATATATATTAAGATGTAGTCCGTTAATTTTTATATTATATATTATATTTATCAATATTTAGCTCCCACAATGGGTAC
Source organism: Tursiops truncatus (assembly GCF_011762595.2). Taxonomy (NCBI): domain Eukaryota; kingdom Metazoa; phylum Chordata; class Mammalia; order Artiodactyla; family Delphinidae; genus Tursiops; species Tursiops truncatus. The sequence goes on from NC_047048.1 coordinate 12,361,713, forward strand.
TAGATGGGTAGAGCATATGTCAAGACTTTTCAGGTTTGGGCACTATTTATTTTTCGAGAACTGGTATTTCTTGAATGTTGTTCACCTTTCCGTTTACATCCTTCTGAAATCTTTCTCATTTCTCTTTCAGTGTTTTCTTCTTTCCTCTAAGATCTCTGATTTATCTTTCACACTCCCACACTCCTCTACCTAATAATAATATTATTATATAATATTAATAATATTATCATTGTGAACATTTATTGCATGCTTACCTATGTAAGTTTTTTTTTTGTATTTTGGGGTTTTTTTTTGCGGTACCTGGGCCTCTCACTGTTGTGGCCTCTCCCGTTGCGGAGCACAGGCTCCGGACGCGCAGGTTCAGCGGCCATGGCTCACAGGCCCAGCTTCTCCGCAGCATGTGGGATCTTCCCGGACCGGGGCACGAACCCATGTCCCCTGCATCGGCAGGCGGACTCTCAACCACTGCACCACCAGGGAAACCCCCTTTGTAAGTGTTTTTGTCCTGTGATATTTTTGTCCACATTTCACAGAGGAGGAAGCTGAGCCTATGTCTTGCTCTCTTTCCCTTTCCGAGCATAAAGTCAGCCCTTCTCTTTAGACATAACCTTGTGCTCCCATTCAGCAACTCAGACTCACTTAGAATTACATTTACCTGCTGGGCCTTGTGGGTGTTGGTCCTTTGAATGTTGTTTTGCTAAAGGTCTAAAACATGAGTCCCCTTCCTGTAAATCTCATGGTGGTTGTATTATCTGTTTGGAAGAAACAAAGGACAGGGGTTGTGAATCTCCTCACTGTTGCACAGCAAGGCACCTCGTGTCCTCAGGGTGATAGGCAGATACAGATACACCTGGGGTGGGAAAGTGAAAGTGTGGTTTTCTGTCCTTGTGGTTGTAGAAAATACTCACATTAAAGATTCATTTCCTAACATTACTGATTAAAGGGCTTTCCTCAAAATCCACCAGTTGTTAAGGTTTATTGTACCACTAATTTGGAGCAGAACCGCCTCTGTGTTGGGTGGGTGTGTTGACACATAAAGCTGTTTGAAGCTTATGAAGTGCACATTGGTTGTGTCATAAGCAGGAGGGGCTCCTAGGCTGTGTCCTTGCCATCTTTTCTGTGCTCCCTTTTATTGTTACTTAATAACTAGAACACATACTATCACCTGTAGTTTAGATGGATTCACTGCTTCTCCTACTAGACATGGGAGCAGGATACCTATCTTCCACCTCTGTGTTTCTGTCACCTGGCACGGTAACCTAGCAGGATCCAGTACCTGTTTGTTGAATGGGTGAGTTCTGATGTTTAGCTTGGTTCCCAAAACACAGTGGACACTTGATTCACATTCTTCCCACCTGTCTAAGGGCGGCTGACTGTCTGCCTCAACTCTTCATTCTTAGGAGTTGGATTGGAAACAGCTAGCTGAGTACATTGGTTCTTTGGTGACTGGAGACACTTACTGCTAAGAGTAAATGACAGACTTTTTTGTCATTTTAACAGAACTTAATGGGAGTGCTGTCACAATAGTGATCTTCCCTGAGTGAGAACAAGCAGAGGTAAGGAGGGAGGGTGGCTGAGCTGACATGGGTGCTAGAAAGAAAAGCAAGAAAGGAAACAGCTGGGACTCTGGAAGCAAGTGAAAGAAAAGGACATGAAATAAGACAAAGGCCGAATTAAGGGCAAGAAAGAAAAACAAAAAGCTGAACACGTAATGACCACGAAAAAAGGGGTGGAATGGATTACTAACGTTCCCTAAATTATCTCTTAATATGTGTCTTGTCTTTTAATTCAAGTGGTAGAGGAAAGAGATCTAGGAAATCTTTTTGGGCCTGCTCAGGCATTTCAGTTATCTTCCCTATTTTTTTAAGGAATTTCCGTGAGTTTTCTTTCATGGTGTCTTTGCCTTTCATCATCACTAAGGCCATGTTCATTCTCTGCCTCTCCTTCTCTTCAAGGGGCTGGCAAAGCTCAGCTGCTACTATTTATTTGTTTCTTATATTGGACTATTTGTTAAGATTTCATTTGAAAAAAGTTTTCACAGGTAAAAGTAAAAATTTCAAAAACACTAGCATAACAGAAAGAGCTCTCGGTAGAACTTCTCTGCGATGGGATGACCAGCCATGAGTTTTTTGCTTCATTTCTGAGACTCTTTATTTTTCCCATTGGTAAATTGAAGATGAAGTATATAATTTCCAAGAATCCTTCTTGCTCTCGTATTTTAAAGAAAGGATTATCTACAAGAACAACAAAAAAGGGAGACGTAGATAATTCTGCTTCACTGCCTGTTCTGGGTACTCTATGTACTTTATCTTTTTTAATCCTCCTAACAGCCCACTTATTAGATGGGGAAACTGTGGCGCAGAGAGATCATTGCTTCCCTGAGATAACTGAGCAATTGGTGTTTGTGTTCTTTCCATCATACCATGATCTTTCCCAGTGAGCCAAGCCAGGATACAGTAAAGAAAACAAAAATATAAAATGGAAAAATATAATGAGAATCAGATGACTAATACTTCATGGAGGCTTCGACCCAGATGTCATTTCTTTAGAGGGGCCCTCTGTGACCACCCTTTGAAAAACCATACTTTCCGTAATTATTCTCTGTTCTCTGCAACTTGCTCTGTTTTTTCATAGCGCTTATCATTGTTTGCCATTACATTTTATATTCTTTGCTAGCAACCCAGACCAGAATGTAAGGTCCATGGAGGCAAGTTCTGGACCCTATTCACTACTTTATCCCTCTTGTTGAGAGCAGTGTGTGGTACAGAGTGATGCTCAATAAATGTTGAATGAATGAACACAGGTTATTAAAATTCCTAGAAAAATTTAAAAGATGGGCTTATTAGTCAGAAACTCAATTTATATTTTCACTGTTTTCCTTTCGGTATTCAAAAACGCAACACCATTTGTTCACATTTCTAATGAGATACTATAGTATTTGTCATTGCTATAGCAAAGTAGGTGGTGCAGTTTCACTGATGAGTGTGTGTGGCCTACTTTCCCTTGTGGAAATGGAGTGAGTGAATGTTTTGTTTGGAACTGAAAAGCAGTGTTCAAGCTCTTTAGGAAGTGAGGTTCACACTGTCTTCCCAATAAAGTTTTCTCATTAATGCTTTTTCTTCCTGTCTTGTCTTTCCCATTGATGCATATCATCAGGCTCATGATTCTGGTCTGTAAGTGGCTGTTAACAGTTTTAGTAGCTAAGGCGGAAATGAATCTCAAACCACTTCCTTCAGAGTAGTAACTGCATCCTCTACTTCAGAGAGCATTTTGTCTCCTTAATGACAGTTGTTTTTCTCTCCTCCCACTTTTAGCGTCTGTTTGGTTTTACAAGTATAAACACATTTTGGCAAGCCTTGGGGGCTCACCTGAGTTATAACAATGTACTTTTTAATGCATCTACTGGCAGTAATTACGCTTACTCCACTCTGTTATTTTCTTTGTCCGGTACACACGATGCTCCTTTCCCCCCATGTTATTCTATGTTGGCAGAGAGCATTAAGGGCAGCTCTGCATGCGGACCCGTCACCCAAACCAGCATATATGGAAAAGACAGCTAGCGGAACAATGATTTTTTTACTTCATGTTGTCTGCACTGCTCTGTTTAATCCTCAGTCACATCATATACTTTCTTCATAAAGTAAGTTCTGCACAATTATATGTTTCTAGTTCCTGTTGTAGAATTTCAGAGAACTCAGTCGGTCCCACCCGTTCGCTAGTTAGATGAAGAGACTGACTGTGGGGAGGGGCCTCGGATTAGGCCTACAGGCCTCCTTAGACAGGGACTGTCTTATTCACTGTTGTCCTCTATGTCTAACATAGTGTCTGCACATAATAGGTGTTCAATAAAAATTTGCTTGTTTTTTCAAGGTCACAAAACTAGTGCTTGCAGAGCTCGAACTTGAACCTGTGTCTCCTACTTATTTGTTCATTGTCACTGCCACAATTATCTCATTGTAGTTTAAATTAGGGAGCCAGCTTCCAGTCTTTTAAAACACAATTACCTTTCAATTCATCTCTGGTAAACAAACAGCAGCTGTCCCTCATTGGCATGGCTGCAGTTCCACCACTGAGATATCCTAGAAACTGACACTATTAACTGTTCTGCTAAAAGGAGGACTCTTCTACTCACATGATATCCTGGCCGTGTCCAAAGTGTAATATTTAATTGCATTTTCTTAATCTTTACCACTGTATTGCTAAGCTTTCTAATACCTTCAAAATACCAAATCTCAGGCTTATCCTAATTAAAGAATCTCAATTTAATCCATATTGCATGACAATTCAATTTGTTGATTGCTTTTTCTCCCCCTCTTTGTGAAATTCCCGTCAAATGTATTAATTCAACATGATGAATCCTGTATTCAACCCACTGGAGTGAATAATTAAAATTAGCTGATAAAACTTTCAGCAGAATTACTTTGTGAAATTGCTGAACAGATGTGTCATTTTAATGAAAATCCACAGACAAGCTCCTTCTCCCCCTCGGCAGGATAAAAATATTATCCCCTCGGCACATACTTAATTTGGTGGTAAATACACTCGGAGCGATTGCTGGAAGGGAAGAAAAAGCAACTTGTCACACTTAGTAACTTGATTTTTCCCCAGCATGCAGTAACAGCTATCTACAGTAATTCATAGTGCTCTATTGTTGCTGCAAGTCCCAAAGAGAACTTATTAAAATGCAATAATCTCCTATTTAAACAGAAACAATAACCATTAAATTTCCTGTGGATCCAAAATTGAGCACAAGCCCCATCTGGTAAGAGTGATTAGAGGCCTGATGAGGGAATTTAATTTGCAACATTCAAAGACTAAATCTGAGCAGATCTTGTCACCTGGGACTTGAGTGCTGCGTGCTGTCTTCTTGAAAATCTCCACCTAAACCGAAAATGGAATGTAGGAGTGAAAATGGTACCCAAGGGCCACCCCTGACAGGGTTGTGTTTCATTAGATGTGTCCAGCAGACCCAGTGAGCAGAGGGGAGTTTAGTGCTGTCCACCTTGGCAAGGCCTTTCGAAAGAGCTGACACCAGTGCTGCCATTTCCTGGGGTGCCAGGTACTTCCTTTAACGTGGCCGCCCCCTTGGGTCTCGGACTGCCTGCTCCTCCCATCTTATTTCCCTTCCTCTCTCAGCCTATCAAGTCCTCTCCTAACTTGAAGGTGTTCTCACCAGCCTCCCTTCCCCTTCCAGAGAGCCGGGATTCTTTCCAGGTTCCTTTTAGTACCTCAGAATCTGTTTTACATGTTATGTTTTCCGTCTTCTCCTTGTTTTTATGTTTCTTTTGGTTTTGAACGATGAGCGGGTGAAGATTTGTTGCGTGTCACTAGGAAACACAAGTTGTCACCTTGCTCCTCTTCCCAGCTCTTCTCTTCAGTCCTCCTTCCTTATACCACTGTCTAAGCTGCAGACATCATCAGAGAAATACGGGTTTCTCTCTGTCTCTGTGTGTCTGTGCAGGAGCACACACACGGCATGTATGTTCATGTGGTTATAGGCCTGACCAGACAGTAACATGCCACAGCTGTTAATATATCAATTAGTAAAACCCCTAATTAAGTATTTGCTTTCATGAATAGAGCTCCTGTTGGCAGTGAGGTAACTTGGCAAGAAAGAGGCAGTTACCCATATGATAGAGATTCCTGATGTTTCTTTGTCCAGATACAATTTGGTGACCTCTATCTGAGTTCCAGACTCTCCGTCGTCATCTCCCTTCAGTTTTTCACGAGCCCTCAGCCTCCCTCCCTCCAGCTCCAGCGCCTTCTCCAGCTCCCATGCCTGGGCAGGTAAACTAATCTTCCTGGTCTCCCTAAGTGCTCTCTTTGCCAGGCCCTAGTACCTACTCTGGTTCATAATTTGTTTTTTGAGAAGATGATTTTTCAGTTCTCTTCAATAGTAGATTACTAAGATGAATAATTTTAAAAAAACCAAAAAAACCTTTTATCTCTTTCTCCTTCCCTGTGTACAAAGTTTATGTAGAACCAGCTCCCGGGACCTAAGTTTTGGGGGTGGGTGGAAAGATTTATTCCATGAACCGTACCACTCTGGGATTCTGGAAAAATTAATTGTGTTTATTGAGGACCTACTGTCTGTAAGGCAGTGTACCCAAGAATGGGAGAGATACTGAGAAGTTTGGGATTCTGCCTCTGTTGTCCGTATGTACATATAGTTGGGAAAGTACAGCATAAACACGTGAATGTTAAGTGGTGCTACGGTGTAAACAGTGGAGAGAAAGAGATCATGGGGCTGGATGGGATTCATGAATCATTGAATAGGATAATCAGAGCTGTGAGTGTGGAATAAGAGATGACACAGGACTGGTAGGGTTCATAGAGGGTGCCTGAGCTGGCTGCAGTGACTTTGCTTTCCTAGCAGCCAGCGTCTCCTGACTGCAGTAGCCAAGGAGCACAGGTGCTTGGCCAGAGAAAGAGACTTAATGCGACATAGCTGGGTTCACAAGGGTGCCTCTTCCAGAGCCCTGGGTACAATTGATGCACCCTGGTAACTGGTAGCATTGACTTTGATGTCAGCCACATCTGGTTGTGAATACTCCCTGAACTATACCTTTCAACTCTTTGGGAAAGTTTCTTAACTGTTAAAGTCTGGGTTTCCTTGATTATAAAATAATGTTTAATAATTCTTATGTCATGTGGTTTTCATAAGGGTATTGTAATGTGCCTGGCTTTTGGAAGGTGCTACATAAATGATGGTACTCGCTTACAATCTTGGAGGCAGAAGGAGTGAATTAAATTCAGAACAAGGTATTTGTTCTGTATTTTTGTTCTGTATCTTGCTGTGCTTCCTCCTCCCTCTCATCCCGTAGTACTTACATCATTCTAGAAACCATTCTTCTTGATGTTAGTCTCCACCTTCTGTCTCTCCATCTCTAGTCCATACTTGGTTATCTGCTGAGGACTTACTTTCATTTTTGGTATTGAATATACAAGCCTCTGGTTTTCTATAGCATGCACAACATGGTAGCTTAATTTGATAAAATAATTATTGGTATGCATAGAAAGCTCTGGAAAGACATCAAAACATTTACAGTGGCTACCTTTAATTCATGGGGTTGTGAGTGATTAGTTTTCTTCTTTTGCTTAAGTCTATATACTGTTTATGACAAAATAACAAACGTTTCAGTGAAATGGTTTCCCATTTAAATGATGTTTTCCCTCAGGACTGTGAAATGAGAAGTCAAAGCTTAAGAGAAAGAAACTTGAGGACTGTATCTACTTTGGGTTTTGAAGAGCAGTAGTGAGGTGTTCTGAATCCAAGGTTAAGTCCTTGTTGTCTGGAAATATCTAATGATGACCCCCCAACCCCATGTCACTGGAGAATTTATAGTGTCAGTGGTGCTGTATACATAGGATGCCTGGATAATTAGGGGAAGCCTTCCCCGCCAGGCTTTTTGGCCTCTTCTAAATCTTGATTACCATGCAGATTTATGGTGCTGAATTCTGAATTGAGACATAGATTCCTATCCCAGATGATATCTTTATCATCCTTGGTCCCGTCTGATACACATTTGCCCTATCCGTTTTGATTTGTACGTAAGATTCTAGACCACAGTGATAGAATAAGGGTGTATAATGGGAAAAATAACACATATCATTTTGATTTTTAGGACATTCAGTGCTTTAACACTACATACTTGCCTTTGTTTTAAAGCTAATTCTATGCCCTAAGAGGTTCAATATAAAAGATCTTATTTTTAGCCATACACTGTGGCTATATATAAATGTTCTGTAAAATATATCCCTAGATAAAAGTGCTTATTACTTTTTTGAAGTTTTTTTAAAACCTTTCTTTCGGTAAATAAAAGTCTTTTAGGCTTTGATGTGACTATTACACCCCTGGATTGGGTTCTTTCTCCATTCCTTTATCCCAAGCCCCTGTGGGACCCCTATAAGAAAAATGGGAGGGGGGAGAAGCATGGATTCCTTAATAAGTCCCAAAGGTAATCAAACGAAAGAAATGCAATATGAACAAACTCACAAAATATTCTTGTGCTTCTTTGGGGAATACTTAATGCACATAAGGTCAGGCCTTTGTAATGTTAATTTCAGAGTTATAGGGAAAAAGCCATCATTTTAACGACTAATGTTGCTCTCTCTGAAAAAAACCTTTGATTTACAAAGAAAGGCTGTTCTCACACAGCTGCATTAAACCAGTACCCAGTGGCCTGGAGATGGCAGACCTGCTTGGTGGAGGAATGCTCCTTTCAGGATGCTTTCGGCATTTAGCTGAAGCTGAAGGAGCCTGCCTGCGGTATCCTGTTTTTCTTCGGTCAAAACAGCTTGTTCAGTTTGGGCATGGTACCACCCTTATTCTTCAGATGTGTTGGTCTGGAGTGACAGCGTAGCTCAGCAAGTGCAGGTGCCCTTCTCCTCTCCCAAGGCAGGCATTAAGGAGAGGAGTCACGGCAGGCACAGTGTAGGTGTAGGTGCTGCAGGTGTCTTTCGGTTACAGTGACCTGACACAAGCCCCCCTGACTTCCACCACAGGTGGTGCCAGTGCCTTCTCACCAACCTGTAAACCTCCATGCTTCATAGAGCAGATTGTGTAGCTGGAAAGAATGTGAGACTTAAAACCTCTTCTCCCAAACAGGGTCCAAGGCAAGTGGTCATCCAGACAATACTAGGACATTGCCAGGGGCTCTACCGACGCATCGTCTTCAGAGGTCACTGATTGCATCTTTGGTTCCCTCTCTCCTCCACTTCCATTCCTACCTCCTTCCATCCATACTTCCCCTTCTGTCTCCTTCTGTCTTTTCTGTTGGTCCTTATTCTACTTTTGGGGGTTATACAAATCAGGCAACATTTTCACATTAAATATAATTAAGCAGTAAAATAAATATGAATACCTTTTGCAAAGTGCCTGACCTACCAGCACTTGCTCAGTTAATATCTTCCTCCGTTCCTTCCTTCTACCTGATAACTCCTTCAGTATTTGAGACAGTTGTGATGTCCCTTCTGAGTTAATCTCATTCATCCTGGTTTCTTATCCACTCATCTTCTTAGTCTCTTTCCCCTCAAACTGTGTCCCACTGTGTGTGTGTGTGAAAGCATGATTCTCAAAACTGGCTATAGTTTTCTTTGTAGGGTCTGCTTTGCCAACTTCTTATTATTAAGGAATGAGGAAGAAGGAAAGAGCAAGAGGGGAGGAATGCCAGGCTTTTTTAGAGGAGGCAATATATGGAAATTACTCTTGTTTCTTCTCTAAAGTAGTAAAGGTCACAGCAGTAGTTGCAAACCCCGTAGGCTGCCTACCGCCCTCCACACATGCAGCATTACTATTCTTGCCTATTTTACCCTTAGGCATCCTTTATTTCTTGCACAGATGGTCTCACTCAGGCCTAACAAAATGTTTTAAGCTTTGCATAAATTAAAACAAGAGGTCTCTGAGTACTAAAGTGCAACTTTTTTTTAACTTGAAAACAACTATGCTGGCATCTTCTACAAAATTACAGCCTCAAGCCAGGCTTCCATAATTAGTTTTCCTTAAAAAAAGGAGAGGGATGAGAATGTGTTAGTGTATTTATGTATATGTACCAAACACACAATTGGTTCTAATCAACGGTTAGATGGCTTTTATGCTGTTCTGTGTTCCCCTGAAGGTTGACCAGGCACTAGTCATGGTTCAGCTTGAAACAAGATAGATTTGGAAATACTATTTTGAGGGCTTCTGAGTTTCTTCATTATTTCAGTACATGATAACTGTGGAGACATCTAGGCTTGCAGGAATTCCACCCTAGGCCTCTTTACACCATGTCACTGGGTCTTATCCAGGCTAAACTTGACTGTGGTTGAAAGAAAGTGGTGAGTCAGCTCAGAAAGAAAAATACACTGTTCCTCCCAATTCTGTTATAACCTGTCCCAAAGCAATGGCACACGGCACATTCCATTCTTGAGGTAACTGAGAAAATTAGTATGATCTTCTAGAGACACTGCCTCCCTTTGATTCATAGTTCATCAGCAGAAGGGTGATGCCACAGATCTTTTCTACTCAGCATGTGTACTCCTAACAGAGCTGACTCATTTAATGAACTGTGACGTGTAATGAAGCTTAGTATAAATTCATGAGCTTTGGTTGGCTTTTGAGTCATTAGACTGAACTACCCTTACATTTTACCTGGATAATAATAGTAAGAGTACCTACCATGTATTGAGCTCCTACTATGTGTCAGGTACTACGTGAATTATTTTATATACATTATTTATCATTATCCTATGGGCCCATTATAGAAAAATCAGAAAATACTGAAGAGTAGATAGAAGAAAATTTACCTAGTGTTCCTTCGTTCTCCAGAGTTAACCTTTCCCATTTTACCTCCTGATCTATCTGTATTTCCTTACACAGTAGCGCTCATACTCTGCAAGGGCCATACTTATAAATATTGCTTTAGATGTTATATCCTCCTTTTTACACTTAATCTAATAGCACAGGCCTAGTTTCATATTATTAAGAAGTCTTTGTTAAGATCAAATTTTTTCAAAAGTTAACCTACAGAGGCCCTTATAGAATTGAGTAATGCCAATCCAGGATGTATAAACTACCTTTAAAAATGAATCCAACCCTTAAATAAAATCCAGGAGCCAATCCATGTTCATGTTGTAACAGAATGTTTTTCTCTGTTATAGCACCTCACAGGACTCTATTCCTGAAGGATTTAGTGGTCAAAATGCTCAGTTCTTTGGGGTCTTGAGTTTCTCATTTCTCTAAAAGAACCACTTTTAACAATTCTGTGAATAACTAAGGGGCAGCAGAAACCGATGTCATGTGAATGTTGTCATCACTTGAGACAGTTGATAGGCATTACGGCTTTTTCATTCTAATATGATTCTGCCACTTCGATCATATAAAAAGTGGTAAATTTTCAACATAAGAGGGTGGCATTTTGATCCTTCTCTTTGTCCCTAAACTATTTAGAAACTCTAAGCTTAGCTGTTAAAAATAAGCACACAACAACCTAAGATCACAGTTTTTGAAAACTCTTGACACAGTAACTTTATCCACGTACATAAATCCTAGTTCTTGAAGAATATGTTAACAAGGTACTGCTAATAATGTAATGCTCTTTAGCCTATGATTAAAGAGTCAAGATGGAAACTGGCAATATTACTAACGCCACCATTCCAGTTGTTTGACAGTGAACAGTGATTTGCTATTTAAATACTTAAAATGAATCACTTCCAGTAAGTATTTCCTTAAAGTTTATCTTTGTGTCACTAAACAATGATTCTTGTTTTTCTTGTTTTGAATTTTATATAAATGTAATCAATTCTGCAGTTCTGTTTTTCTGCTCGTTAGTTCCAGAGAGTCAACAATGTTGTTGTATGTAGCTGTAATACATTCATTTTCATTGCCATATACTGTTCCATTGTGTCACTATACCAGTTTACAAATTCTCTGTTGACCAACAAAGAACAAGATAGGTTGTTTCCACTTTTGACCTGTAACAAATAGTGCTATATGACTATTCTTTTACATGTCTCCTGGCACATATTCTTGATTTTTACCTAGGATTAGAGTTGCTGGAATTTTAGGGAAAGTATGTAATCAACATTACTGGATAATACCAAGTTGATTTCAAAACGAATTGTACCAGTTTCCACTCTCACTAGCAGTGTAAATGTGTTGCAGTTGTTTCACATTCTTACCAATACTCTTAACTGTCAGACTTTTTAAATTTTTTCCAGTGAGATAGGTATTGAAGTGTGTGTGTGTGTGTGTGTGTGTGTGTGTGTGTGTGTTTAACAACATCATTGTGGGGTGTTTTTTTGTTTTTAATTTTTTTTTAGATTTATTTATTTATTTATCTATCTATTTATTTTTTGGCTGCAGTGGGTCTTCATTGCTGCACACAGGCTTTCTCTAGTTGCAACGCGCCGGCTTCTCATTGTGGTGGCTTCTCTTGTTGTGGAACACAGGCTCTAGGTGCGCAGGCTTCAGTTGTCGTGGCTCATGGGCTCTAGAGCTCAGGCTGAGTAGTTGTGGTGCGCGGGCTTACTTGCTGCACGGCACGTGGGATCTTCCTGGACCAGGGATCAAACCCGAGTCCCCTGCATTGGCAGGTGGATTCTTAACCACTGCGCCACCAGGGAAGCCCTGTCGTTGTGGTTTTAATTTTAACTTTTTTGCCTATTCTGATTTCCTCTTCTGAGCATGCTTTTTTGGATCTTTTTTTCCATGCTTTTATTTTGATGTTGGACTTTCTCTTATTCAATTATCAGAGTGTTTTATATATTTTGGTCACTAATACTTTGTGAATAATATGTGTTGCAAATCATTTCCCAGATTGTAACTTTTTTACCCATTCTGTTCATGGTATCTTCTGATGACTAGAAATTCTTAATTTTAAATTAGTTGAATTTACCACTTTTTCTGTATAGCTTGTATGTTTTATATCTTGTTTTAAGAATTCTTCTCTAAGGTCCTAAAAGCATTCTATGCTGTTGTCTAAAGTGTTCTAGTTTTATCTTTCACATTTAATGAATCCATGAAGAATTAATTTTTGTGTATAGTGTGAGGTAAGCGTTCAATTTTATTTCTCTCCATATGGTGAAGCATCTACACTACCACAATGTATTAAATAGTCGTTCATTGCTCAGTGATCTGAGGGACCAACTCTGTTGTAAATAAAGTCTCCAAATTTACATAGGTTTGTTTCTGAGCTTTCTTTTCCATTAGTTACTTTATTCAAATACTAACACTATACTGTTTTAATTACTATAACTTTTAAACCGTGTTTATTATCTTTTAAGTCAAACTCCCTCCCCACACCTCATGCACATACATTTTCAGGGATGTCTTGGTGATTCTTGGCTCACTGCTCTGCCATGTAAATTTTAGAATTAGCTGATCAAGTCCCAGATTCTCAAAAAATGTTGTATTTTCATTGGAATTGCATTACTTATTGAGGAATTTAGAAGGAATTGACATCTTTATGATACTGCCTCTTCGAATCCTTGGATGTAATATTTCTGTTCACTTATTTAAAACTTATTTTTTTGGAGTTCCATGAAGTTTTGTAATTTTCTCTATGTGTTTCCTTATAATATACTTGCACATTTCTATTAGATTTATTTATAGGTACTTGATATTTTATTCTATTGCAAATAATATTTTCAAATTTTACATTTATAACAATTCCACTTCTGGGTATATACCCAAAAGAATTGAAAGGAGGGACTTAAATAGATATTTGTATACCAATGTTCATAGCAGCACTATTCACAATAGCCAAAAGGTGGAAGTAACCCAGATGTCTGTTGACTAATGAATGGATAAACAAAATATGGTATATCTGTATAATGGAATATTATTCAGCCTTAAAAAAGCAGGAAATTCTGACATGTCCTGTAACATGGATGAATCCTAAAGATGTTATACTAAGTGAAACAAGCCAGTCACTAATGAATGTTGGTTATTAGGGATTGGGGGAGGAGGGAATGGGGGATTATTGTTTAATGAACATGAAGTTTCAGTTTGGGGAGATGAAAGTTCTAGAGATGGATGATTGTGGTGGTTCCACAACACTATCAACATACCTAATGCCACTGAACTGTATATTTAATGGTTAAAATGATAAATTTCATGTTACACATGTTTTACCACAAAAAAATTACATGTAAAATTTATTGCTGGTATATAAAAATGTGTTGGATTTTTGTGTATTGATTGTGAATCTAATAGCCTTGCCAAACTCTTACTAATTCTAGTAAGTTTTTTGCAGCTTCATCTGGATTTCCTATGTACATAGTCATGTTTTATATATATATATATATATATATATATATATATATATATATGTATATATAATGACAGTTTTGTTTCTTTTCTAATCTTTTACTTTTTTTTTCTTCTTAGTTTATCTATTTACCTAGGACATTAAGTAAAATGTCAAATAGAAATAGTGATAGCCAGATTCCTCTCCTTAATCTTAAAAGAAGCACTATGAACGTTTCCCATGATGTAGGGTGTACATTTTTTGCTTTGTTTTGTTTTCAGATAGCCTTTATGAGATTATGGAAGTTCCCTTCTATTTCTAGTTTGTTAAGATTTAATTTTTGTCATGAATGCTCTTGAATTTTATTAGACACTTTCTGCATCTATTGAAATGATATGATTTTCCCCTAATCTGTTAGTGTGATAAAATACAACAATTGGTTTTCTAATGTTAAATCAATCTGTAATTTCCTCAGTTAAACCCAAATTGATAATGATGTATTTTTCACACAATGCTGGATTTAGTTTTCTGACATTTCATTTAGGACTTTTTCATCTATGTTCATGAGTAAAATTTTTTTTTTCTCAAATTATCTTTGTGAGGGTTGTTATCAAGGCTATCCTCACCTAATACAATGAGTTGCAGACTGGAATTATTTCTGCCTTTGGTGTTCAATAGAATTTGCTGTTTAAACCAAAAGTTGTCAGACTTTTTCTGTACAGTGCTAGATAGTAAATAATTTAAACTCTGTGAACCATATGGTCTCTGTTGCAGGTCCTCAATTATCTCACTGTATTGTGACAGCAGCCAAAGGCAATACATAATGAGTGAGTGTGGCTGCGTTTCAATAAAACTTTATTTACAAAAGCAGCAGGGGCTACCCTGGTGGCACAGTGGTTGAGAGTCCACCCGCTGATGCAGGGGACTCGAGTTCGTGCCCCGGTCTGGGAAGATCCCACATGCCACGGAGCAGCTGGGCTCGTGAGCTATGGCCACTGAGCCTGCGCGTCTGGAGCCTATGCTCCACAGCAGGAGAGGCCACAACAGTGAGAGGCCCACGTACCGCAAAAAAAAAAAGACAGCAGGCCAGATTTGCCGGTGGGCAACTCCTGGTTTAAACCATCTGAGACTGGAATTTCTTTATAAAGTTTTTTTTTTTATCCATTTCTTTGTTAGAATTTCATTCAAATATTTTATTCCTTCTTGCATCAGTTTTATTGTTTTATATTTCCAGTAATGTTTCCATTTCATTGAGGCTTTCAAATTTATTAAATAATTTAAATATCCTCTGTTACTGTTTTAACATCTACTGTTTCTAATTAATTCTCCTCCTTTATATCCTCTTAATTGTGCTATTTACATTTTTTTTTTTTCGGTACGCGGGCCTCTCACTGTTGTGGCCTCTCCCGTTGTGGAGCACAGGCTCCGGACGCGCAGGCTCAGCGGCCATGGCTCATGGGCCCAGCCGCTCCGCGGCATGTGGGATCTTCCCAGACTGGGGCACGAACCCGTGTTCCCTGCATCGGCAGGCGGACTCTCAACCACTGCGCCACCAGGGAAACCCCTATTTACATTTTTTGGTTATTTGTTTTTTCTTGATTTTTCTTGCTAAGAATTTAGCAAGAACTTTTTAGCCTCTTCAAAGAACCAACTTCAGCCTTGTGTCTTTCCTTCTTTGTGTATATACTCTGTTGTATCTTCTTTAATTTTAGCTCATGGCTTTATTATTTTTTCCAACCTCTTTAGGTTTGTTTGATTTTTTAAATTTTTGAGATGGATTCATAGGTCATTAATTTTTAGCCTTTTATCCTTTTTTAAACATATATAAGTTAAAGCTGTAAATTTTTCTCTGAGTATTGCTTTAGCTTCATTTCACAAATTTTTATATGTATGTCGTATTTTTGGTATTCTTTGATTAAAACTATTTTTTATTTTTCTGTATGATTCCTTCTTTTATCTACATTTAAAGTATATTTCTTGATTTTAGGTATATATTTTTAGATTTTTTTTCTTTCTGTTGCTAGGAACATGGTCAGTATGATGCTAATCCTTTGTAATTTGTTGAGACTTACTCTATGGTTCAGTATGTTGTTAGTTTTCTTAAGTAGTCTATGAGAATTTGAAAAAATATACATATATACCCTGAAATTATTGAATTTAGTATTATTCATATGTACAGTAAATCAAGCATGTTAATCTTGTTGTTGAAATTATATATATTTGTACTTATTATTCTGATTGATATATCAGGTACTGAGAGAGGCGTGTTAAAATCTTTCAGCATGACTGTGCACTGTAGTTCTCTCAAATTTTGCCATATATGTGTATTTCTTTTCTTGAGGGTATGTAAGATTGCATATATTTTTAGAATTGTTAGGTCCTGCTGAGGAATTGAGTAATTTATTATTGTGGTGACTTTTTAAAAAAATAAATTAGTTTATTTTTGGCTGCATTGGGTCTTCGTTGCTGCATGTGGGCTTTCTCTAGTTGTGGCGAGCGGGGGCTACTCTTCATTGCGATGTGCAGGCTCCTCATTGCAGTGGCTTCTCTTGTTGCAGACCACAGGCTCTAGGCACGTGGGCTTCAGTAGTTGTGGCACTTGGGCTCTAGAGCACAGGCTCAGTAGTTGTGGCACATGGGCTTAGCTGCTCTGCGGCATGTGGGATCTTCCCAGACCAGGGCTTGAACCCGTGTCCCCTGCATTGGCAGGTGGATTCTTAACCACTGCACCACTAGGGAAGTCCGTGGTGACTTTTTTAATCTACAGAATTTTTTTTTACTTTCAAGTCCTTTTTGCCTGATGTTATTAGAGCTACAGCAGCATACTTTTAGTTGCTATTTCCCTGATTTTTTTTTTTTTTTAAAGACCTTTTTACTCATGACTTATTTGTCTCCTTATGTTTTAGGAGCACTCTCTTAAAGCACTGCATAGATTGATTTTTTAAAACAATATTTATTTATTTATTTGGCTGCATCAGGTCTTAGTTGCAGCATGTGGGGTCTTTGTTGCGGCATACGGGATCTTTCGTTGTGGCGTGCGGGTCTTTTTTGTGGTGCGTGGGCTTCTCTCTAGCTGTGGTGCGTGGGCTTAGTTACCCTGCGGCATGTGGGATCTTAGTTCCCAGACCAGGGATTGAACCCACGTTCCCTGAATTGGAAGGGAGATTCTTAACCACTGGACCACCAGGGAAGTCCCCCATAGATTAATTTTTTTTTAAGCCAATATGATCTGATAATCTTTGTCTTTTAACTGCAGCTTTTAGCCCATTTATATTCATTGCAATTACTGATAAATTTGGACTTATTTTATGCATTCATTTTCTACCTTTTCTATGTTTCTTTTTCCTTTCACTCTTTGCTTTGTTCTGAATTGATTATTTTTTCTCACTTCATTTTACTCTCAGTTATTTTAGAAATTATGTACACTATTTCAATCCTTTTGATGGTTACTCTGTCAATTTTATAGGAACTTACCAAAGTCTAAAGTTATTTAGGAGAAGAAATACATTGATTAATACAAAGAACTTTGAACACAATCGCATCATTCTCATTCCTGTTCCTTATGTTATATCTTAATTCTGTTGTTTAACTCCAGCAGTTAATATAATCATCTTCATTACTATTTATCATTTATTATTTTAAAAAATTATGATATAACTTTTGTTTGTTTAGATTTGACCATGCATTTCCCCATTTTATGCCCTTCATGTTTTCTTGTATCTCATACTCTCCATCTTGGATTATTTTCATTCTACATAATCCTATATATTCTTTAGAGATTTCCTTACCTGGAAAGATATTTTTTACTGTATTAAATTTTAGGTTGACAGTTTTCTTTTAGACTTTGAAGGCATCATTCTAGTGTCTTGAAGATTCTGTACTGTTGTGGTTGAAATATCAGCTGCTGTTTAATTATTTGCTTCATTGAATGTAATGTGTTCCTTCTCTGCCTGCTTTTAAGTCTCTATATTGTTTTCAGTGTTCTGAAGCTTAACTGTGATGCATCTTAGTTTAAATTTCTTTTTGCATGTCTTTCTCAGATTTACCAGTTGTCATTTTATCCCATGTGCATTATTATTTGCTTTTCCTTTCTCATATAAACTTTTTTACTGAACCATTTGAGGACAGGTTGCATACAACATTTTGCCTTAAATAATTCAGTTTATATTCCTTAAGAATAGGACTGTTCCCTTACGTAGTCTCAGTATAATTATCAATTTCAGTAAATAAAGCATTGGTACAATACTTTCGTCTAATTACTGTCTGTATTCCAATTTTGCTAGCTGACCTAACGTTATTCTTTATTGCATTTTTTCCCCCTCAATACAAGATACAGTCTAGGGTCAGGTATTACATTTAGTTGTCTCTTTTTAGCCTTCTTTAATCTGGAACATTTCTGTGGTCTTGTCTTTTAACATTGGCATTTTTAAAGAATACAGTCCTCATCTCCTTCCCCACCCCTTTTTCTGAGATGGAATGTTTCTCCTTTGGGGCTTGTCTGATGTTCATAGTTATATTGAGGTTATGCGTTCTTGGCTAGGGCGCTACATAAGTGATGCTTCTTCCTCAGAGTATCACATGCTGAGACCTGTAATATCCATCTGTCCCTCATTGATGATACTAATTTTGATTATCTAGTCAAGGTGTTATCTGGTTTTTCCACTGTATAATTACTGTTTTTTCACCACTGATACTAGTAAGCAGTCTCTAACAGACACTTTCAGATCATTCAAGCAGCTTGTTCATCATCACAATTTCTCCCACTGTTTAGCATTTATTGATGATTCTTGCCTGATTCAGTCTTTACCAGAATGGTTATAAAATGATGATTTTTTAAAAATTCTACCACTCCCTCCAAATCTTCCAGTCTTTGGTATTCTAATATAAGTAAGAGCTGTTTTCCTTTTTTTTTTTTAAGTTATCTATTTTATACATATTAGTGTATATATGTCAATCCCAATCTCCCAATTCATCCCACCACGACCACCACCCCTGCCACTTTCCCCCCTTGGTGTCCGTACATTTGTTCTCTACATCTGTGTCTCTATTTCTGCCTTGCAAACTGGTTCATCTGTACCATTTTTCTAGATTCCACATATATGCATTAATATATGATATTTGTTCTCTTTCTGAATTACTTCACTCTATATGACAGTCTCTAAGTCCATTCATATGTCTACAAGTGACTCAATTTTGTTCCTTTTTATGGCTGAGTAGTATTCCATCGTATATATGTACCACATCTTTTTTATCCATTTGTCTTTCGATGGGCATTTAGGTTGCTTCCATGACCTGGCTATTGTAAATAGTGCTGCAGTGAACATTGGGGTGCATGTGTCTTTTTGAATTGTTGTTTTCTCCGGGTATATGCCCAGTAGTGGGATTGCTGGGTCATATGGTAATTCTGTTTTTAGTTTTTTAAGGAACCTCCATACTGTTCTCCATAGTGGCTGTATCAATTTACATTCCCACCAACAGTGCAAGAGGGTTCCCTCTTCTCCACACCCTATCCAGCATTTATTGTTTGTAGATTTTCTGATGATGCCCATTCTGACCATTGTGAGATGATACATCATTGTAGTTTTGATTTACATTTCTCTAATAATTAGTGATGTTGAGCAGCTTTTCATATGCCCCTTGGCCATCTGTATGTCTTCTTTGGAGAGATGTCTATTTAGGTCTTCTGTCCATTTATTGATTGGGTTGTTTGTTTTTTTAATATTGAGCTGCATGAGCTGTTTATATATTTTGGAGATTAATCCTTTGTCCATTGATTCGTTTGCAAATACTTTCTCTCATTCTGAGGGTTGTCTTTTTGTTTTGTTTATAGTTTCCTTTGCTGTGCAAAAGCTTTTAAGTGTCATTAGGTCTCATTTGTTTATTTTTGTTTTTATTTCCATTATTCTCAGAGATGGGTCAAAAAAGATCTTGCTGTGATTTATGTCAAAGAGTGTTCTTCCTATGTTTTCCTCTAAGAGTTTTATAGTGTCCGGTCTTACATTTAGGTCTCTAAGCCATTTTGAGTTTATTTTTGTGTATGGTGTTAGGGAGTGTTCTAATTTCATTCTTTTACATGTAGCTGTCCAGTTTTCCCAGCACCAGTATTGAAGAGACTGTCTTTTCTGCATTGTATATGCTTGCCTCCTTTGTCATAGATTAGTTGACCATAGGTGCGTGGGTTTATCTCTGGGCTTTCTATCCTGTTCTGTTGATCTATATTTCTGTTTTTGTGCCAGTACCATATTGTCTTGATTACTGTAGCTTTGTAGTATAGTCTGAAGTCAGGAAGTCTGATTCCTCCAGCTCAGTTTTTTCCCCTCAAGATTGCTTTGGCTTGTTTTTTCCCCTTTTAAAATTTATTTAGTCAATATAAATTTATGAATTCCCATTTTTCCCAGCAGTCTTGAGTTCATTACTATACTTAATTGTTTTAGTACAGTTGTCCTAAATTTGACCAGTGGTAGATATATCTAAACTGACCCCTGTGTCCTTGTGTTCTTATTATTGTTTTGAGCACTTTCCTACTTTCTGGCCTTATAAGCAATCATTTTATATCTACCCTGCCTTCATCCTGGGAACCATAAAAAAAAATTCTCTTTTCTTCTTTTGCAAAACTGTCAACTCTTTTTAAGATTCTTCTTCTTCCTAAAGATTTACACATACTTATTTTAAATTCCATGTCTGAAATTCCAATATCTAAAGTATTAACATTGATTAATGTATCTGTTCATTGTATCTGCTAGCTTTCACTCACAGCATTTGTTTCCTTAACTTGTTCGGTGATTGATTGTGAGTTGCTTATTTTTCCTGGAACTTTATTTGTAAGAATTCTTTGACACCTGGAATAAACGTGGCTTTAACAGGCATTTGATTCTTTCATTTCTCTGTCAGAACTACCAGTGTGGGACCTTTTTATAATCTTGGATTGAAGTTTTTCACACCACTGCATGTAAATTAAGGCTTTAAATCTATATGAGGGTTAGCTTGTCATGATGAATTATCAAAAGAGTATTTTTTCTCCACAGTAATATTTGAGATGGGAAATTTTCATTGAAGTTTTACTCAAGGAGCATAACAGCTCATTTCTAATTCACCTGGCACTGAATGTGTGGGTCTTTCATGTCCAGTTCTGTTGGGAAGTCTCCTGTTAGATTTCTTGTTGTAGGTGGGCCCTGTGCTTTGCTCTTGATCCCTAGATTTATGAGGACCTGAAACCAAGGCTAAATTTCAACCCAGCTTCGTAAATATTCTTAAGGCAGGACCTAGAATTTTTTTTTTCCTCTCTTTGCTATATTTTTTGGCCTGAATATTGCTTATTATCTGACTGTGGATATAGATTAGAAGGGTATTTTAAAATTCATTTTATTTAGTTTTGTCATCATGATCAGTTCAAGATTAAGTTTGGTACATAATCTCCCATTTCACAAGACTGGAAATAGCTGTGTTCCTGCTAAAACGTTGGTGCTCTGCAACCTGAACCAAAATATTTATCTATAAAAGTCAAGTAATTGTGTTCTTTTCCTAATAAAATAGTATAAACATTAATGGAATTTAAATTATTTCTTCCATTTCTTTGCGCATATGCTTTTAAACATACATTAGATTGTTCTTCCTTCTTAAGAGGGATTAATATTTCATTATTCTATAAAGCTCTACAAATAGCTTCTTGTTTTACAGAGAGCATCATGAATTCCAGGTGCTTTGTAACCAGATCGAGTTTAGGAACTGCTCGTACAACCAAATTTAATCATTGGCTGTTCTTCCTAAGCACCCAGTGCTTTCCTGCTTCTGTGACTTGTTCTCACTGCTCCCTATATGTCGAATACCTTCCGTTTCTACATGTTCCACTGTCACCATTCCTTTGGCAAATGCTTCAAAAGCTACTGCCTCTGTAAAGCTTTCCTTTATTCTTCTCTTTTGACTTTATGAACTACTTTACTAGTTTGTAAGGTCCTTAAGAACGAGTTCCACAAACATGTTATCTCTGTTATATCTTCTGCAGTAAAGTATTCTCACAGATAAGAGTAAATGGTTCTTCTCTATCTGTTGAATGAAATGGGCAGATAGCAACATAATAGGATAATTGTACTTTTGCCTCCTGGACTATCTCAGCCTATATGTGCTTTAAATCCTAAAACTGGTTTGTGGTGTTTCCGTTCAAAGGGTCTTGACCCTCTCCTCTTAGCATAACAATCCTCCTCATAACTCAGAAAGAAGCGTGGCTGAGCTGGGCTCAGTGGAACCTGATCTTCTCCACCTGCCTTCAGGAATCCTGCGATTAAACACAGTGGGTATTCTGAACCAGAAACCACTTTGTAGGCTTTTAAAAAGCAATGGTTAGAGGCTAACCATAAAACAGAATTTAAATGACAAAACAAATAATCTTTCCTTTTCTGTTTCTCCTCTTCCTGTGATGTTCCTTTTGACATTCACATTCCAAACCAAAGCCCTGCAAATCAATGAGATAAATGCCTGCCCTCCTTTGGCAGGCGAGGCTTTCCCTCGGATGTATTTTATAACTTTGGCTGATGTGGGAAGAACTCTTCTTTCCAGAGGTGGTTTCATGGTAAATATCCTTCAAAAGCTCACATTGTACAGTTTAACTTCTTCTTTATTGTTTTATTAGCTTTGCTTTGGGAGGTTTTATTCGTCATTTCAGCTGGCTTATGGAAAGAGACAGAACTTTTATGCAGCTAATTTGATTATTGTTTTCGTGCATACTCAATCATGCTTATCAAAAGCACCATTTACCTTGTGTTGTCAAAACTAAAAAGGTGAGCGTAAACCATTTTCCAAGGGTTTTTAAGACTCTTAATTGTATATACTGAAAGAGAGTAACGCTCAGTTTTATTAAATGTTAGGTTATGGTTTCATGTGGAAAGAACCAGCCTGCAACTTTCCCCCAGGTTCAACAGCATTTTCTGCTGAAAACTTGAAAAGACTTAAGTGTATTGGAACTAGGGACTGAAACTTTATCTTTCCCTGAGTACCAGGGTTGCTTTGTTATGGTGCTTCCATTTGTGGCCTAATGAATGTGCGGCACGCTAATGATGTGGTCTCTAGGTGTTCCCCTACTACTCAGAGCGCTGGTAATGAGCTGCGAGTAATTGGTATGAGTCCCGGAAGATGAATTCTGATTACCTTTGTGGGGCCATTCCACTCCGCTCCCTTCCTCCTTGATGTTTCTGTAAAGAACATTTGGATTTTGAAGAGAGTGTTGTGTATTTGACTTTTAATTAGATTTGCAGTATGTTGGGTTAATAAACTAGGGCTCCCTCTCCTTCAGCTTTTCTGAAGGGATGTGTGTGGGTGTGACACGGTGGGCAGTGGGGAGAAGGGAGGCTCATACAGGCAGCAACGTTCGTGCTCTTCCCCTGGTGCCTTGGTGGTGAAGGCAGGTTTATAGTGGCTGAGGGCCGATTTCATCCCATGGTCCGTCATCCTCAGATGGCTCCCAGTCGACCTAGGACCTGCCAAACTTGCATCTGCTCTGTACAGGAGGCAGCCTCAGAACCAAATAGGAGGCTTGTCCATCTTTGTGTCTTTTGGTACTCAGAAAACACATCGTCTTGGTTGACCACACCCTTTTACTAGGATTTACAGGGACAACTTGGCTTTTACTTGCTCCCTTTCCACCTCCTACTGTTTTGTTCCCACTTGGGTGTGTTTTTCTCCTTTTCTGTGTGTTGAGACGTTGCCTTCTCTATCACAGCTTTCAGATCCATCAGGCGTAGAGAGAGGGAGTCCTTGAGCATCTGTAATCTACCCCGGCTTTTAATCTGGAGGAGAGCTAAGGAAGGGGAATCACCTCGCAGTCAACCCACAACATGGTCTCTGAGCTTTCACTTTGTTTAGAGAGTCACAACACATCTCATAGTCCCTAGTACGACAGATACAGTCCTGTCCCCTCCTTGTAAGAAAAGTGGACATCTGGTCTCTGCTTTGGTCTCCATTGTTTTCCGGTGACCTTTCCACTTAGGTCTTCTTTTTAGACCTGGCCCTGCTAGCCCCCAGCCCTATAATTTGGGCCCTGCTCTTTTAAGGGCAGGTCTTCCAGATGAGATGTATGCTACAGTTCTGAGAAATCATGTTGCTCTGTGCTTCCTGTTGTAGTTCTCCACCTTCTTTGATGCCCACTCATCTCTCTCCCTTCATTCTGACTCACTTTAGAGATCATAATTAAAAAAAAAAAAATCATAGGCCTTACATAATAGGCCAGGCTTTTCTCCCTGCTACTGAGATAACCGTGTGGCTGGACCACCCTTCTTCACACCTATCCTACTATATTGTGAGTACACCACTGCTCCTCATCTGTGAATCCAAAGATCTGGCCCCATCTTCCTGCATCCGCGTCAGAGCGAGAGCGTAGGAATTGAGGTAGGCGGAAAACAGGAGAGAGGGCAGAGGTTTCCCACTCACCCCCACAGGGATTCTTTCTTGGCAGAGGTAGGCTCCAGTCTAACTGCTGGCCAGCGTGGGCTGAGACAATGTGGCACAGTTGTGGCTCTGCGTCTTGTGTGTGATGGCCGCCCCGTTTTTGTTTAGCAAGCTGCCGTGCCAATTTACTGTGCGTGTTGTTACATATTCTCCTCTAATTTGACTGCCACTTTGCTTCAGCGAGACGATGATCGTTTATGGCAGGGCTGTAATATGTTGTCAGCACAGGTTACTCGCTACTTGTTGGCAGTGGCCTAACATTGCCTGAGACATAGTGTCACTGTGAAATGGTTTGACAATGTTGAGACTGTAGTTATGTTGAGCAGTAACAACTGTAGAGGTCGAGAAAGGGCATCTAACAGGAACTGTGTTCGTAAGGCAAAGACGGAGCGGGAATACTAAGTAGGACAGCAGCAAATGTCATCAAAGAGCTTCATTTTCACACAATTTTCATAATTCGGTTTGTTTTCTGTGAACAGTGTTGATTCAGCTGCTGCTAGGGAGGAGAAACACATTTCTGAGTTAGAAATTAATTTTGTTGTGCATGACCCTGGCTATCTTTTTCTTTTTTGAGCACTTTTAGAAAGTTCTCAAGCCTGCTGAGGAATACAACTGGCTCCCTGTTGCACGTGTGAGGCAAGGAGTTCATTGGGGCCCCTTCACAGGGTTTCATTTTTGGAGCGTTTATCTAATGAGTGTCTTACTACCCTGATGGACCAGGGTGCAGCCCACATGATGTTGTGTGAAAATGGTATTTGTGTTCTTCCTTCTTAAGAGATTCTCAGGACCTGCCAAGCATGATAACACAAACATGTGATGACAGTAGATAAGGTAAACTTTAAAAGTGACTAGAAATCCCTGTAGAGTCTAGGACAGAGTGACCCTAACAGGCTTGATGACCCTTTTAAGACTTTGGAGTACATCTCATATTGGTTGCTGGTTCTTTTCCCAGGAATCTGGGAAGCGAGCCCTCTGCTTCGGGGAGGCACACCCGCAAGGAGACCCCCCTCCATGTCTCCACATAGGGATGGTGCACAGCACCATCCACCCTAGGCTCCTCTGCAGTTCGGGACGGCCTGGTTGTCTCATTTACTACACGTTGCCATGCAGGAACTCACTCTGCCCTGATTCCTTTCCTCTGTAATCTTACAAGCCGTGTGGGAAAATATTGTAACTCTTAGTAATGACATTTTCCACGTATGGGCTTCTCTGAATGCACAAAAATGGCACAGTGTACATTCTCTTTGTAATGGAGGAAGCCAGAACCATTTTGATGTTGATATGCCTCCTGCAGTTGCCAAAGAGTCTTCCTTCTGGTACTACACACCTTTCTTCCTGAAAGCTATAACCTCCAGGCCCTCCCTAGCCCCTTTCTTCTATTTCATGCACAAGTCCCAAGCCTGGACCACAGCAGGCTTTTTTTCCCGTTTCTTTTTATTGAGGTATAATTGACATATAGCACTGTGTTCGTTTCAGGTGTACAACATAATTGTGAAATGGTCACCACAATGAGAGTAGTTAACATCCGTCACCATACATGGTTATAGAATGTTTTTTTCTTGTAATGTTTTTTTTTCCCCCTTTAAAAAAGTTCTCAAGCTTGATCACTGATGTATGCTGGTTCATCAGAAAAGCAGAATGTAACTGAATTGACGATCAGTGAGTGACATCGAGCATTGCTCATGATGGTGTCAAGGACCTGGCCTGCCCATTGAGGAGGGGTTCTATGCATTTTGCCAGATTTTTTGCCTGTTGATGCTCATGTCAGGTCCATGGTGCATATTGCCAGAGTCTTTGACAGAATACTGCATCCAATCTGATGCCAGTCAGCCTAGCAGATGCCTTCTTGTTGTTGACCACTTCCTATCAGGATGAGCTAAGAAGAGCGTCTACTAAGAGTTAGCTTTTAGAGGACTTTTCTGCAAGTGCTAAGTGTTGACATTACTTCAGTTTGAATCAGATCATTTGGAGCTATTCTTTCATTTGTATCTTGGCCTCATGATATTGGTGAAAAGATATGCCAACTAGTTTGAGTGAAGTTCAAATAAATATTTTTTAAGTGTGGATATGTGGAGAAGGAAAGGGTCCCAGGATCATAATTAAAACCCTGGTTAAAACTGTAAATCGAGAGATTTGTTCTAATTTGGCATTTTCTTATAAAGTTTAAATATTTTTTCCAATTAAATTTCTTATATATTTACCCTACAACCCAGCAGTTCCACTCTTAAGTATTTACCCAAGAAGAATGAAAATGTATGCCTACACAAAAACTTGTACACTAGGGTTCACAGTAGCTTTTTTCATAGTAGCCAAAAACTGGTGGTAAGCAGTGTCCATTAATAGACGACAGTTATGGAATGTCCAGGTAATGGTTATTACTAATCTCTAAAAAGAAATGAACTACTGAGGTGCACAACACCATGGATGAAGTTTACAAACAGTGTGCTGAGACAAAGAAGTCAGACACAAAAATGTATGTTCTGTACGATTCCACCTTTGTGATATTATGGAACAAACATGATAACAGAAAGTATACCAATGCTTACCTGGGACCAGGGGTGGGGGCATTGGCTACAAAGCAGCGTGAAGGAACATGGGTGATGGAAGTGTTGACTCTTGATTGCAGTGGTGGTTACGTGTGTGTGTGTGTGTGTGTGTGTGTGTGTGTGTGTATTTATGTATCATACTTTAAGTATGATGAAGTTGATTTTTTAAATACATTTGTGCTAATCCCACTTCTGCTATATCAATGGGAACCAGTGAAAATATTAGATGTTCTTTCTTTATTCTCCCATACGTAAATTCTTTTATATATATATAAAAATTTATTTATTTATTTACTTATTTATTTATTTTTAGCTGCATTGGGTCTTCATTGCCGCGCACGGGCTTTCTCTGGTTGCGGCGAGCAGGGGCTACTCTTTGTTGCAGTGCACAGGCTTCTCATTGTGGTGGCTTCTCTTGTTGCAGAGCACAGGCTCTAGGCTCACGGGCCTCAGTAGTTGTGGCGCAGGGCTCCAGAGTGCAGGCTCAGTAGTTGTGGCTCACGGGCTTAGTTGTTCCACGGCATGTGGGATCTTCCCAGATCAGGGGTCGAGCCCGTGTCCCCTGCATTGGCAGGTGGATTCTTAACCACTGCTCCACCAGGGAAGTCCTCCCATATGTAAATTCTAATCAAGCATTTCTGTCACAGTTGGAACTGTTGATGTAAATATCAGTTCCTCCAATAGACTAAGCTGGATCCTAATTAATGGATCCAGTAAAATTTTGGATCCAACTTATTCCTTACTGTTCTTATCATTACTGATGCTTGAAGGCTTGAATAGGTGACTTTTGGATTCAGAGAATACATTATGAGTCATTTAGTAGGAAATCAGAATCCTGGCCTCGGGAGCAACACTTTGTGCACGAGTGGCTTTGACAGCCACTTTGTTCTCTAAATAATGTTTGATAGGATTCATTTCTTCATATCGTCTGTCTGGCTGATAGTTTTTTTCTATTAAAATTTTGGTCTTGAAGTCTTTTTCCAGTAAAAGACACAATTTGATTCTCAGGCTTTTAATTTTATATTAGTGAGAGTAAGAAGGCATAAAGCACATAGGATGTAGTACATTTAATTAAAAATATTTCACTAAGTAAAATATTTTGAAAAATTGTCTTTTTTAAATAATCCACACCCTTTGAAAAGCAAGTGTTAGAATTCTATGGTTAGTGTCTTTAATAATCAGTTTCTTATTTGTTGGTTTAATTTTTTTTTACATGTTTCATTTAAAGATCTGAAGTTTTAGCTGATATTATGAACTTGGGTTTCTTGTTTTTTCCTCATATTAACCTTGTTTTATATGTCAAAGAAAAGGTAAGGTTTAAAATTTGTTTGAAGTATGGCTATATTCTCCAAAAGGTATGGTATATAAAAATGAATTTTATGGTGTGTATGTTTTATAAATGAAGCAGGAAAATTTATAACTGTCTTATCTGAAATCTGTTGGTAAGATACAAGTTGCAAAAAAATATTTCTGATAAGTGATCTACAGAATTAAAAAATATTTTTATGCTACAATGCATGTTAAGATGATTCCAGGCAGGCCCCTCCTTTACAACTGGCCACAGTAGAGTTACAGTGTTAGCCCCTGCATTTATAATGAGGACAATTCTGGGCCATTGAGTGTCAGATATGGTGTCCCTGGGCCCTACTGTTGTATTTATATCTGTGGACATGGAGTATAATGATAGACAATTTGTTAAATTTATCAAGTTTGGAATCTTCCGTAGAAATTAACTTGACAAATATACATAAATTGCATTAAATACCATTAGTTCAATTTTACCCTGTGTATTTGCATACATGTTACCTCTTAGAAATATACTTAATAAAAATACAGCATAAGGATTTTATTATGACATACTCAACTGTACACTCTGTAGCAGTGGCAACCACCTAAAATGGTTGTCCATCAGTTAGAGTTTAACAGCTGAATATTTTGGGCCAAATAGCAAGCTGGAGTTCTTGTTGAATCTCTGTCTTATATTAGGCTATCCATTATGATATCCTTGGGTCAGTGCAGTACATCTTATGTTAAGTTTTTTCTGTAATGAATATTTATATTACGTAAATGGGAAAATTGGTGGGTTCCCTTGGTAGAAACATGATACTGGTATTTTTAAAGTAAACTTAAATAAGGTCAGAATTTTTATCCTCTAGAGAAAATTTCACATCTGATTAAATAGTTTACATAAACTTAATCTTTTTCTGCTAGATGCATTATAATCTCAGATATTATTCATGTAGCTATTCCTCTGTGAACCATAAAATGTTCGTTTCTTCAAAATGAATATGAAGCTCAAAGCATTAGTGGTCTTAAGAGCATAAAAACTTTATTGCTTTATGCTTAACATTTTTCAAGTAACTTTGGAAAGCCGAAACAAGTTTGCATTTAGATTAATGGAAGATATTTTCCATTTGAAGGAACTGGCAAGGGAGCAACAATAACAAAAATCCCCCAGGGTTAAAAATGTAGTGCTTTTCATGCTTACCAGAACTGTGTTAGCAGAACAATCATTTCTCAGCATGGAAAGGTGTCATAATTGGTCTATACGGTGGCAATACTGAAAACGAGTATGCTTCAGAGAAAGCTAATATGACTCTACTTAATAATTTCCTTCAAGAGCCTGAATTTGAATGTGTATTCCACCCAGCTTGAGGCAAACAATTTGTTCCTGTAAGCTCTAGTGGAAGTTACCAGGGGGGCATGCAATTTATTTTTGTCTTGAAGTTTTCAAAACTGTATAGAACTAAAGACACATTCACTTGCATTGTTCCCCTAGTAATTTGATCCAGTTGGCAATTCTGCTTTCTCTTCTCCCCAGTTCTATTATGTTGGAAGAGGAGAAACATTCATAAAATATTGTGACAAATAAATTCTTCCTGGAGATGTTTCCTCTTTGTGTTTGAACCTCTGGTTCACTCGTGAATGTTTGCATTCTTGCTGCTGGCCAAAATAGACTTGTGTTTTTTTGTTGTTGTTCTTATGGGTTGTTTCTTAAATGCAGTATTATTTGTCCTTTTCACTAAAATTACCTAGTTTTCCAAATTGTTTCGTTATACTAAAGTTTTTTGCTGTGGGGTTAATTTAAAGCCCCACCACAGATGAGAAGGGTCAATGCATGAGTATGTGAGCAATGTATAGGAAAATTTTCTTTTCCTTGAGGAATTGACAGTTTTAGGAGGAATGTGTCTATATGTTAGAGGATGAGGATACAGAGATGAGCAGGTGTCAGAGGAATGACATGGTCTCTGCATTGCAAATACCAGTAACGGGGTTAAGGAAAAAACAGAAGGTATTTCTAGGGAGGGTAAGGGATGGTTACACACTTCTGTTTACTTTTAAGAATTGACAATACTTTGAAGGTTATGTTGTCTTAAACTCAAACAGCATGTGGACTCTGAAATCACACCAAACCTTAAATTTGGGGACATTCCCCTTTGGTTTAATCCATGTTCCCCAGACATATCTATTCCTTAGGATTAATGGTTTTTATTTTTTAATAGTATTTATTGCCTTTGTCTGAGAATAGTTATGGCTTCCAGTCCTTATATCTAAACACTCAAGGATTAAAAATAATTTTTAATAATCAGCTTTACTGCTAATTCTTATAGCTGAAACAATGAATAAGAAGAATGGGCAAATTAAGGTACACGGCAGGTTTACAGATAGCCACGTTGGCAAAGCATGGCTGTGAGGATGTTCATATTGTAAATCTAGTACCTGTATGAGAACAACTATATTTGGCTAGTTTCTTGTGAATTAAGTACACACTGTGTCTTTTTTTTTTTTAATGTAATAAACTAGTGTGTTTTCCTAAGTGACTGTTTGCTTAAGAAAAGTGAGTAGGATAGTAAGGAATTTAGTATTAGAATAGAAAACTAATCACTGAAGAGAAAAAAAATGTGATGTCTTTTCTTCAATCCCTTCTTCTTCTGAACTTTTTAAATCAATTCTCCTAATGAGAAGACAAGTGGCATGCCATTTTTTTCTTGTTCATTTTTCTCATTAGCTCTTTGCCGTCTCTTTGGTTTCTTTTTAGTTGCTTTTCTGTATGACTGCTTAATGAGGAGAATGTGTAAGATGCAGGGTGAGCAAAGGGAATGAAGGTTCGTGGTCCACGAGCAGAATATTAACCCCTGAATGATAAGGATATTGAGTATTGACTGTGACTGAAAGTATTATATTGGTCTTATTTAAGCCTGGCCACTGACAACCACTTGAGACATATAGTTTTTCTTAACTTAAACGTGGTTTATTTCAGAAAAAACTACCATCAAATGCCATTCAAATCTATTATGACAACTTTAACTTGTTAAGTAAGCAGAATAAATCAGTTTCTTTCTCAGGTCCATGTCAAATAAGGCTCAGGTCCACGTAAAATATGCAGTTTGCAGCTACAGCATCAGTGGTGTCCTTTGGGTTGTGCAGTATACAACCTGAAAAATTGTATGAGGCAACCCAGTAATTCCATTCCTAGGTATATACCCAAGAGAATTAAAAATGTATATTTCTATAACACTTGTTCAGAATGTTCATGCAACATTCTTCAGAATAACCAAAAAGTGGAAACAACCCAAATGTCCATCAGCTGATAAACGGACAAGCAAAATGTGGTATATCCATGTAATGGAATATTATTCAGCCATAAAAAGAAAAGTACCGAACCTTGAAAGCATTATGCTGAGTAAAAGAAGCCAGACACAAAAGGGCACATATTGTATGATTCCATTTATATAAAACGTCCAGAATTGATAAATCCATAGAGTCTGAAAGAAATTCATGGTTGCCAGTAGCTGGGGGAGAAGAGAGTGGAGGGTGACTGCTTGATGTATGAGTTTCCTTTTGGGGGTTATGAAAATGTTCTGCAATTAGTGGTGATAGTTGCACAACCTTAGAATATACTAAAAAACCCAGTGAAATGTACAATTTAAAATGGTTACAATGATGAATTTTATGCTATGTGAATTTAATCTCAGAAACTGGTACTAGAAGAAATAAAATAAATGTATCCAATGGGGACTGACTGTAAATGAGTATGTGGGAACTTTTTGGGGTGACGGAAATATTGTAAAACTAGGTTGAGGTGATGGTTGCACAATGATATAAATTTATTAAAACTCATCAAACTGTACGTTTAAAATGTGGGTGAATTTTATGGAATGCATTTATACCTCAGTAAAGTTGGTTAAAAAAAAAAACTGTATGAGGCAGTAGTGAAATCAGAGCCACTGTCTGAATTTTAGAAGTATCAAAGAAGAGCTTTCCAAATGTGAATTTATCATAAATAACTTTTGGTGGTATTGTGTTTCCTTTGGTTTCCCAGGACCCTGAGGTGCAAAAACCAATCATCATTTCCATGCTGAATTACTTGCTTTGGAACATAGCCATTTTGCAGATGGCCTGCTTGTCTGAAATAGGGCATGTTTTGTCATACCAACTCTGATTTCTATTGTTGGTGACACATTAATAACCGAACTACTTTCTTCGGTGCAGAAAAGCCGCTTCAGTGAAAATATTTGCAAATCAAATTGTATCTTCTTTTTGTGCTAGGTTGTCCTCAAAATCTCTGATTGGCTTGTTACAGACATCCCTATCTCAGCTTCTCTGTCCTCTTTTTAGTTTAAATATCTGTATGCTGTACCAGATTGCGTTATGAAATCCTCTTGCACTTATTGCTGTTTAGTGAATGGAAATGGCATTTCCTCGTTACCAAAGATAAACTCTAAATATTGTGATTTTGCCCCCCCTGAATTATACAGTAATATATTCAAGAAACTTTTCTCCATAGCCTTATTTCTCTGAGCTGTTTTTTCCTGAACACTGACACCAGATGCAGTCTGCATGGACCTTGGTCCCAGGGACATCTTGTCTTCTCCCCCCGACGGGGAGATTACAGGAAGAAATGCTTACTTCTGTTGTAGATTCACAATGTGCTGACACGATAATAGGACATGAATGGGCTTTGGAATGCCTTTTTCCTTGAGCTGGGTTGAGAGAGGAACAGAGGCAGACAACTCCATGGCCTGAATTTCGTTAGCGGTGTGACAATGAGAGAGATAAGTAGATGTGACAGTTATGAATGATCCTCTGTCATGCACTTACGCGTTCAGACTCAGATAAACTGACACTGCTGTCAGACACCAGCTATGGAGAGCTGAGACCTCTGATGAACCTTCTAATATGGTAAATGGGAGTCTTAATTCTTCATTAACTGGAAAAAGGAGATTTGGCCATGTAATTTTCTCCTTGCTGCCTGTTTTAAAGATTCCAATAACCCAGCATTTACAGTTGACTAGGCAGGGATTGCTTCCCCCCCCCCACACACACACACTTGCAACATGCAGACTGTGAAATCTGAGGAAACGCCGCTTAAACCCAGACTTATTGCCTTGGTTATCTTTAATGACTTTGAAATGTATTGGCCTCATTATGGAACAGTGCAGTTATCAATTCCTCTAATTAGGTGATGTGCTCCCATAAGAAATTTAACATTAAAGCACAAAACTGAACTAGTTAGAGGCATCCAATGCTGGCAACCTCAGTTTAAGTGGTAAATTTAAGATACTGTTTCTTTATCAACTCTTTTACACCCTACTTCTGACTTCCTGAACACTAGAGTGTGGGGCATGTTTTCTTTTTCCTTAAGGATTACATCCCTATATCACACCTCCAATACCTTTTATGACATTTGAGTGCTTCTTGATAGTAAACTGTGATCTCACCTTGCACTAAATTGAGCAGGAGCCTAGGGAAGGGAGGAAGTGAATAGATTATATTTAAATGCTCTAAGTATCAACACATCTCCATTTCTCAGTATTTATCTCGTGGTTTGTTGCTCTTTCTTATAGAGTTAAAATAGAGTGTTATTCTTTCCTGTCTAATTACAAAAAATGTCTTTTCTGTAAGTAGCTTAGCACAGACTTTTTTTTTTAAGATTAGGGCCATTATTTGTTTCTTATATAGTGATGCTATTTCAATCAGACATGTTTCAGTTGCATTTCTAGAAGAGGGAGATGAGGTTTCTGGGTTTAGGCTGCAGTGAAGGGATGTTAGGTATCTTAACTCTTCTTTACCTCAATCATCCATCTGAACAACAAAAATAATTGTAGCCTCCCCTTTGGGGAAGCTATATAGTTTAATTAGTGTTTTCTAATAACTTGTAAATCCTTAGAGAAAAATTAACAAATAAGTGTAAGAAATTACCTTCGGGGTTTGTTTATTATTATTGCTATTATTATTGTCCTCGTTATTACTACATGGAACTAGTTATTCTTTTAAGTTTGCTACTTGAAGATGTGTTTCAGATCTCATGGAGTGAAATTTACCTTTAATGTGACAGTGCTCAAATCAGAGAGTTATACTAAACATAAAAATATAGAACAGTAATTTCTGTAAAATACCTGCCACTGTTAACAGTAGGACTGTTAACTTTGTCCCCTGCAAGAAGATTCAGTCCCAATTAGGAAATGTCAGAATGCAAACCTTAATCATCTCCTCTCAAATGGACATTGAGGAAACCTTCCTGTGCATGTACCTATGAGCATAAGTCTGTTGAATCTGTTCAATGATAATATTACATCTTTCTGAACCAGTTTTTATCCTTAACCTAGATTTGCTTTGAACCTCTGCAGTGTCTTTTGTGTGTGTGTGTGTGTGTGTGTGTGTGTGGTATGCGGGCCTCTCACTGTCGTGGCCTCTCCCATTGCGGAGCACAGGCTCTGGACGCGCAGGCTCAGCGGCCATGGCTCACAGGCCCAGCCGCTCCGCGGCATGTGGGATCTTCCCGGACTGGGGCACGAACCCACGTCCCCTGCATCGGCAGGCAGACTCTCAACCACTGCGCCACCAGGGAAGCCCCTCTGCAGTGTCTTGACTACTACCTATAACGGCAGTGATAGCCAGACCCATCCTGGTGTGTGGCTTTTTACAAACCCTCTTCTCATGGCAGGCAAGGCCTTGTTGGGGCTCCACTCCTCACCCGGGCTCAGACTCGAAGAACAGTCCTGCCCCTTGCTGTGGCACCTTCCTGCAGGTCTGGCCCTTTCCTAGTGCTCTTGTTCTCTTTGACATGCAGGTTCCCGGTGTCTCAGTATATGCCTTGATCACTCCCTACTATCTTGTTCAGGACCTCCCTTCCAGGAAGTGGGGCCCTGATCTTGCCACAGGTGGGTGGCAGGAGGACCCACTGGCTCCTAATAGAATTCTATGAGAATCTGGAGTTTAACTGCCTAGATTGAAATTTTCGTTCTGTCACCTGCTGTCTGAATGACCTTAAGCAAGTTATTTAACTTCTCTGTGCCTCAGTTCCCTGTCTATAAAATGGAGATGATAATAGTGCCTATCTCATCAAGGTTCTTAGAGAAGATTAACTGAGTTAATACATGTGAAACACTTAGACCAGTACAGGTCACATAAGTAAGCATTAATAAATGTCATTTGTTACTGCTTTTGCTTCTGCTGCTATCATTTTACCATTTCTCCTCTCATAATCCATAACAATAAACCAAGCCCTTTTACTCCTGATGGATCTATTATTCTTAGCATTTGAGCCCTACTACTTGCCATTTCCTTCCTTCTACTGTACTCACATTACTATGTGTGAAATTGTAAATGAAAACAGAATTGATCACCATGATATAAAAGAACCCTGGAATCTACCAGCGCGTCCTTTCTCTCCTTCTCCCCTTGATCTAGGGCATCCTGTCTAGTCTTGAGAAAAATCTTTTGTAAGGTAAGCCATTCATTTTGAATTTAATAAATATGTTCACTGGGTTGAATATAACAAGGCATATTCTTTGGAATAGAAAGATGAATAGGGCAGGTCCCTGCTCGCAAGTAACGATAATAGCAGCAATGACAATAACAATAACAATAATGTTTTTGACTTCACAGAGGGTGTGGTGTTGGAGTTAGATTTTGAAAGATGAGTAAAGGTTTACCAGATAAAAAGAATTTAGAGCATTCAAGGCAGAGACAACAGCAGGTGGATAAGGTGGTGTAGCAGTGAATGCCAGTCCTGATGCGTACACGTTGAGCACTTATGAGGGTGAGGTTCAGGTTTCAGGAGGAGGGAATGAGATTAGAGAGGGATGCAGTGGCCTGGCACAAAAACCCTTTACACCATGCTGAGGAGTTTGGACTTAATCCTGTGGGCAGTTGGGAGCCTTTGAAAGATTTGCAGCAGACCAGGGATCTGATCTGATTTGCCAGCTCATTCTAATGGCTCTGTGGAAGGACGTCTTGGAGAGGGGCTCAAAACTGGAGCCGAGAGACATGTCAAGTAGTGTTTCAAGTGCTAACTATCCCCTCCTGCTTCTCCTGTTGCTAAATAGAGTGGAGCAGAATGATATGTGCTTCTGAGAGACGGGTGTTTGAGCCGACTTCCCAGCAGTCTCTTGAGTACGTGGAGAGGGTGCGTGGAGGAAGACACATGATCCTTACGCTGCCCTCTTCCCACCTTAATCTTTTAAAAGGGACGGGAACAAAGCTCCTATCACATTGGAGTTGACTGAAGACAGAAGTCCTTGAGCATCCTTCTTCTAAGTACCGGAAAGGCTGGTGCTTGCAAAGGAGAGGAGATTAGAATAACACCCTCACTGCTC
Source organism: Tursiops truncatus (assembly GCF_011762595.2). Classification (NCBI taxonomy): domain Eukaryota; kingdom Metazoa; phylum Chordata; class Mammalia; order Artiodactyla; family Delphinidae; genus Tursiops; species Tursiops truncatus. Next base: position 12,398,028 of record NC_047048.1, read on the forward strand.
AGTGAGAGGGCAGGCAGACCCTCACACTGGATGGTTCCATTCCAGATCCTCTCCTGACAAGTGCCACAAGCATCCGATGTCCTTGGCTTCTGTTTTGTGTTGCTTACCCTGTAGCAGTTAAGCATTCAGGGCATTCTGTGTCTTTCTTTCCCCTCAGTTGCTTCAAGAAGATGAGAATTTGCTAAAAAAAAAAAAAAAAGTGTTAAGAAAGCTCTATAAAATGGCATTAAAAAAAGAAATCCCCAACTTCCTTCTTCAGAATGCTTCCCTCCAGTTGCCATTGTCCCTTTTTGCCCCTCCCAAAGCCTTGCAAATTATTATTTACGTATATTATTGTAATTATTTGTAGAAAATCAATAGAATTGCGTGTCCTTATCAGCAATGATACCTTTGTGCCTCTCCCTTTTCATCCTCTCTTCATCCCTAGCAAATCGTTATTTCTGAGGGTATTATTATTGTAATTACTTTAAGGAAATTGACAAAAATACCACGACAATTTCATGCCTCAGAATTATTACACAGGTTTAGGGGGAAAAAAAGATTTCTATATGTCATTGCCGTGTTTGTTATTCCTAAATGATTCTTCCAGAAATACTAATCAAAACGTCTCCCTCCAGAACGGCACTGTGGCTTTAATATCAGCTGCTGTTTCTTTGAATGGGGCTGCTCAATCTTTCATCAAAGAAACACATCACCCATATCCCTGTCTTTAAAAACAGCAATTATGTGTAAATGCCTCCTGATTTATTTGAGCCAGGGCCACTGGCCAGTATGAGTCACCACAATTTACTGCCAACCGTCACTTTTACATGATAGGTCTGTAACAAATATCTACCGCATATTGTTAAATTAATCTTCCATTTAAAATTAATGGAGTTAGACTCCCCAGGTTCAATGTAATTTCGTGTTCACAGGCAGGGAGGGATGTGTGCTGCATACAGAATGAGACAAGGCCCAACGCCCTAATCTTTCATCACCTTGAACCTGGAGACTAGGACACGTCTCAGCACCAACTAATGAGATTGAGCCCGCGTCTCTCCTGAGGATGCCGGCTCAAAGAGGCTTTTCTGCTCAGAAAGAGCAGGCTCCATCTTATTTTAATAATTCCTCAGATATGACAAGTCTGATGTTATGTATGAAAGAGCCAGGCTTGAAAAAGAGATAAAATGAATTTTATATCATTACTTCAAACCCAAAGCCAAGGGAAGTGTGTTGCAGTTAATTTAAAAAAAAAAAAAAAAAGCAGGAAGCATTTTAGCTGTGAAATATAGTGACTGTAAACCAGGAGTCATCCTTTCATTTATTTTAATGCACAGTCACCTTAGATTTCTGTAATTCTTGAACCTTTTCATGCATTAATCAAAATAATGTGGATGAAAGCGGGAGCCTTGTTCAATAAACATCTAGATGAAAATATCAGCAGGAACATGTAATTCCTGATGGGACAGGTCACGTGAAGCCTCTCATCCCATCACTTCTTTTCCGTGGCATCTTTTAAAAGGCATTTTTCTTCTGTGCACCGCTTACTTACTATTTAAACTTTAAAAATGATAAAGCCAAATTACACAGCGGTATTGCGTTCTCTGGTTTTCATTTCTTGATCCTTTTTACAAACTTGGTGACATTTTTTGTGTCCACAGAGAGGAAAGCCTAACAGAACGGTTTTCAGCTTTTAGGCATTTTGGCTCCAGAAGTTCTGGCAAATGGTTGCTGTTGTTCTTCAATTCTTAGAAATTAAACTCCACGAACAATGGGACCCTTTTCATAGGTAGAGATAAATGTCTAAAAAGACAGTAAGTTGTAAAGGACAGGAAAGGCACAGATGAGGTAGACATCCTGTTTTGTTTTGTTTTTTTCATTCTATGAGTTGAACTCTAACTTCAGTTACTTCTGATTATCTCAGAAAGGAATTCTAAGTATTTACACTTTGTGTCTGATTTATAATACAATATATGAGTCTAGAACTCTTCGCTTTCTGATTTGTTTTCATTTGATCCCAAAGTAAAACTTCCATATTTTTCTACCTGTAGATGATGTTGATGATGATGATAACTATTATTATTATTATTATACTTAAGATTACATTCTATAACTTACAATTCTATTACCTCATAAACTGTATATTTCAGTGAACATAGGGTTAAAGAAAAAAATGAAAACTCAAGTATAAGAATAAAGTATATTCACTAGTGACTTAGTGACACATGGCAGTTTTTAAAATTACATCATTTTGGTAGGCTATTTGTAAGGGAAGATTTCTAAAATGTTATTCCGTGTCTCCACTCGAATAAGATTTAGAAGATCTTAGTGGGATTTTAGAACTAGGTAAATGGGGAAAAATGATGAAATTACCTTAAAAATTGGGAAATAAAGAAGTGAATAATAGTAGGGACCTCTGTCTCCACGAAACTGAATTGCTTTGCTTCTTAATAGCCTCTCTTTTGTTGTCTTTATTTGTTGCATTTTCTACAGCAGGGTGCTTGGTGAGTCCCAACTAACAGATCACTTTTTCAGTCTTCCACTCAAGACATCCCTGCCTTAAGTTCTGTATATTATATTCTTCTGCCCTCTTTTTTATATCCTCTCCTTCTTTCTTTTCCTTCTTCCTCCCCTCCCTTAAAAAGTCTTCTTATTCTGTGCTTTCATCTTTTTGAGTTTTCCCTTTTCGTCATAGAAGGAGAGGGCAGGTTGATATGCCCAGGCTTTAGGTCAATGATAGGTTTATAGCTCTAAGCTTTATAATCAGAATGGTGGAGATACAGGGGACCTCTGATCTAATTCATCCCCCATTTCATAGGCTTGCCATAGAGGCCTGACAAAGTTAAGTCTCCCAAAGACTAAAAAATACATTTTTTGGAAAGCAGTATGGTGCGTCCTCAAAAAAAGAAATACAGAATTACCATATGATCCAGCAAGTTTACTTCTGGGTGTAAACTCAAAAGAATTGAAAGCAGGGATTCACACAGATACTTGTGCACCAGGGTTCGTAGCAACATTATGCACAATAGTCAGAAGGCGGAAGCAGCCCATCTATCCATCATCAGATGAGTAGACAAACAAAATGTGGTATATCCATTTAGTGAAATATTATTCAACCTTAAAAAGCAAGAAAATTCTGACACATGCTACCACATGGATGAAGCTTGAAGACATTATGCTAAATGAAATAAAAGAGACATAAAAGGACAAATATTGTGTGATTCCACTTATATGAGGTACCAAGAGTAGTCAAATTCATGGAGACAAAATTGCCAGGGGCTGGGGTAGGGGAAAAGAGTGAGTTATTGTTTAATGGGTATAGTTTCGTCTTGGGAGGATGAAGAAGTTCTACAGATGGGTAGAGGTGATGGTTGCACAATAAGGGGCATGTACTTAATGCCACTGACTGTGCACTTAAAACTGATCAAAATGGTAAATTTTGTTGTGTATATTTTACCACAATAAAAATACACACACATAGACATACATATCGTTTTTATTATCTGAGAGCAGTTTGTCTGTCCTCTACCTCCATCTCTGTAGCTAACATTTAGACTTTCCCTCAAGTCAGTTTCAGACTCGCCCCTCTGATGGTTTGAAGTGTTATGTTCTTCCTTTTCTCATTTCATTTTTTGTTTTTCTAACATTTGAGTACCTGCTCTATGATAGTCACTGGAGATATAAATAGCTCAGAGCCTAAGAGGGATTTTGCAGGAAATATTTTAAAGAATATGCATATTTAGCTTTCAAAAGAATTCCCAGAAAACGTTGATTGTAAAAGAAACAAAGAGCATTTCATATTTGCAAAATGAATTTTGTGACCATGTCCTCCAGTTTCATAAATACTTCCTACCTAAAGCGATTTGTAGAATGTGGGTTTCTCAGTCAGGCCCTCCTGGTTCTGTAGGTTGACTAAGAAAATGCCACAAATGATTATGATAAAAGATAGAATAATGTAAGTATCCTAAGAGAATATTAATAATAGGCTTGATTTCAAAGAAAAGAGAGTTTATCAGACCATGTAAGGAACTTTGGCAGTTAGCCTTTAAAAGATAGATACGATTGCCTCAGGCAAAGATACGGGGAAAGGACTGAAATGGATAGCAAGGAGGACAATAGGGTTTTCTTGGAGTCAGCAGTTATCAGTTGGCAGTGTGAAATACACTTGGATTTGTAAGAGGTATGTTGGGGCCAGTGGTTTAGAGCTTTGAGGGCCATATTGAGTTTGTATACTTTTTTTTTTTTTTTTTTTTGGCCGTGCTGCGTAGCATGCGGAATCTTAGTTCCCCAACCAGAGATCGAACCCGTGTCCCCTGCAGTGGAAACACGGAGTCCTAACCACTGGACTGCCAGGGAGTTCGCTTGTATACATTTTACATAGAGTTTGAGGGGCTCTTAGGATGGATCTGTCCCATGGACAACTGGATACTAGACTTAGGAGAGCAAAGCTAGAGTTGTAACCTTGAAGATTACCTCCATGGCAGTAGAATTGAAGCTTCTGGGTAGTTAGATGGTGCAGGTAGAGTAGGATAAAACCTGTTGAGCATTTTTTCTTTAGTGGGAGAAAGGTGATGTGAAACCATGCACCTCAGATTGGGACTTGAACCTACGTGCGGGGACTCAAACCCAGCCTAAACCCAGGTTGGGACTTGAACCCATGTGGCTGGGACTCAAACCTGGCCAAAACCAACAGTTTTTTAACTGAGATCACACACCTGGTTTCAGGACTTAATGAAGCTCAGGTTCTTGATGTCTCACCGCAGAAAGAATTCAGTGGGAGACAAAGTGATAGGTAAGAAGTGGATTTATTTAGAGAGAAACACACTCCACAGAGTGTGGGCCATCTCAGAAGGTGAGAAAGGCACCAGGGTGTGGAGTTGTCACTTTTTATAGCAGTGGGTAATTTCATAGGCTGTTGAGTGGGAGGAGCATTCCAGCTATTTGGGGGAAGGGGTGGAGATTTCCAGGAATTAGGCCATCGCCCAGTTTTTGATCTTTGATGGTGGGCCTCAGAGATCGTCTGCCTCGGAACTGTCATGGTGCTGGTGGGTGTGTCATTTAGCTTGCTGATGTGTTACAGTGAGCGTGTACTGAGGCTCAGGGTCTAGTGGAAGTCGACTCATCCGCCATCTTGAACCTATTTGGTTCTAATCAGTTTATGTTGTGTCCTTGGGCCATGTCATTCTTTTAAAGTGTGTGCCCTGCCCCCTTCCCTCCTGTTTCAAAGGTGCTGAGTTTTCAGAGAGGGGAGAAAAGAAGAGAAAGTCAGAATGGTAGGTAAAGGAGGGACTTACCCAAAGAAACCTGATGAGGGAGTGGTCAGAGGGGTAAATAAAAGAGGCTTTAAGGAGGATTAGAAATGAGGGGAAACCCTTGCATTTGATCTTGACTCTTAGTAACCAGTAGAACTGCATTCAGAGATGTGGCATTTGTAAGGGTCCCTTGCAACTCGCCTGTTCAATGCCCTTTGTGATACCATGGTCACTTAATTGATTAAGGCATGAAAGAGTGCTTTATTGAAGATAGTATTATAGGGGGAGCTTTTATTTTGAGAGAGAGAGAGAGGGAGAAACATCCGTCTATAATGTTTCCTCTTAAAAGAGGTGGGTATGGGAGAAAAAAAACGTCTTTGCAAAGAAGACACATGCAGGACAGATTCTAGACTTCTCTTTTTTTGTTGTAGGTCGGAGCCCAGACTGTGTAAATGATGGAGCAAAATATAAGTAGCAATGTAAAGAGTCTTAGTAGAAACTTTCTTAATATCTATTAAAGAGATCAAGGACCAGTATCAAGTTAAATATGTGTTATTCATTTTCATGAAAAGATTCAGATTTTATTTTCCTTTTATCTTTTCACTTGATCAAACACTAATATATTAGAAATACCCTGTGGGCGTTTGGAAAAGTTGCAGGTGATTGTTGGCATGAGCCACCCTTCTTTTCTGAACTTACTCTTGGGCAGGAGGTAGACCTGTGCACAGTACAGACATTTGTGGGCAGTTTTTGTTTTTTTTTTTTCTGTTATCTTCAAGCAAGAATCCAAGATTGTTATATTTGACGTTAGACCAGTTGGGTCTTACCAAGCACAACACTATAACCTCTCAGTCCAAATGTTTGTACATCATACTAATAGTATGTATCTTGTGGCAGATATTTTTTTAATGAGGATTCATTTTAAAAAGCATTGACATTTATATACCAGCTGATACCTATTCATGTACATGATTTAATTTGAAGGTAAGATTCTCATGAAAGGAAACCTGGGGAATTTCCTAGGAAATACTAAAAATCCATCCCAGAGGTGGTGTTGTTGTTACTGTTTTAGGAGTTTATGGGCTACTCTGATTGCTTATCAATTAGACAAAAGAGGAATGTGACCTGTCAGCAGTCACCTTTTCTACTTTCCTACCTCATACTGATAAGTAATCAGGTTCATCTTTGGAAGGAAGATGCTTAAGTGCTCTGGTCTCCAGCAGTTCAGGTGAAATTTGTTAAAACTCAGCTTTATTTCATTGGAATTTGCTTTATTTCTGTCTTGTTAATTATATTTACAATAAAGCCTTTTATTTTAGATATTGGGATTTTGCACACCTTTGAGTAGGCCCCTTCCTTCTGTCCCTGTGCCTCTCTAATAAGCCCGGAAGATCAAATCGAGACCATGAGATTCTGAAATGGGAGAGCTGCCTTTTGCAGCTTATTTGATAGGAATAAAAATGACTGATGGCTCTCTCTCCTGGACCCTTTTGTTCGATTCAGCCATGATTATGGAGCCTATTAGCTGCAGTTACAACCTATTTAAGAGCAGTGCTTACCAGTAATGGGGGCCAAATGATTTTGGAAAGTTCAGATGTACTGGACTCCCTGCAGAAATGAATTCAGCACTGAACATATTGATGCAGAACCTGAAGGAGGCTGATCCGGTGGGACTAAGAGAATTGTGAGCTCTGCAAGAAATGAGTGAGTAGTAGAATTAGAGATCAGATAGATGTTCGGCTCAAGGGCAGTCTCAGCTCTGAAGTTCATCACAGCAATTTAATCAGGCTCAAATGAGTGTTGTCCAGAAAAGAGTCAGCCTTGTGTGTGACAGGAAATAGAGTGTATTTAAGAGTCTTTTGTTTCTAGTAATTCTGTGTGCCAAGGCTTCGGAGGTATACACCAAGATGAGGGAACTGCTACATTTGATAGGTGATGGTGCTTCAGTTTACCTTGGCTCAGAAAATGAAATCTGGAAAAGATTTACACAAGGTCATGGTCTTGTCCAGGAGGAGCATATATGCCACTTGAAAAGTACCAGCTTTTAAGATTTTCACAGCTTAAACAGGCCAGGGACCACCTTGGGCCGGAGCCATCTGTTGCCCCCTTCCCGGTATGAAATTATTTTTACATAAAATGTTTGTGTACCTTCAGGGAGAGCTGTATAGCATAGCGGAAAGGAACTCGAGCTTTGGAGGGACGCACACTTGGGTGTGAATCCCAGTTCTTCCTCTTGCTGTGTGACCTTGAGCAAGTTACATCAACTGTCAGACCCAGAGTTCCTTTACCTATGAAATGAGAACGATAACTCCCCCTTCACAAGATTATGGTGAGAAGTAAATTAAATGAAGCAATATATGTTAATTGCTTATCCCAGAATCTGCACATAATACGTGCTCGATAAGTGGTAGTTACTTGACGCTTTAAGACTCTCATCATCTTGTTCCTCCCTCATTTCTCTCTTACGTACGCTCTTCGTGAGCCAGAGCGATCACTGTTTTAGGCATCATTGAAGTATAAACCTTTTAGAGGATCTGCGGATTCAGAACTGTGGAAAGAGAGCAGACTACAGACATCTGGAGGCTTGGGCGGCTGACTGTCAAGAGACCAAAGAAAAACACACCCTCCCCCCACCACACACACCAACACCGCGGCGGTAGTTAAATTGACACATAATTAGCTGAGAAACATTTTGAGAGCCATGTTATGGTTTTATACATATGACAAGAAGAATTCGTTTTTCTTCTGTGTTACTCATCAGGCTCTTAAGCTTGTTTACTAGGTAACGTATAAGTATTTTTGTCTGAATAATAAAATTTGAAAAGAATATAGTAAATATACTAGGAGTTTTCTTCTCCACTTCAGGGATCTGTCAGAGTGTCTCTGTGTCTCTATATTCTTATCTGTATCCTTATCCTTATTTCTGTATATTTATCTGTGTGTGTGTGTGTGTGTAGAGAGGGAGAGAGAATGAATGAGTGAATGAATGAATGAAGAATGAGAACTGAGAGCCAAATTATCAACTTTATTGATGCCTCTGGGAAAACACCCAGTCATTCCTAAAACGAGAGGCACTCGGGTAAAAGCAAGATTGGAGAGGGCTGCCAAGATCCTCTTAAAGTGGAGCCTCCTAACCTTTTGCCCATAATTGATACCATGGGACCCACAGGGACGTGTCTGGGCCTGCGGTCCACTAGCCAGCTGCATGGGTCAGGGGCACAGACCAGCCTAATCTGTGCTGCACCTGCAGTCCAGAGAGATACATATCTAGAGAAGGGACTGCTTGTCATAGAGGGATCACACCCACTCTACAATTGGCCCAGTCACGGTGTCCCTCTGACCATCCTTGGGGAAGAGTAAAAGAGACTGACTGTAAGTGCTGGAGGAAGTTTTCTTCTCCGGGGTCAAGGTGAGAGGGTGAAAAGAGGTCCATAGAAAAGACATTCCATAGAATAGACAGTGGCCAACAGTTTGAAAACCTGCAAGATATAAGTAAGATAATAATTGTGAACTCCTGCCTTCAAACATTTGTTGACATACAGAGAAGAAAAATATTTGTGGATGTTAAAATCTACCGTGCATTTTCTATCAGTTACCTAATGTGGTTATTTTGCTTTAATAAATTACTATCTGTTTAGTACTTTGAAGATTCAGAGTAACAGATCAGAACATGTACATGTCCTGTTAATAAACAAATCATGTGAGTCAAGTGTTTAAAGGCTATTGTTCTGCCACTGGTACAGAGGAACCATTAAAGGGTAAAGACTGTGTTACTTAAGGTTTGGGTTTCACTGAGGAAGCCAGTGCTACTGTCTATTTACTGCTCTCTCATCAACCCCCCTCCCCTGCAGAAAACACCCAACAACAACAAATAGAACCAAAAAAGGTAGGTACATCAAAGAGCCTAACAAAGTGCTGGTATTTCAGATATGTAGGTAGAAAATTAAATTAAGCTTAAATGGTAATTTTGAGTTCGTGGAACAGTGCTCATGGATGACTCTGTGTGTGTGTGTGTGTGTGTGTGTGTGAGAGAGAGAGAGAGAGAGAGAGAGAGAGAGAGATTGATCAATCGATTGATTGATTGATTGATATAGGGTGCCCATGGCACCTTGTGGGGCTTGCCTTGTTTCAGAAAGTGGGCTTCAGTACCAAAAGAGGATTGTAGAATCATAGAATTTTAGACCTGAGGGGGGAAAAAACTTAGAAATCACCCAGTTTCACAAAAGGTGTTTAATTTCCTCATAGACTTTGGACTGTGACTTCGTGTTTATGAATCTACGAAGAGAGAGCATCAGTAAATATTATTCTGAGGGTGCAAGAGCAAGGCTGCCACACTTGCCATGTTTAGCTGGTTGAAGTAATGAACCCTTATGAGGAAGGATTTTGTGGAGAAGGAAAGGAGGCAGAGAAGGATAAAAATATGGAGAATTACTTCCTCTTCACAGAATGACTCCATTTTGATGTATATCAGCTTTCAGTATTCCCATAGATATTTTACTGGAATTGCTAGCTCTTTAAACATTTATGCTATTAAAAAATCAGACCAATTGTTGACATCAATATAACATAGCAGCTACTATATAGACAGAATATGAATTTTTTATGCTATTGATGAGAAGTTTATGTCATTTATGTACTGTAGTAAGGGTAGAAGATGGATTTCGAATCCTGAAAAAGCTACTCTTGATACCATTGAGAATATTAGCTGTGCTTTGAATCAAAATATTAAGATGGCTGTATTGTCAGTGTGTGTTTCTGTGCAAAATGGCTTATCTGTGGGTGGGATGGGAGAAATTACTCCACCTGGAGAAAGTAGTAATGGTTTTCTTTTGTTTATGTTTCGTTTTATGAAAAGAAGGATTGATAGCACTTAATATTTGATTTATCTGTCCTTTCCTTCACCATCAAAGGAATTAACTGTTGTGGTGATACAACCATATTTCATGTAATTGAAGGTGCCATTGGGGCAAGATGCAACATTATTTTTTGTACCACTAAGAACATGCATTAACAATTAAACTGACATGCCATCGATTTTAAGATGCATTTCAATTTCAGAGATGTTGAAATGTGTAAATAGGGTATCTTAGAATCAATGAAATGGCATATGCTGTTCTCTTGTGGTATATTTGTCTATGTATACAAAATATACTTGCATTTGGTTATATTCTGTAGTATTTTGAATCATTTTTACTGAGTTAGGTTTTATTTATCCTTTAAATTTGCTGTTAACATTTGTTCGATACAATTAATTTAATACGGCATGAATTTGGAATCTTTACTTAAAAGAATCATTTGGACCTTCGTTTCTCAGGCTTTCAAAACGGAAAGAAAAGGGTCAGGTGCAAGGAGGCAGATTGACATTAAAGTAAGAGCATTTCTTTTCAGAAAAAAAAATTTTTGAAAGAACAACAGAGTGAAAAAGGAAGGTAGAAGTGAGTGATCTTAAATGGGAGCCACAGACTGCTGTCGTACTTTTCTAAGGGAAAAGAGCTTTGCCAGTTTATCAGAATCCAGTCGTTTATGTGATTGCATGTTTATAGTGCTCGGATGGTGTCTCTCAAGAGTGAATACTCCTGAAACCAGATGACTATAGTCAATAATAATGTGTACTGGAAGTTTACTACCAGTATATTTCAGGTGTGTTCACTACACACATAGACACACACAGAGACAGAAACACACACACAGAATGATAACTATGTGAGAAGGATGTGGTAATGAGCTTGACTGTAGCAGCAGTTATTTCACTGTGTATATGTCTATCAAAGTATGTTGTACACCTGAAATATATACAATTTTATTAAAAAGTAAAATCAATACAATTTACTATATACTCATTACAAGACAAAAACAACTCACAATACATATAACAATAATGCGTGTCATATATTAAGTGCTCAGTAAATCATGGACATTTTTCCACATCAGTACATTTCTCCATAATAATTTTTGGATACTGCTTAGTATACTATTGTATGATAAAACATAATTTTAAACCATTTCCTTATTTTTGAATATTTGAATTATTTGCAGTTTTTCAGTTTAACCACATGGTTGTCATGAATATCCTTGTACTTGCCTTTTGTCACATTTATCCAGTGATCATTTTAGGATCAATTCCTAGGAGCTCAAAGGCTGGAGCAAAGGCTGTACATGTTATAATAACATTACATATGCTGCAAAGGGACCATTTCCTCACATGTTCACCAATACAGGATATCAACAGTCTCCCCTCCTCCATCTTTGCCAGCTTGATTGATTGAAAAAAATCCCTTTTTGCTTTTATTTGCATTTTAAAAATTATAGTTGAGGTTGATGAACACCTTTTCACATGTTTTAGCCTCTTCAGAGTGGTTCTTGGTAAGAGAAAGAATGAAAGGTCAGGAAAAGAGCAGAAGGTCTTAAGGGACTTTACAGTTTCGCAAAATGCTCGCGGTTTTTGAAGAAACTTTCCCAAGTTCCGTAAAGTCAATGAAACTGATAAATAATAATGGTGATGTGCTGATTAGATATGGCTCACTCACCATCCAGAGCTAGAAAGGAAAACTCACTGCATCAGAAAGCCCAGGGGAATTCAACAGGCTCAGGCTTGTTTGGGAAACCTGGAGAACTACAAAGAAAAACTGTCGACGCCTACCTGCTTTCTGTGATGCAAGGATTTGAAGGAGAGGGCAAAAGAGGGCTCCTTGCCTCTGAGTGTGACCCATTTCTTTAATGTTGTTTCCCTTTGGTTGAATTGAAATGTTGTCTTCTTCATTGCTTGCCTTTATGGGTACAAATAAGCAGATATTGTGATTTGGTGGGAGTTAACAATAAGATTGCATAGTATGAGCCATGCTGTTTTTTTTTAAGTGGGCAAGTAGGGTGATTTCTCTATAAACCTCTGCTGTTAGAAGCTCTTACATTTCAGTCAACATGAGAATTATATTTGGAATAAATTAGTAAATTCCCATCCAGATTGACTATACCATGCAATCGTCAGGAACCATAATGACTGTGTAGTTACACAGTATTGCTCCCACTTAGTACTTGCAAAACACGCTGGCTCTGAGAACCCCTCAGGAACTGTCCTTCCTGGCCCGGCGTCCGTGCCACCTCCTCTGTTGTTCAGTATTTTATTGTGCAGTAGAAACCCGTTTGTTTTTGGAGTCAGACCAGATGTAAAGTGTACTCTTAAGTCTGCCATTTACCAAAGTATTCTCATCTGTGGAAGTCAGGAGCAACATAATTGTTGAGACAATTTATTTAATGAGGTAAACCACGCAAAAGCACTTAAGCAGAAAGCATCAGTCTTGGCGCATTTTTGTGTTGCCTTCCTCATTTATCTTTGAAATCTTCAACCGCGTCCATGTAGTGATACCTTCTTTGAAATTCCTTAAGAGTCTTGATCTGGATCACACACTGACATTTTTTTGACGTCTAATATTGATAGTTATCTCTTGACATGTGTGTACTTCTTGTATCCAAACTGTCTTCCATTAGCACAGATATTCATCCGTCTAATATTTGATTAGCCCCTTTTGTGTGTTAGCCCCAGAATAAGATGCTGGAGTAAGTTGGTGAACAACAGATGTGGTTACTATCCTCATAGAGCTTACATCCCAGCCGGGGAGATCTATGTGAAACAACCTTGAATTAGTAAATGAAAATTGTGGTGATTACTGTGAATGATGCTATAAGGAACTATTCGGACCAGCTCAGGATGACATTTGAGCTGATGTCTGTGGATGAGTAGGAGTTGGCCAGGAAAAGGCAAGGATGATCAGTCTTAGGGCAGAAGAAACAGCATGTTCGAAGACTGAAACAGCAAAGAACCTGTTTTAGTCATGCAGTAGTGAGCAGGAAGTCCTGGGAGACTGGAGGATAGGAAGCCGGCCTTCTCAGAGGGCATTGCAGAGTGAAGGGAGTTAAGGCTGGAACCAGGTGTAGAAATCTGGTCTCTTTGGCCCAGGAGCAATAGGAAGATATTAGAGGGTTGAAGGCTTACCTGTGGAAGACTTATCAGTAAAATAGATAAATGGATAAATTTGAAGTGGATCTAGCTATAGCTTAATTTAGAGTTTTGAGTGTAGAGATCTGCCCTTGCAGAGTCTTTAGGTAAAACAACAATGACAACACTGCCAAATATTTTCAAATATTTCTTCAACTCAAATACTATGATGATGGGTATAGTATGAGGAATTTTATTTTCCAAACAACTTAAATTTAAAGATATATTTCTGAGGAAAAATAAAAGGGAATACTAGCGAAGTTTTTAGGACTTTTAAAACACTGTGTTTAAAGAGAAAATGATACTTGTCTTTAAAATGTATTAAAGTGCTTAAAGTATGCTACTGAATATAGATGAAGAGTAGCAGGTCCAAAAGTAATATTCTTTAGGAGAGGAGAGAAGATTGTTTCCAAAATCTTTTTGTTAGTCCTATAATTCTGTGAGCCTGGATTCAAATCATGTCATCTTCTGAGTGATTGAATAAAGGCTAGAACCCTGGTCTCCTAACTCCGCATCCACATACATAATGCTTATGTACTTTAGTTCATTTATTTTTGCCACAGGATACTTGTGTACTTAGGCAGAATCCAACTTTTCTTAGAGTTTTAGTAGGGGATACCATAGGTCCAGCCTCAGCATCTTACAAGAAGGTAAAAGCCAAAGTTGGACGCAGGAGCTGCCTAATTATTGATTTCTCTGAACAGAGTTTTGGACATGGGGAGCTCTCTCTAAGGCAGTATAATAGAAACTCCCAGCATCACTTTATTCCTTGATAAGAATCAGGATCTTTACGTTAATCTTCAGATTCAAAATACCAGATAATTAAGTACTCCTTTTACCAGGTGGAAACTTCTCTTGATTTACTGTTAACCTTGTCTGCCTTGATTTTTTTTTTTTTTCTTCATTACAGCTCTGCATATTGTTGCCTTTCTGTTTTTGCTCCTCATGACACCTGCTGGCTGGCTGTACCTCTTCAGCTGTGGTGGGTTCCACAGCTAGGTTCAAAACTTAGGGAAATGTTGGGCACAGGAAAGAGTCCTGTGATGGGTCCTGCTGCCCTTCCACCTCATTTGCCTATGATACCACACTGGAGTTACAGAGAAGAGTGACCTGTGGCCCTTGGCCACAGAGGCTCATAATAGGATAAATTATTTATTTGCAATGTCCTTCCATATCTTTACATGTTTTAGGAATGTTAGAAATACAGTGTTTCCTGTGAAAGTGCCAACTAGGAAAAATCCAGCTAACTTGGATATGATTGAATTGATTAGCAGATTACTGGGACTACTGAAATTAAATAAGGATGTAGTTCTTCCCACCAGTTTTAGTGTTTTGATGACCACATTTTTCTTTTTATGTACCCAGATATTAAAATTAAAACTCTTAAAGTAAAATTAACTTCTCACCCACAAAGAGGTAGGGAGAAGGACAGTAACGTCTATGTTTAATTTAATTTTTAATGTGCATTTGTTGTGTATATTTTTGCATAAAATCACTGCTAGTTTTTGTCCGGACAGGTGTATGAAGTGAGACTCTGATATTGAGGATGGAGAAGGATAGGGAGCCACCAAGCAATGACTTTAATATTTCGTCTCAAAAAACAAACCAAAAAACCTCACTTATTTTGGTCTGATCAAAAATTTTTATGTAATGAGGATTTAAAAACTCTACCTACAGAAATCATAGTGATAACGGCCATATTTCAGCTCTTAGATATTCCCAATGGTGCTTTGATCTTAGATATTCCCAAAGGAGTTGATTTGGTTCTGCCTAGAGCTGAAGGAGGGGAGTTCCTGCTTGTCAGCTGAAGAGTAAAATAAGCCTTTAAAGATGAGATACAGGGGAAAAAAATTAAACTCAAAGCATCTTCAAAGTGGCAGAAGGGCACAGTTTTTGCCATCTTTATTATAAGATCCTTAGCAAAGGTGTCCTCTTTGTTAACAATTTAATACCTGAAATCCTCAGATTAGATTTCAGATGGCATGAATGCAGTCTGAGCATTGTTCTTCTTCTTCCTGACTTTTATCTAGTGCTGTGGGCTGCCTGTGTTTCTGAGCCTTCAGACTTATTTTCTCCGGATTACTAACCTCTAATTGGAGATTTATTAGGTTCTCTTAGGTGAGCGGAGAGGAAGGCCAAAGGAGAAGGAAAATGGTGAAGCAGGAAGACACTGAAAGAAGACAGCAGAGGGAGGAACAGGGGAGGATGGAGATAAAGAGTGATAAATGAAGACAAATGAAGAGCAGTGAGATAGGGAGGCCTGAAGGGGAGTCACATACTGAAACCGAGCTAGTGAGAATACATGTAAAACAGGGTCTGGTGGAAGATCTCCAGCAAAAGTGGTGTAAATCAGTGATGAGTAAATTAATAGGGCAGTTGTGCAAATGGGACTCACTCACTTAAACTAAGCGTAATACAGCTTTGATGACTTAGAGGTAATGCAACCCATAGGCTATACCTTTTAATCTACTTGGGACCCAGTAGACAATGTTGTCACTTCAGGGGTAAAAAGGCGGAGAGGATCAGAACATTGGGTGTGTCTCTATTTTAAAAGTGTTAATAAGACATTCTTTTTCATTTCTTTCATGATTTTTAAAAAATTTTTATTTATTTTTGGCTGTGTTGGGTCTTCATTGCTGTGCACGGGCTTTCTCTAGTTGGCGGCGAGTGGGGGCTACTCTTCATTGCGGTATGCAGGGCTTCTCATTGCAGTGGCTTCTCTTGTTGCGGAGCATGGGCTCTAGGCGCACAGGCTCTAAGGTGCTCATGCTCAGTAGTTGTGGCTCACAGGCTCTAGAACACAGGCTCAGTAGTTGTGGTGCACGGGCTTAGTTGCTCGGCTGCATGTGGGATCTTCCTGGACCAGGGATTGAACCCGTGTCCCTTGCATTGGCATGCAGATTCTTAACCACTGCACCACCAGGGAAGTCCCAATAAGACAGATTCTGAGCAGTGTGAAAATTAACCAGACTCAGAAGCTTAGTTTGTAATATATGGATTCAAAAGGAGCTTCATGTATTCCAGACTTCTTTCCACAAACCCAAAATATTTCTTTAAGAAGTGTTTTAAAATCCTCATTTGAATAGGTTAACATGTGCAATTGCCTTAAATTGAAGTGAAAGGAAAATGAGTCACTGCATGTATGATCAAAGGAAGAGCTGAGTGTTAAGTGGGTGTGATCACATAAGAATGCAGTGCTGTAGTTGCAAGTATTCTGAGACCAGAGAAGAAAATTCTGATCCATGTGCCACCTCTTCTTTCATTCATGCATGCATTCAGTCACTCACTCAATAGATGTTTCATGACCACCTGCTTTATAGGAGGTACTGAGGAAAGTCATTGTAGGGACTGCTGCTTCTACCTGAAACAGAAACATTGGAATTTCGTCCTTTGAGCCCTCTTGTCCATATTATTGTTATTGAGGAAGAAAAAGAGTTAACACTGGGAATGGAGAGAAGTCTTAGGACTTTTAGGATTCTAAGACTACTGTTCTTTTTTAATTCAGAAAATGGTAGCTTGGAAAAGTCAAGTGTCTTGGCCAAAGTCCAGAGCTAGTTGGAGTGTTGAGGACTATGGGATTGTCGACTTCCCTTCTACGTTACTAGAATTAGTATTTCTAATTAGAATTTCTTCCCACTTTTTATCTTCATGAAGGGGATTAGAGATACAGTTTTTAACCTATAGGGGTTAGGAGTGGGACTAATGGCAATTAGATGGCAGTAAGTATGTAAACCCTTCTATTATTGGAAAAGCAAATGAATAAATACCCTCTCTTCTCCAGTCAATCCTGGGCCTGAATGTAGGAAAATACTTAATTTAATAAAAGAGGATGGATTTTTGTATGTGATATCATACTATGCTCATAAATTTCTGTCACTGATGAGGAAAATGACATTATTCCAAGTTTTGCACCATCTAACAAAGGAGCTAAACAAAGCCAAAATTCCAGGGAGTCGTGGAAGCCAGTAATTTGTGAGAAACCTTACATGTGAGGAGTTATCGTGTAGAACATCCAAACAAGTTGATAACAAGAGGTTTCTCAAAACATGTTTTAGTGGTGAACAGGTGCTAATTTAAAAATTCTCTATTATAAATGATCATAAGTTTATGTTTTCCTGTGTGAAGGAGAAAATAATTTCCGAAGTCATCAAAAACAAATTACCAATGATGTTAAAATTTTTTGTACAGATAGTGTAATATGAGAGGGCACTCAACTTGCTTTGGAATCAGCTTGGATTTTCACGTTTCCATTCCAGAGATCAAGGAAGACAACATGTCTTTAGGAATATGTCTTAAATCTGGAAGTGATACGTAGATGGTTGTCAGCAACCTTATTATTTGTATCAATAATAAGCAGAATTTGGGACTTCCCTGGTGGTCCAGTGGCTGAGACTTTGCACTCCCAATTCAGGGGGCCCGGATTCGATCCCTGGTCAGGGAACTAGATACCACATGCCACAACTAAAAGATCCCACGTGCTGCAACTGAAGATCCTGCATGAGGCAACGAAGATCCCGCCTGCCGCAACCAAACAAAATAAAGAAATATTTTTTAAAATAATAAGCAGAATTTCTTTTCTGTTCTCAAATTGCTTAGAAGATTCTAATCCTTTTCCTTTCTACGTTAAGTTTGGTTTGGCCACTCACATTTAACTTCTAATACTTTGTATGATATAGATTCTACTGACCACTGTTAAACTCAAATGAGAAATTAAATACTTCCCTCCTCATTTATAGTATGATTTAGTTTAACCTTCCTTTTTCCCTCTTTTCTCTACTCCTCACATCCCAATTCAGGTATCAGATCCTTTGACAATTGTTAACCTGCCCTTTTGGAATTGTTTGGTGTTAAGCTATGACTGTAGCATTTCTTCTAATAAATTAGATTCTTAAAAGAATGCTGCCTGCCAAGAAGCAAGGTCACTACAGAGTGTGTATATTTTCAGTGCGTTGCTATAAAAATCTCCTTAACCAAACATAATAGTCAGTTAAAATAAATTTGAAATAACTGTGTCACCTCTAGGTTTTAAAATTATTAAGCTGAAGACAGGTGGTCTAAGTTTGCTCTGTTTCCATTTTCCTTATTCACATGCCATGATACTTGCTCTATGAAATCACATATATGCCTTATATCTGTAGCTCATGTATTTATATGCCTAAATATACATTTTTCTAGTGAAATATGATTCAAAATTGAGTTTCCTTTTACAGTTGGAAATTAGTTTTACAACAATCGAACTTCCGTCATCTTTGTCAATCAGCACTCTAATTTGCCATAAAGAGCAAAAATGTACTTGACATGACCCTTTGTCATACCTGTGTTTGAACTGAACATGTTATGTGGACAAATTGGAGAATTGTATGAAGAAGTAAATATATTTCTATTTACTATTATTTTTACCTCATAGCTTTCAAAAAGGCATTTGGAGTGATTGGAAAGTTTAATAAAATAGAAATGAAAATTAAGTACTAGATGGGAGAAGTGAGAAAACAACTTTGCAAATTATGTATGTTCATGTAATTGCTGAAACTGTTTATAAAATTGACTGAGGTTCCTGGCAGCCAAGACAATGAAACAGTGTGATAATTCCTCTTTTCAGAAAAGAAAACTAGCTCCTTATTTTGATGTTGGGAGTAGGATGAGGGGAAGCAATGTATTTTTGCCTAGTTCTAAACTCTTAGAAAAATGTGTCACATGGGTTCTAGGGGGGTGATTGAAGGATATACTTGACATTGTCCTCAGTTACAGATTCCTGAAAAATTCAGACATGGAATTCATTATTTTAGTTCTGACCTTTGATGAAAGTTCAAGGCAGTACGTTGAAACTGAAGTAAGTAAAGGTATTCCTCAGGTGAATATGGTTCATTGTAATCAGTAACTTTCTAAGGGTGTTCATATTCCATCCCACTGATCAAGAATGATTAGTGGGCTTCCCTGGTGGTGCAGTGGTTGAGAGTCCGCCTGCCGATGCAGGGGACACGGGTTCGTGCCCCGGTCCGGGAAGATCCCACATGCCGTGGAGCAGCTGGGCCCGTGAGCCATGGCTGCGGGGCCTGCGTGTCCGGAGCCTGTGCTCCGCAACGGGAGAGGCCACAACAGTGAGAGGCCCGCGTACCGCAGAGAAAAAGAAAAAAAAAAAAAAAAAAAAAAAAAGAATAGATTAGTAAGCTTGAAAAATAAGCTGAACTGATACGAGAGATTTTTTAATAAATATTAAGGAGCCTGGTGAACTTTCTGGTTTAGATGGAAACCACTCTATTCGCCCAGGTCAAGAAGTATAAACAAAACTGTTATTTACACTTTGAAGGTGTTGCTTCAGGGTGTTGCCACCATTTGTGGTGTCAGGTTTTTCAACCTCATCAGGATTTAACACTGATTATTTATTTATTTGTTTGTTTTTACTGATTTAAATTATCTGTACTTTGTAAAAGTTTCTGCTGACTCACAGAATTGATTTTGTGGACCTACTGGTAGTCTTTGGTTACCCCAAAAGTTAATCTTTACTACTTTAACAAATATTTATTGACTGTTCCCCTTATGCCAGGCATTGTGCTAGATTTGGGGAGTATAGCAGTCAGGTTGTCCTTGCCTTCGTGGAGTCGCTAGTCAAGTACAGGTTCCCCTGCTATCTGAAAGTAGAGCGTTCCTGTGAAACCTTTCCTAAGCCCAAATGGCACAAAGAAGTAATTACCTTAGGACACATCTTCCTAACAGATGCACAAAATAAGTTGAGATAAAGCACACATGCTCAGAGACACAGTTGAAAGCTATGGAGGCTGGATGCTGAAATGCTGAGTGTGGTTCCCTGGGAAGGAGCTTGGCGGGGCCACTCTTGTTGCTCCAGTGCACGCTGCCTCTGTAACGGGTCACTGCACAACAAACCCTGAAGGCTATTTTTGCTTTTCACCTTTTTTCGCAAAAGTGCAAAATCCTCTTCGGATGTCTTTCTGTTAGCAAAACCAGGTAGTGACGTGGGTCTTTTGTAAAAGTGAAGTGACGTAAAGCAAACTTTCGAAAAGTGGAGGATACCTGTACTTTGGCTCTTAAATCTCTTGTTCATGTTATGGAACGTATAATGGCCATGTTACCTGCACAGACTTTCCTTACCATAAGTCTTCATCACCTGCTCTGTTTTCCCACCAAAACGCCTATGTGAAAATATGGTCATACTCAACATCACTCACCAGCGGGACTTCAGATCTTAGAGTTTCTTAATGATTCTGTAAAAGCATGAGTATGTTTCAGGGGTCAGAAATGATTAAAGTGTTTCAGGAAGCACACCATCAGCCCCAGTATCCTAGACATGTCACCCACTCAGCAAGCAAGATATTTTTCTTGCCTTTACGGTTATACATTTCATAAAGTGGAATAGAGTGCTGGTGTGAACTTCCAAATGAAGAATGAAATATGTGGTTGGGATGTAGATCACAGTGGGCTTTGTGAGAGAGTACTAGCAAATGAGACACTAATTCTTCCAATTACTTCCGTTTTTCTTTAGTTCTGGTTGTGAGATGGTTACCTTCTAGTTAGAGAAGGAATTTTAAAATGCTCTGTGAGTAGATGGTCTTTTAAATTGGTCTCTTTATGTTCTGATGCAACTAAATCAAAATGGTGCCCCTCTGATGAGGAGAACCCTTATTAACTCATGCAGCTTTCCATTAATAGTATAAATACACCACTGTTGTGAAGCACTTTATGGGTCACAAAGCACTGTCACAGACATGTTATCTTCGTTTTGCAGACGCCATTGTACGTGTTATTCTCTCTCTACTCTGCTTAGCAAGTACCTTCTTATCCTTCAAGAGTTCACACCAACTCTGCAAAGGCCTCTTGAGAGCCCTCTGAGCAAGTAGATGGTCTCTTCCCTATTCTTGCCTAATCTTTCGTGCTTACCTCTTTACAGCACTGATCTCATCCATGTAGTCATTACTTGTTCCATCGGTATCTCTCCCTGTAGACTGTGAGCCTCTCAAGGGGAAGGAAGCTGTGTGCTCTTCATTTCATTTCCCAGTCCTTCTGTAAGTGAATATGCGGGGTGCTCTGTAAACAGTGGTGGAATGAATATTGTGTGATGTAGCGGTTAGGAGAGCTTAGCCACTGCCATTAGGCAGTGTTTAGTAAGTAGTAGCTCAGAGTAAAACTTAGATCTCCTAACTCCCATTTTTATCACTTTATTTGGTTTTTCAGTTAGTTGGGAAAAGCTTGCTCATCTGAAGATAAGCCATCTACCGTCTTATTCATATTATCCTACAGAGATGTTCCGTGGTAAATATGGAAGATAAAGGACAGTGCTTTGTTGGTCAGAATGAAGACATTTCAGTTCCATCACCATGTGAAATTACCAATTGGCATTAAGAGGGGTTTGGACAAATACGTGAATGTCAGAGCCATTTCTTTCGCCCTGAATATCTTTTCTCCCCAGTTCCACTTGGCACGTTACCTGTCATCCTTGGAAAGTGTGCACTGTTGCCCCATCTCAGGGTCGCCATTCCTTCCACATCCTTCTTGCCATCAGAGGATCTGGATAGTGCCCCATTCCCCCCGCTGCCCTCAGTACACTGTCCTGTTGAAAATCAGGTACATTAATTATAATGTGCTTTAAAAACACTGTTGCCTGTGTAACATTCTACCTCTCTTGGAGTATTTGAATTTGAGTGACCAGTGGATTGAAGCTCTGTATAGTGGAGTGTTAGATGGTGGATGAAGACTGTAAAAGAAGATATTTGAGGGCTGGGAGGCATTCCTGGCCCCCCTAAGACTACCCTGCTGGGGACCATTCCAGCCTGTGATTAACAAACCTTAGTTATCTGCTAGGTAGTCTCCCATGCCACAGCAGGATATATATATATATATGTGAGGCACAATGCAGTGTTTATGTGAGAATAATGTAGATTATTTGAATCTAGGCTGCAGAACCTCCCTGAAAACGGGTTTTATAGTTTTGTGTGACTGCCTTTTCTTTGTGTTTGCACAGAAGGCGTTACGTAGCTGGAAGATGATGGCAATTATAATTTATTATGCTGTAATTGTTACCTAAATGTTTTTGAATAAGCAAAAATCACATCTGTTTAGGAGTAAGTTGCACAGCAAGAGAATTCCCTTTGAAATGAATGCCGTGTTCTCATATTCTGTAACTGTACACATAAAACAACATATTTATTTCCCCACTGAGTCCATTACATTCCCAAGTCAAACTGCATCCTCTCTTCCCTTCCCATATTAAACCCTTTGATTTAATGGAGGTTTTAACTACTGGTTCTTCAGGGAATTTTCAGTAGGCTTTGCACAGATTAGGTTATTGGAAAGTATAGTTATTTGCTTGTAAAGTGGCAGTTCTGTGTCAAAATTGATTTTCTCTGGAGCTGCAGCAGTAAAAAGGATAAGCTTCTGCTTTGCATCCAGAATGCCCTGATGTTCCTACCACGATAGTTTTCCCCCTGCTTCTTGCTCAGCAACGTTTGGTTACAGGCTGGTTTGGACAGGTGCATATGGACCCATGGAGCCCAGAGGGCTTTGATATCCAGTGGTGATAACAGATAAGGCCTCTTTTCCATTCTGGTTGACACTGGTCTGTGGCAGCCAGTGTTCTGGGCATGGTGAGCATAGTGTTTCTTCCCTTCTCCATTAAATAGGAACTGCATAAGCCTGGAATGGTTCTGTTTGTTCCTCAGAAATGTAGCCGTTGAAATAATTACCTTGCCATGCCCAGGCTAACAGGATTTATCTTCCATTATAGATCTTGAAGACCATACGCAAGAGTAGTTTGTTCCTCTAAATTTACTAAGCTACTCACTTAGAAACGATGTCACTGTGTAAAAGAGAACAGTCATAGCTGTGGCATAACCTAGAAAACCTTTGATAGCTAGAAAGATGAAGGGCAAAACGTATTCTCGATTTTTCTGCTCCCTGCTCATAAAGTAGAATTGGAGTATATAAGAATAGCAAGCAGCCTTATTTTTGTGTGTGTGTGTCCTCATTGCAAGTTAGGGGTCCTTTAAGATGGGCTTTAATCGCTGAGCTTATGTGCTTTCATAGAGCATATATCCATCTATCTGGTAGCCTCCAAGACGTATCTTGCTCTGGTCAGAGTCAGCCTAGTGACCAAGATGTGTCAGTCTGTTCTTCCTCAGACCTGGTGGAGGCCGCATCTTTGAGTATCACTTGGGTGATATTGTCCTGCCTGTTCTGTTCTAGAATGCTGACTCCTACTCCTCACTTTTTATAAAAAGATCTTAGTTCTGTCTCAGGTCAGATGCCCTTGATAGATTTTGCTATTTTTTGTTGTGTCTTGGGCTTGGAGCTCCAATTTGCAACCTGAATACCTTTGCAAGCTGCATATTTCATGCAGTTAAGTCTTCATGTCCTGGCTTTGATCATCAGAACATTACTGGATTGTCTTTGTTTCCAACTCAGCTGTTCCCACCTCAGAGTCTGGCTTTCACTACCTGCTCATAGACAGTAACCCCAGTTCATCTTCGTGAAATCTGAGGTTTCCTTAAGGTGCTAGTCTCAGATGTTGATGGATCTGTGAAGGTACAGAACTTGAGGCTTGGGAGGATCAAGAAGAAAACAAACCAGGCTTCCCTATTTATGATTTAAGTTTCATTTTGTGGCCTGATAGCTCATAATACAGATTTTTAAAAAAAAATTTTATTGGAGTATAGTTGATTTATAGTGTTGTGTTAGTTTCTGCTGTACAGCAAAGTGAATCAGTTATACATATACATATATCCACTCTTTTTTTAGATTCTTTTCCCATATAGGTCCATAATGTAGATTATGGAATCAAGAAGCATTGAATCAAGAAGCCTAGAATTTTAGTTTATCTTTGTTAAATCTGTTTCATTATAGTTCATTCACACCATTCCTCTTTTCATCTTTATATCCATCGATCCACATGATAGTTAACATACACTCTTGATAACTTCTAGTGTTTTAAACACTGGGGATAGAAAAAAAGAGTAAGATATGCACCTTTCCTTTGCAAATGACAAAACTGAAGCCCCAAGACCAGAAGCTGTTTGCTGAGTGAGCCATGCAGGTAAGCTGTGGCAGAGTGAAGACCAGAACCCATTTCTAGAAGAATCTTCCCCACATTATTTAAGATCAGCTCTCTTTAGGCCTTTAGGACTCGGGTCTTCAAGCTTCTCAAAGTAGTAGATTTCGACTCATCAAACATTTGTGTTTTGGGAGTATCACATGGGTGAAGAATTGGAGAAAGCTGATGGAAACAAAATAGCTTTTATTATAGTAGAAGTGAAAAGTATCTATTTTAAAAATTTTGAAAGACACACAATGTATAATGAAGAAAATTAGTGTAACAATCATTCTACTTCTCTTTTTATATTTTCTTTGAGTAGATATAATGGAGAACAGCATTGTCAGCATATTTTATATATAGTTTTGTGCCCTGCCGTCTTTGCTTAATGTTACATAATCAGCATTTTCCCACATTATGAGACATTTTTCCAACACATAATAATTAATAACTGTATGTTATTTCAAAGTACAAACTTTATTTAACTATTTTTGTGCATGTTTTTACCTTTTTGTTCTACATTTAGATTTTTCTACTAATTTTGTACCCTTATCACCATACAAAACGTGCTGAGATGAACCTCCTTGTAATAAATAATTATATATATCTGTCATTATTTCCTTAGGATAAGTTCCTGTCAGTGCTGTGGCTGCATCAATGGAAATGAACATATTAAGGCCATTGACATATATTGCCCTGGGTCTACTTTTAACCCTTCCTTATATCACTCAGAGTCCAAAGCATGGAATCCTTACCCGAATCACCAGAGTATCTAGTATCTTAAGCTTAGGAAAGAGTACTCTTTGGCTAAATATTAGCCACAAAACTGCTTTCCAGCAGAGAAGTCCCCTGCACAGCTAAGCTTCCTAGTGAGGGAGGTTTCAGAGAAAAGATATCATTTGAGCTAAGTCTTTTTTTTTTTTTTTTTTTTTTTTTTGCGGTACGCGGGCCTCTCACTGTTGTGGCCTCTCCCGTTGCGGAGCACAGGCTCCGGACGCGCAGGCTCAGCGGCCATGGCTCACGGGCCCAGCCGCTCCGCGGCATGTGGGATCTTCCCGGACCGGGGCACGAACCCGTGTCCCCTGCATCGGCAGGCGGACTCCCAACCACTGCGCCACCAGGGAAGCCCTGAGCTAAGTCTTGAAGACATTGGAGCTCAAAAAGTTGTGAAAAGGAAGTTGACTTTTCCTAGCAGGACAAACAGGGTGTTCAGAGGGAAGACTATTAAAACTATACGGAATTTTAGAATTCATCTATTCCGGTGGTTATCAAATATTTAGAGCCTAAGAAATATTTTTTCAATCCTGATCTTGTCTAGCATATCAATACTTCAAACTGATTGATGTGCAGAGTCTCCAGTTAAATCAGAGGGGGATGAGGGAGCTCAGAATTGGGGGTAGAATCTCCTTTTCTCGGCTTCCCTTGAACTTCCTGTGCAGGTTCTGAGATACACCTATAAAATCCAAGGCCCCTTTAAAAAACAAATTTAAAGCCAATCATTCCGGTTTGAAGTTGCGGACACTGAGATACAGAGACAGAATGTGACTTCCTCCAGAGTCAGAACTGGTTCCAAAATAAGCAGTCCAGTGCTTCTTCCCTGCCCTAAAGGAACTATTCCAGAGCTTTCACCAATACATACTCCTGTGCAGGTTGAAAGAGATTAGTTTTACTTTGTTAGGTTATGTATTGTTGCAAGGTCCCCAGGGATTAATGTATGTATTAACTTCTGTAAGATGTTTCCTCAATCCATATTAACCAGGTCTGACTGAGACTCAAAGGATCTATTAAATTATATCCAGCTTCCTATTAAATCACAACACTGGCAGGAATACCTGGGCTCACCTTCTCCTTAACCCAAATTAACACCTGCTCTTAGCGGTCTCAAATCTAAGGCAAGTTCCTAAGGTGAACAAATGACTGAGAAGACAAGAGAGAAGAAATTAAAATAAATGATAGAGTGACCTTCTCACACCACTCATGGTTTCTCAATTAACCAAATGCCAGGCAGCTCCACACTGCTGTTCTTTCAGTAATAGGTTTCATCCTCCCGTTTAATGCCAGCCCACACGAGTGCACACACAGACACACACTTTGCTAATCAGATTGGCAGCAAATAGAATTAAACCATTAAGGCAATTAAGCAATTCTTAGATAACATTTGATCAGTTCAACGAAAATGCAAATTCATGCTTCTTTTAGAGAAAAACGTTGATGAAAAGTCATTTCACGTTCCATGATCTTCATTAGTTTTTTTTCCAAATAAAGATTGCCATGTTTTAGGCTTAGAACTGCACAGATGGAATGGAATTTTTTCACTTTTTTGTTCTGCTCTGTTCATCCTTTTGTAACACACCAGGTTTATCTGCCTCCACACTTCTTTGGCACATTTAGGTAAACTTACCTCCAGCCTCTTCTTTGTGCCTCAAGGCAAACTTTGTTAATTTTCTCTGACATGTGATGACTCATGTCAAACATGTCCTCAGACTGCATCCTTTCAGCATTCTTAAATGATCGTGGTTGGATAGTCATTTGCTGTAGCTCCTTCCTCTCTGGAGCCCGCGTTTAAGGTCTCTACTCTCTCAAAAGCTTATGGGGAAGACAGTACTGCTCCCCAAAATAGGTGCTTGAAAGTGAGTGTGTGGCCTTTGCATTTTCACTGCTGGGTTTGTGTGAGGCATCACTGAGTGTGCAGTCTGCACTCCCCTGCTGGATTCCACACCCTTAGCGAGAAGATGCGCCAGTTGCAGCCCATGTGTCCTTCACCCCACCGCAGCGCCATTTCTGCTCTAGCTCCGGGTTTCCAAACCTGGTGGGTGGTCATCAGCTAAGGAGTTTTAAACATATTTATATTTTAAGCATATTTATATTTATATTTAAAACAGTGTCTCCAGAGTTTGGCTTAATTAAGGATTGTTTGGTTTTGTTTTTCAATCTTTCTATTTGATTATAGTGATCAGCCAGTCTTAATAAGACTTAAGCCTAGGTGCTATATTGTTGTTGTTTTTTTCCTCCTTAAATTAGAGACCGTAACACACAGTCTGACATATAATCTGTCAATGATACAGAAATCACGTGCATCTGCAAGATGTTATGATTTCCTTGTTTATAAAAAAAAATAAGAATCTTACATGTCAGGTTGTTTTATATGCACACACATACACACAGGTGTAGCATGCTGTATCCTGCATGTATGTAGATGTCTATATGTTTTTGTGTGTTTAAATGTTATTAGAGGCAGGTCAGACATGAGAGGCAGCTGTCAAATAACGTTGTAGCCTAGGACATTATATTTAGTGCATCTCCTCCTTTTCCATATTAAATAAAGTTTTACAGCAAACTCTCATCTGGCAGGACACCTGTCCTTGGTGTGCCTGCCTACAGACTTTTGTGAGTGTTAATATAAACAGTAAGGAATAAATGTGAATGCTTCTCAGAGTCTCCCATGCTTTTTCAGCACAGAGCAGCCTTGAATTTTACTAATTTATTCACCACTACATGGGAGTACGAGAACACATCTTTTGGAGCGTTTTTGGATACTGATGAGCTGCCATTAAAGCCATCAAGCCAGAGTGCCACCAGTGTCTTAGGGAAGAGTGATGTTTTGGGAAGCAGTTGAGCTCAACATTCCAGGAAATATTTTTCACCTATTTGTTACTGTACATACAGGCTTACATTTTCTCAATTTAGAAAGACTACTAAAGCGTGGACTTTTGGGAAGCAGACACATAATGTTCTCAGCAATACTGTAAAACCTCATTAATTTGCTAAACAAATAAGTGAGATTATAAAGGATATTGCAGAGATTGTAGGGGGAGGTTTAATCGTCTTATGTTTAACTGGCTCTAAGAGCAACAGCTTTTTAGGTTCTTAAGATTCTGATGGTTGGTCTTCCTTTATTAAATCTGTCCTCTAAGATCTTTTAGCTGTTAGTTAGAATTACAGTTTGGACTTGAGGATAATTCTGTATTCCTTAAAAAAAAATTATTCAAAATAATTCAAACTGAAGTTTCCCATAAGTTGGTCTAAATTACATTTTATTTATGTGCATAGTTGTGTTCGTACTGATATATTGGAGTATGAAGAAGGGGAGGAAAGCCAGCCAGTGTGTTGTATTACTGTTGACAATAATTTCCTGATGAATGTTTGCTTAAATGAGGGATCATATACGTTAAAGGCTATTATTGGTCATGAGCACATAAAAAAGTTTATTTTTCATTTTATAAGTTGGTATAAAATTTCAGACTCAGTACCGCTTTCATTTAATTTTTATACTTCTTAGACACATGAAGTATTTCAGTATGTGTTGGTCTTTGTTATTGGGTTTTCGTGGCTCAGGACTTTTTTGTTTTAAAATAAAATAGAAAAAGCATCTCTTAAAATAGTCATCTTCTTGAACCCATAAAGTTGAGCCTTTGAGAACATGAGGCATTTGTGAGGTTCTAAGAGAAGATGTGTTTTCCCTTCTTCCGTCTCCATCCTACCTCCCTCGCCACCATGCTGTAATCTTATAATTAATAACTTTTAAATCAGTCAGTATAGGTAATTTTAAGGCTTAAATTTTTAAAAATTTCAGAATGGATGAAGATGTTTAGATACGAACATACATTTTTAAAAGCCTGCCATACCAATTCCCAAAAGGAGAGATTGACAGACACGTCTAATATTTATTTATGGAGCTCCAGTGTTTGTACAATGCCCTGGAAACCAAAGGCATCGATTAAGTTTATAGACCCCACAATAAGTTACAGTTATGCTAAACTGGGTTGAATTCTGTAACTTGTTTTAGTGTTTTAGTCATTGAAAAACACCCTTACCTTCAAACGCATATAATCACAACTGCCTGTATTCTTTTTTTTTTTCCAAAATTTTTTTTTTTTTAGAATTTTTTGTTTTGATGTAGACTGTTTCTAAAGTCTTTATTTAATTTGTTACAATATGGTTTCTGTTTTATGTTTTGGTTTCTTGGCCTCCAGGCATGTGGGATCTTAGCTCCCCAACCAGGGATCAAACCCACACCTCCTGCATTGGAAGGCGTAGTCTTAACCACTGGACTGCCAGGGAAGTCCCGCAACTGCCTGTATTCTTGAGTTAATTTAATGCATCCTTTTCCTGTCCTCTCTGTCTTCTAAAACTACTCCTGATTTCTTCCTGTCCTCTTGCTGGTATCCTTCCCACCATCCATCCACCACTATGTAGTGTGCCGTCAGTAATAAAGCCGCCAGATTGTGTTAGTGTGTTTGTTACATTAAAGACTAAACCAGGGGTCTTGGTTAAGAGCACAGTTAGGTGGTATTGGTCAGTCTGCCTTGGCTCATGCTTTTTCTGTCCTCAGCCTGACTTTCAATCCTCAAGAGGCTCCAGGAGAGAGTGAGGGGTGGGTGCGTGAGTGAAGGAGTGGGTGTGTGTCTGCCCACACCTGCCTGGTGACTCTTTTCTGAAGATGCTTCCTTTAGCCATCATTTCCATCCTGTCCTAGTACATGCTTTCTCTTTACAAATCAGCAGTTAGCCCAGGCCCTGATGAACAGTTTTCTTTGAGCTCCCCTGTGGCTGTGAGTTTATCAGTGAGGCTGCTCTCACCTAGGGGTACACTCTTGGGAGGCAAAATGCTTCTTCCCAGAGTCTCACTCGGGTTCAGGGAAACCTGTATAACACTCCACATGGGAAAGGACCCTGCAACACTTACATACATGTAGTCACACTGCCATGTGCTCAGCTGTGCAGTAGCAGGCAGGCTGGAAGCCGTCCACAGGCCACCCCTCCCTCTCCACTTTGAATTAGTAGAGGGTGACAGAGTTACTGCTTTCCCCTCCATCTTACCAGGCCAGTGTCTCTCCTGTCCTCATGAGGTTCCTGACCTTTCTGTAGATGCCTCTGCCCTCCTCCCACTACCAGGGGCCCCAGGGATCTGTAATGGGCTCACATTAATTGCCCGTTCAAGGACAGATGCAGTTCCTGGAAGGCAGATTGGAGATCCCCAAGTGAGTACCACTGGGTAGAAGGGAACTGAGGTTGATCTAGCAACTGGGAGATGTTGCACTGGCACACTCAGACACACACAGACACTCACACACCATCCTGCTGCGTCTCCCAGAGCATCACATAATCACTGTTCCAGCTTCAGGGGTTTTCATTTGGCCACACTCTGCTCTTGTTTGATTTGCTAGTACAATAACTCAGAGAAAAGACAGAGACTCTATCCATTCTAATCCCCTGTGGGTTACAGTAGTTCTAGATAGAAGACACCCCAGAGAAGGCATATAATTCAGAGACTTATAAAGGTCACCTTATGGGCCCCCACGTCCTCTCTAAGAAATGAGCCTTTCAGTCTGCATTGCACATGTGTCCTCATTGCCAGAAGGGCTTTATTGGCGTCCTGCACCCTTCTTTTTTCTTCACCCCTCTCAAAGCAAGAAACACAAAACCATCTTTTTCGTCCTTACGTCTTCTTTTAGACGTACATGCTGCCATTTCCTTTTTCTCTGGAGACTGTGGTGTGACAGAGGAAGGGGAAGCATCAAAGGCTTCTTTCTGCTCTAACCACATTCTTTGACTGGGCCCTGCTTTACATCTCTCATTGCTCTAGATGAGATGACTCAGCCAGCATGCTCCCCGGCCCAGCATGCCACCCTTTTTAGATCTCAGGGCATGGCATTTTGATTCCTCCCTGCAGTTCAGTGCTCATCACCAACACTGCAGACATCTGCTGCCACTTTCCTGCCTAAAGCACGGGAATCCCAGCAAGTCATTCTGTGAGCAGCAGCAGGGGGTCGTCTTCTCACTTAGCATTATCCCAGTTTGTCTCCTTTCTTAGGCTGTTATCATAAAACCCTGGAACTTCATAGCAGGATGGAAGTTTAACGTGTCTGTCATGCAGAGACCCCAATTAGCAAGTGAGGAAACTGAGGCCAGGAGCCATGAGTGATAGTGTTTACCTGGCTGCTGGTTCAGATTTAGCCAGCTTTGAACTATGCCTCAGCATTTTACTTGATGTAGATATGTCTTTTAATGTGATTCAAAGTGCCCCACAGCAGGCAGAGTGGCCCTGAATCAGAATTGATGATTTTTTTTCATTTTTTCACTGCCAGGGCAGTGTTGGCAACCTGTAGAAATTTCCCAGGAACTTTTACTTGGGGTGTGATGCCTTGTCTGAAGTTGATGCTCAGTTCTGGGTTGAGTGTCTTTTGAACATCCCCTCCAGACTTCTTGCAGAGAAACACAGAGGAGGAAAAGCTGCTGTTGTGAGAGCAAGGCTGGTCCCCTTTAAAGAAGCTAATACCCAAAAGCTCTCTTTTTTTTTTTTTAATAAATTTATATATATTTTTATTTTTGGCTGTGTTGAGTCTTCGTTGCTGTGCATGGACTTGCTCTCTAGTTGCTGCTGGCGGGGCTACTCTTCATTGCAATGCGCAGCCCTCTCATTGTGGTGGCTTCTCTTGCTGCAGAGCACAGGCTCTAGGCTCATGGGCTTCAGTAGTTGTGGTGCATGAGCTCAGTAGTTGTGGCTCACAGGCTCTAGAGTGCAGGCTAAGTTGTAGCACACGGGCTTAGCTGTTCCGTGGGATGTGGGATCTTCCCGGACCAGGGCTCCAACCCACGTCCCCTGCGTTGGTTGGTGGACTCTTAACCACTGCGCCACCAGGGAAGCCCAAGGCTCTCTTTCAATGGAATTTTTTGGTTTGCTGATTATAGCAGCAATCTAGTTGCATTCTAGAGGTTTCAGAAAATGCAGAACATTTCAAAGAAAAAAATTGTGCTTATAATAAAATCGAGAGGTGATCACTCAGTGTTTTGGGGTATAAGCACTTTAGTCTTCCTTCTCTCTGCGTCTCACATAAACTTTCTTCAAGGTCTTTAAATATATTTTCGCAGCCTGATTTTTAATGACCGCCCAGTATCCTATTGTATCGATAAGGCCATTATTTGTATAACCTGTTTTTAGATATTTGGGTTTTTCCAATTCATCATTATTATGAAAAACGTTGTATCTCAGTGATTATATTTTTGAATAAATACCTCCTTGCAAAATTATTCAGTAAAAGACAATGAAGCTTTTCAAAATGTGCTCTAGATCATCACATTTCACGTCAGTGTCCCAGTTTATGTTGCGACCGGTGACAAATGGAGGTGCCCACTGAAAGCACTCTGTGCTTTCCCTTTTTTAAAAAAAGTATTTCACCATATAAAAATCAGTCCTTGTGTTTGATTTATAATAACGTACGTCCACATCTTTGCATTCATAAAAATATTGAATTTGGATTCTCTCCAATTTCCCTTTTAGTAGAAAGGCACAAGTTCAGTAAGAAATTCTACTTGGAGTTGTATTGAGTCGAGAAACATACTTTGATTTCTTCAATTTGTGACAAGTAACCCATAAACATTAATTAAAATATTGGTTAAAATTTTGAATAATGCAGAGATTTAATTAGGCAATAGAGTTTAAAAATCCAGCAAGCCACCTATGCTGATCTCCTTGGAGATGACTGTCTGCAGGAGAGACAGACTTTAAACGACATTGTGTCAAACACAGAGCAAGTTTCTAATTTCCCACCTTTTCGTGCTGCTAAAGCCTTAGAAAATATGTATTAAGTCCACTGAGTATATACTGTCGGACTTGAGGACATTTCCAATAGAAGATTCACATAGTAAGTGGAAAGCCAGTAAGCAAAAGACCACTAACCATGTAATGAAGGATTCAGGAAAGAGAAAATAATTATATCAGACAACCTAGGCCAAAAGAAGCAAATGAGCACAAAACTTAGGCTGAGTTTCTTGCAGCCTGTACAAAACGCGGGAATTCATCTTTATTTTTCCCTTTACAGCTTGTATTGTATTATGTATTGAAAGGAAATAGTAAAGTTTATCAGAACAAAGAAATGTTTCTTTGTCACTAACCACTGAGAAGAAAACGTAGAGACTTAAAACAACAGACAGTGGACAGT
The DNA here is from genome assembly GCF_011762595.2 of Tursiops truncatus. Lineage (NCBI taxonomy): Eukaryota > Metazoa > Chordata > Mammalia > Artiodactyla > Delphinidae > Tursiops > Tursiops truncatus. The sequence continues at coordinate 12,431,231 of NC_047048.1, forward strand.
GTGATTCACAAGACTTGCAGCACAGCTTATGACACATAGAGGAAAGGAAGGAAGGAAGGGAGGGAGGGAGGGAGGGAGGGAGGGAGGGAGAGAGATGGATGATCCTTTGTCATCATTTTGTTTGGCAATGTAAACTCAAGGCACAAAGTTAAATTGTGGATCTTTGCAGGCATTTCTGAGAGTAGCTGGACGCACCAGGTCTGTAAGTCTATGGAGGTTTGATTAGATATGAGACAGAACTCGGAAAAATCTACTGCAGGATCCTGAGCCTGGTGGTTCTCAAACTTGCTTCCATCAAAACAGTTTTGCTGTGAGCGGGGCTAAGCCATTTCACTGTCTATAAGCAAATGATTACTGCCATTTTGCCACTGAAAGGTTGGAAAAAAAACAAGTAAATGGGTAAAATTATTTTAGATACATGTTTTTCTAATACATATTTGTAGTAAGCCTTGCCTTCTTGTGTAATCAAGTAACAAATACCGAAAGGAACAACTGTTAACTCTGGATAATAACGCGACAGCTTGTTCTGAGGAGGACACTATCTTTCATTTTTAAAAAAATATGTAAGATAATTATGTACTTTATGAGTAAAATTGTGCCTATTTCATATAACAAGCATATCAGGATTTACTGGATATTCCACAACCATTAGCACAGAGTAAGCACATGATTTCCAGGTGCTCTGCCGCGTGAATCAATCTGAAAGCCTTGGCGAGCATCCCTGCTAAAGTACTGGACATGCAGGTATCCCTGATGGTGATTAAAAGCTCTCCATTGCCTCCTGACTTTATAAGTGGGCTTAGCAAATCTGACACTTTATTATAAAAAAGAAAGATCTCAGATGCATTCTTGTCTTCACGAAGGACATACTGCAGTGCTTGCAGGCAGCTGTTAAAAATTATAGCTGTGTGTCCACTAGACTCTTTCTTATGTGCCTGACATGCTCTGAGCTTTGCATCCAATATTTGTAAACCTCACCACAGCCTTGAAAGGTAGAGGGCGTTATCCTCCATATTTTATGGGTGGGGAAACTGGGCATGGAGAGGTTAATTGAATTTGGCCAAGACCACAGAGTTAAAGAGTGACAGCAGAACAGCTTAAGTCTGTTTGCCTGCGCTCCTTTCTCTATGGGCACTGCCTTGGAGTAATCAAGATTTCCAAAAGCAGCTTTGGGTCTGCGCAAGTTACTTGAACGGTACTTGAACGGTTACTTGAACGGTAACTTCATTGAAGTACCATAAAACATAGGATATAACCTTAGCCTTGAAATATTTTTAGAGAAAGAATTAAAAACTTTAAAAAACAAACAAAAACTGTTCACCTTTGAGCATAACCACATCCCAAAGAGTCACTGAGCTACTGACAGCAAGTCCCCCGGACAAGTAAACAAAGAAACCTAAATAAGTAGTTTAGTCTTCTCTGTCTGCATGCTGCTAAAAATAATGTTTTGCTTTGACATAGAATTTTTGAGAGTTTTAAATGAGATATACCTAAAGCCTTTAGTTTAGCAACATAAATGCTTTATGTTTTGGTGTCCATAACCCATGGGCTGAAAGTCATATCTATCAAGGAGGGATAATTGCCCCAGCAGATATGATGTTTTCACTTGCATAATATTCTACTTTGAATCTTTGAGGAACTGTTTCACAAGTTATGTTGATTTGTTTCCATAGTATAGAGTAGTTATTTAAAAAATCATTTTTTGAAAAGGATCTAAAATGTATTTATTTGGGTAAAACTCAATGAATATTTATCGATTGAAACTTAGATCAAATTTCTCTCATGCTGATTTTGCCAAGCTTTAGTTAACTTGAAGACTTTCAAATAAGAATTGTGTCAGAGTAGACCCCTGGTTATTAGATATGGAGCAGCAGTCAGGCTTTGTCGATTCTGAAGTAAGAGGAAAGAGATGAGGGAATTGTTATGTGAACCCCATGAGCCCTACGAGTTTTTAAAAGTTTCCCAGGGCAAAAACCCCATCTTAGTTCACTGGCATTAGCATTTCTGGGCATGTACTAGGAGTGTAGAGAGAATGTACCCAGCCTCAGGGGTATCAGTGGTAAAGTTTAGAATACTTTAAGAGCAAACTTATCACTTCGACTCCTGTGTTGTCCATTTCTCAGATGGAGATAAGCTGGGAAAGGCTTATTTTTAAATAATAAAACTAGTTGTTTAAGTGTGTGACTAAAATTCTCCTTAGAATTAACCCATGGATTGCCCTGAAGTACTGAGCTGTGATTATAAATAAATTTTACCAAATATTGTCACTACACCTCTTCTATAGTGAAGAGAAGAATTTAGTGTAAAATTAGTTAAAATATGCAAGCCATTTAGAACAGTGCTTAACATATATTAAGTCCTCCACAAATATTATCTATTGTTTAGAACGGTAGTTCTCAACTAGTGTGTCAAGACACAAGTATACCCCTTCTCAGACATGCCCTGAAGTATCTGACTATATTTTTAAAGAATATTTTTTTTTTGTATAGCTAAACATATAGATGAAGCACACACTGATGTTTCAGTTGCTAAAATAAGAAGTGAGAGACAGTATAATGTCAAGTCTTTGCTTGCCAAATGGGGACATTGCCTCTTGGGTCTGTAGGAGGCGGGCCCTGAACACTCCTGATCAAAAAAGCTTATGTTCAGAAAGACACATCAGGTGGGCAGTGTGTTAATTACCACTGCTTCTTGTACACACTCTGAAGACACATGGTTATATTACTGTAATTTCTTGAGAACTTTTGGAGCACAGGACTCCAAAAGTACTTCAGAACTATCAGTTAAGAACTAGTGGGATAGGGCTTCCCTGGTGGTGCAGTGGTTAAGAATCTGCCTGCCAATGCAGGAGACACGGGTTCGAGCCCTGGCCCGGGAAGATCCCACACGCCGCGGAGCAGCTTGGCCCGTGCGCCACAACTACTCAGCCTGTGCTCTAGAGCCCACGAGCCATAACTACTGAGCCCGCGTGCCACAACTACTGGATCCTGCACGCCTAATGCCCGTGCTCCACAACAAGAGAAGCCACCGCAACAACAAAGAGTAGCCCCTGCTCGCTGCAACTAGAGAAAGCCCTCACAGCAACGAAGACCCAACGCAGCCAAAAATAAATAAATTAATTAAAAAAAAGAACTAGTGGGATAAGTTCCTGTCTATAGTTATAAAAGTGATTTATTTCATGTCTTATAACCGTACTATATTAATATACATATAGCCTCAAAAAAAACCTTCGTCCGACTTTTAGACCAGAGTCTAAATATGTTGGTGACATTTCCTAGGACCAGGTTTTGATGGCATGGAAATCAGAGAGTCTGAGAATGCCAAACTTCTCTAATACAGTTAAGTCATGAAAGCATAGGAAAATAAGAAGGATAGGGCATTCGGGACAAGATTCTATACCTTCCCTTTTGGCCCAAATCCTATAAATTTACTCACATAGAAACCTGCTTTTTATTAGCATTTGCTATGGCTTGTGTCTCTAATGTCATCCTTTTTGAACCAACACACACCACATATCTGATTATTGTTTAGATATTCTACTTAGCACTGAAGGCTCAGATCAGTTAAAGCGATGTCAGATACTGTAATGAACACAGTAGGAAATCATTTTTCTATTGTATGGTAATTGGTTGGAACCCATGAATTACATCTAAAATGTTACTACTGTTTTTACATAGTCTTAAGTTTATAATTAGAGTAAAACTTATTAAAGTAGGTGCATCAATAGGAAAAGAAACCATTATCCTTTCAACTGAGTCTTATTTCATAAACAGCGTATTAGCTCTTTAGTGACTAAGAAACATGGCTCATCTTTGCAGTATGTTGCCTCTATTCCTTTTTGCCCACAGATCTGAGAGGGGAGAGGTAAACTGATAGAGGAATTAAAGTTCTGAAGCAAATTAAGTTCACATTTTTATTTAAGGATTCTAGGAACCCCAAGACTGAATCCAAATTGTTACTTAGTTTTTAACCAGAATAATAGCTCTCTTTCTATTGTAGAGTAAGGGAAAGGTTAATGTTATCTGCCCTTGGTGATTTACTAACTGACTAAATAGCCAATTGAAATGTGTGGAAGAAAGATGAAACAAACTGCATCTTTATTTATAGGGTCAGATCTTTGCCTTTGGATGCTGTGGGGAAGAGACAAAGTGTTACAGGGATTGGAAGCTTACTTCAAGGGGGTGTGTAGGAGATGGAGGACAGAAGGAGTGAATTCTACGCGTCCTCAGTGAGTAGGCCCAGCCCAGGCAGAAGACTGCAGAGGGCCTGGGTGGACCACAAGACCTTTGCTCCCCTCTGACTTCTCCCTTAGCCCTCAGTCTGTTCAGAAGACAAACTGCAGGAACATAGAGGGAAATACACCACCAAACACAGCTTCGTTTTGATGTGTTGTCTCCTAGCATAACCTACAAAAGATAATTCTGTTTTTCCTTTAGAATTCTTTTTATGACAAGGTGATTTTATTATAATACAAGTTTTTACATGTATAAGTAAAAAATAAAAGTGCATTTTAAAACAAAATGGCAAGCTTTCTTAGTTTGGCTCTCCTGATTTTTATTTAAAATGAAGGATCCCTAAGCCTAGATTTTGCCTTACCAGTTTAAAAAAATTAAATTCAAAAGGCAGTTCCTATAGCTCTCCCCCTCCAAACGCACGTTGCAAGCTGCATGGTTTGTTTATATACATTTTGCTTCAACTCACCAGCTTTTCTAAAACTTAGGTTGATGGTTTAGCGGGTAATGATGGGACACAAGCCTGTTGATCCACTTGTCTTCAATCCACAAATGGGATAGCGAAGGTACCTATCTGGTAGGTGTGAGGTTGTAGTGAGATGACGCAAGGCCATAGTAAGTGCTCAGATGTTGCTTTCATCACTGGCATAGCTTCATCATTATTAACTTATTTCTCAATTCTTCGTCCCCTTTCTACATTCTCACTTCTAGAGATTTCCTGCTTCTTACTGCCAAAGAATATTTTTGAAGCTTCCTCTCTTGGGGGTACTTCTGGTGTAGCTGACACCGGTGTGGTACAAATGCTTTGAAAATGGGTCCTGAATTCCTTTCCTAGGGCCTTTAGGGAAACTCTTGAGGGAATCAGGATAAGAACGTTCCTATCGTTCATCAGATCTTGCCCTTTGTCTGTGTGTGGTTTATGGTAACCTTATACGGGGGATACTCGACTACTTTAGAAGGACCCACTGCAGCTTTCCTGAATTTGGAGGATTGGGTGTCATGGAAGGCAGGGATGGCTGTAGAGGAGGATGGGGTATAAACAAATGAAGTATCACAGGTCAAGTGGATGTTTGGGTGGCTGTGTCAGCACCACTGTGGACAGGAGAACCCTGAACTGGGAACTGAAAGACTAGGTTCTAGACCAAAATGACATCTTCTTAGCCTCTTTTCCTTATCAAATAAGGATTTTGGATTAGATTGTCTCATAGGTCCCTTTGTGCCTTAGTATCTTGTAATTTTTTGCAACTGTCTCATCCATACTGGTGTCCACATTTTCCAGTTGTATAAGTTCAAAAGCAACCAGGTCAGATGCCAATGTAAGTCTTCATCAGGGTCAGTGAGAGACTATTTAAGAATTTCTAAGTCTCAGTAAAAGAGTGTTATTTTTCCTTCCTTCTCTGTGCCCAGGCTCCATAGAAGTAAAAAGTAAAGATATGAAGTCCATCTTCTGTGTTTTGTCAGTTTAAAAAGAACTTTTCCTTCCATTTTAATAATAGAATTTTTGTGTATTTAATATAGGCAGCGATTTGGCCTCCAGCTGAGTTTAGATTTGAAAAGATGAGAATATTAAAGCTTGTCAGACAGCCCACAAACCAATTAAGTATTTCTAAGCTGACAGGATGTGGGTAGAGTTCTTTTTCTTTTCTCTACCAGTACCCCTCATAAGTAAAAAAAAAAAAAAAAAAAAAAAAATCAGATACACTAGATGCTCTCTCTGAAAAGGTGGGTCCTGATAATAGGCAGCAAGAAGGATGGTTCCACAATGAGATGAGTATGTAGGCCAGAAGTTCAGACAAAAGTATTTCAAGGGTGTTAGAACAGTGCTGTCCAACAGAACATTCTGTCGTGATGGAAATATGTGCTGCTCTGTCCATTGTGGCAGCCACAAGTCACACGTGGCTGGTTGTGGCTAACGTGACTAGGATCTGAGCTTGAGATTTTATTTCATTGTAATTATTTTTCATTTTAATAGCCACCTGTGGCTAATGGCTTGGACAGTACAGGACAAGAAAAAAATAGATTCTGACACATTTTCACGTATCAAAAAAAAGAGACAACCAAAGAGCATGAGATTGCTGGAGTTGTGGATGGCTGATTTGGGACTAAGAAAATCTGAAGAGCTCTTCTGTGGAATACAGTCGGACTTCTACTTTGTTGTTCCAAAGGAAAGAAAGACCACTTGGGAGTAATTGCAGGGCAGCGCACTTAGGCTCAGCGTAAAATACTTCCTTACAGTTAGTCATATGAAATTATAATCAGATGTCTTAAAATGTAAGGACGTCCCCCAGTTCTCAGAGTACTCAAGGTCAGCCTTGGTGACAGTATGGCAGGGACCTGCAGTTTCCTCGTCAGTAAAATGAAGATGTTAATTCTTGTTCCACCCTCCCCCAAGATTGTCACTCAGCGCACTGAGAATTAGATGAAATACTGTTTTTATAAGTGCTTTGAAACTACCAAGACATTTTATTAAGCATGCCTGATATTAGGTTAAAGACTGTGATTAAAGGACTTTATGAACTTTGAGTCACCTTAAGGCTGCTTGTTCTGAAACAAGCAAAAAGATTCTCTTTAGGATCCTGAACCAAAACCCCATAGTTTTGACAGTAAATATGCCCCCCATGAATATGATAAGTGGCATCGGTCATTCAGTCATTGATCTTAAATTTTTCAGTGATTATTTCGTCTGGAGAGGATCCTGAAGTTGGCACTGCTGCCTTTCCAAATACCCAGAAAATTTCTGATAACAAGCAAATGGATGAACTCACAGTAGTTCAACCATAGTAGATGCCCTCATTGCTGAGACACCTGGTTCGGGCTTGTAGCATCAATCAGCCTTTGCAGCCTGCTGGTTCCTCCTGTTGGATGTAACAGATTCATGGAAAAGGAGCCGTGTAGGTAATGTCACAGCAGTGGCCTGAAATTGCAAAGAATTTCTACCAGCCTCATGAACCAGGGCATGGCATGGAATGCATTGGCCCTGCTTATCCTCCCGTGGAGATGTGGGAACGGCAGGGCCGTGGATGTGGAGCTCAGCCGCCCATCGGTGGGGCTAAGGCTCCCATAAAGAACTCCCACGGAATTCATTAGCCGCATTTCAGCACTGGAGCTGGAACCTCTTACATCGTAGGAGTGATGGTTCAGAAAAATAACGATGCCCCTTAGGTTGTTATTGAGAGACCCTGCTTTCTTTTTAAGCAGGAAGACATTTCCTTGTCCTGTCTCCTGTTAAAATGATAAGTGCACAGCATTCTCATTAGGATGTAGCCCCTCAGCTCCCAAGGACGCGAGGAGTTTTCCTTTCCTTCCTTTTCTGCTGCCTCTCAGGTCGTCTCATCGCTACATTTTGAGTAGACAATTATGTACTAATAAAAGCTACAAATAAGGGACACTGGACAACCCCCATCTTACATACTGGCATTTGGTCCTTCTCTTCCATCTCCTTCCCTGGAGAGTAATGATACCCACCTGGACACAAAGCTGGTGGAATTAAAATTCAGCCCCGATTCACAGATGGCTGCCTTCGTCCATGTCACACGTGCGCATCTAGATGTTCCTGCGCGTGCTTTCCTGGCAGCCGAGATGGATGCGTGCATAGGTTAAATTGCTGGAGAAAATCAACTTTCTTCACCAGTTGCATCTGATACAAATTTCTAAGTCTGGCTGGGCCCCGGTGCTGAGTATTCCCTCATTTTCCCCATTTCCACAGTGGTTGCTTCAGACTTTTTCCTCTCATCTTGAATCCTCCAGTCCAGACTTTCCTATCATACCTCATTATCTATAGATAGCCTTGGACACTATAGATAGTGTCTATAGATAGGCTATCTATAGATAGTGTCCAAACAGATCACCCTTGACTTCCACCTCCTCCATTTAACATTTTTTGTCAGACTCGTTATTCATGTTTACATCACTCCCTCTGCTGTCAGGCAGAACGTGTTCTTCTTTTTCCCAAGGTCAAAACCGTGTTCTTCAGCCAACCCTTACTGTCTCCTCCATGGCTTTGTCACATCAATCATTTCTTTCCCTGTGTCTTAATACCCACTAACTCCTTCACCACTTCCTTCCCTCTCAGCATGTGAACTTGAGCAGGTCTTCTCCATCTTAAAAAAATAAAAACAAACTAGTTGCATTTTGAGTCTCTCCTTCCCTTCAAAGTCAAGACATTTTATACTTGCTGTCATCCTTTCTTCTTAACCTCTGAAAATTATATCCTATTGTGCTCGTAGTGTCATTTCTTAATACCCACCAATGACTCACGAATGGCAAAGTCCAGTAGAGGATGGTGGCCTTCTGCCTTGCTGATTACACCCCCCCGGAGCTCTCATCCCATGGCTTTCCTGATCCTGCCCAGTCTTCTTTCTCATCCTCCTCACTGTTTTTATCAGGTTCTCCCCTCTTTCTCCTCAAATATATAAGAATCCCAGTGTTGATAGTGAATGTCACTTAATAGCAGCAAATCCTGGCTCCACCACTTATTTAGCTGTGGAAACCTGAGTAAGTTGCTTAATGTTTCTGAGGACATTTCCTCATAGTTCTTCAGAAAAAGGATAAAGGATAAAAGTAGCAAAGTGAGGTTAAAAGTAGCGAACACATGCCAAGTACTTAGCACAGTTCCTCGTTCACTGCTTCTTACTTTGCCTTTTTTTTGCTCCCACTGCCCATGCCCTCACTTTCCATCTTTATCCTTTCTGCTCTTGCCCTCCCCTCTGGAGCCCCCAAAGCCACATCATCAACCACCTGCTGGATGCCTTCCTCAAACAGAAATCATCATTTCTTTCACCCAAAGTAAGCTTCTCAGTCCCCGTCTCAGCTTGACAGTCTCTCAGATTTGAAGCACAGATGTCCATTGTCTCTCTCACCCTCACATCCAGCCAGTCAACGAACCATGCCAGTTATAGCCCCCTGGATTTTTGGCTCTGGAACTTTCTTTAGATTCTAAAAGCCACAGTCGGGACTTCCCTGATGGCTCAGTGGTTAGGAACCTGCCTGCCAATGCAGGGGACATGGGTTCGATCCCTGGTCCGGGAAGATCCCACGTGCCGCGGAGCAACTAACCTCTGCACCACAACTACTGAGCCTGTGCTCTAGAGCCCGCGAGCCACAACTACTGAGCCCGCACGCCACAACTACTGAAGCCCGCGCGCCTAGAGCCTGTGCTCCGCAACAAGAGAAGCCACCACAATGAGAGGCCCTCACACCACAATGAAGAGTAGCCCCGGCTCGCCACAACTAGAGAAAGCCCACGCGCAGCAACGAAGACCCAACACAGCCAAAAAATAAGTAAGATTAATTTAAAAAAAATTTTTTAATTAAAAAAATAAAAGCCACAATCATGGTTAAGTGTCCTTTTACCTCCAGCTTAGATTATTGTTCTGGCCTCTGAAGAAGTCCCCCCTCTCTATTCCACTGTAAACATTCTTCCTAAAATGGTACACATGTGATCACATCATTACCAGCTCAGATCGTTCTCTGTGGTACTTCCTGTTACTGTTAACTTTGGACTGAAGGTTAGCCAGTCTGTGGTTCACGGATAGAGCAGGAGAAATGGTCGATGCTCTGCACAGAGTCAGAGCTCATTAAAAGCTGAATAAATTTACTATAAAATAAAGAAAATCAGTAGTGTAGCGGGATGTAATGCCGGAAGAACTGCTTTGGTGATAAATGGTTGATTAAGTAAAGCTTAGCTCTCAATGGATATATCCTCAGAATTAGTTATGGAATGAAATAGATAACTTGATCATTCTTCACTTGAAGCCTATCAGAAGAGGGCAATGGATTGGATGATTAAGCGGGGATCTCAGCTGCAAGTCAACAAGCTGCCTTCTGCTCCCACCCAGCCAGTGCGAGGTCACCCTCTGTACACCTCTCCTTTCAACCCGCGCTGAAGGGGCCAGGTCTCCATCCTTGCTACAGGTTTTTTGATCCTGAGACCACCGTGGAGCTCCAAAGGAGTTCCTTGCCAAACCTAGCGCAAGAATGAAATTGGGTCTCCAGAAAAACCGTGCGATACCTTGTACTGCAGGTCTTTTGTGGACACAGAAAGCTGGTCTTTTGTGGACACAGAAAGCTGGTATCCCACTCCCACCCCCACCATGCCTCACACCCTCTCTCCCACCCCTGACCCTCAACACTCTGGGCAAGAAAACAGTGATATTTCTTCATCTGGCAGCATGTTGTGTGTGAGAAGAGGCCAGCGGAAGGGGATTTGATGTGTGAGTGACAGGTCCCCTAGGTAACGCCGCTGGGGAGTGCTTGATCTGACTGGTTTGAAGCTGAGAACTCACCAGGTCACACTGGAAACATTTGCTGCTGGGCATGGCTTTCATCCTTGTTTATCTTCTTTTTTAAAAAAAAAAAACCCTTCCTGAGGTTTGTGTGTGGGGGGTTGTTGTTGGGTTATTTTTTGGGCTTTGTTTTTTTGGGTACAAATGGGTATTTTTTCCTGAGAGAGAGAGAGGGAATGTGTGTGTGTGTGTTTGTGTTTATTGGCAAGAGCATTTGTATATTCCTTTTATTGTTTCTTGTCACTGCAGGGAAAGGTTGTAACCTTCTGATGCGGATTGTGAATCTTAATGAATTCATCACTTGCCATGGGAAAGAGATGCTTGTTCAAGGAGTGCAGAAACATTTTCTTTTTCTAATGATATTAACAGGAACATTGTATAGAAAATAATAACTAATCTTTTGAGCACCTACCGCGTGTTACCTACCATTTCAAACACTTCATGTATTAACTTATCTAATCCTCACTAGAATCCATTATTGTTGGTTTTCCCATTGACATTTGAGGAAACAAAAGCAGAGGGAAGTTAAGTCCTTTGCCTGAGGCTGTACATTCAGTAAATGAGAGGCCGAGGACTCAGACTGAGGCGAGGGTTCTAGTGGCAGCAGTGTTCATCCTACTGCTTTCCAGCCTCGAAATCGATTGGTGCGCAGAAGCATGGAGCGCTGGGGACTTACTCGATGTTCCCTCAGGCTGGTGCCCAGGACGTGGCCTCTGCCTTCAAGGTCATTACTGTCTAGTGGTTAGAGGAGAGGGCTGAGTCTGTCTTGTTTACCGATGTCTCGCCATTGCTGGGCGCAGTGTCAGGCATGTACGTGGGAGGCAGTCAATAAAATTTTGTTGAATTGAGTCAGTATAGGCTCCAAAAAGTTAATTTAGCTTGTGAATTATCGAGATTGAATCGTGATCAGTTAACATCATAGGGTGGTCATGACCTGCCGCCTTTAGAAACACCAGTGGGAAAAACGTTTGGCAGTGTTTGGATCACTGTTCTTACCTGCTATGGTATTTTTTTCTTTTTATAGATTTATTTTATTTATTTTTGGCTGCGTTGGGTCTTCGTTGCTGCACGAGGGCTTTCTCTAGTTGTGGTGAGCGGGGGCTACTCTTCGTCGCTGTGCACGGGCTTCTCATTGCGGTGGCTTCTCTTGTTGCGGAGCACGGGCTCTAGGCGCACAGGCTCAGTAGTTGTGGCTCGCGGGCTTAGTTGCTCCGTGGCATGTGGGATCTTCCCGGACCAGGGCTCGAACCCATGTCCCTGCGTTGGGAGGCGGGTTCCTAACCACTGCGTCCCCAGGGAAGCCCCCCTGCTGTGGTATTTATAAAGCTCTCTCAAGGGTTACGTGGGGGCTCCCTAGCTCCTGTATGATTTATAAATCTATTATGCATGTCACATAAAGATTTTCATGCTGGAGAACCATCAGATGCACGCATTGACATAATGTAATGTTGTGAGAAAAGGGTGATGATTAATTCAAAGGTGGGACATAGGACAGAGGTGGGCGGGGCCTGGAGGACAGTGAGGGTGACACAGCAAAGACGTGAGCTAGAGTGGAGGCACGAGAGGTGGAAGGGGGAGGCAGGCGTGGGGAAGGCTGTACAGGGACAGTGAGCAGGGACTCCGACTAGACCGGAGCGTCGAGGCAGAGCATGAAACATCGCTCAGAAAAGCCTCAGAGTACACGGGTCCGGCAGTGACCTTAGACCTGAAGACTTAAGAGCTCTAAAACTGTGGGCCTGTGGCTAATAAGCTGTCATTTCAGGTTGACTGAGTTTCGATTAGGAAAGGGTTTCCAGGCCACCCCTGCCGCCCCCCCTGTCGTTAATTCTCAAAGTGTTTGGACCATGAGTTCTGGGGCGTTCTGAGACAGCATGAATCAAGGGAGAGGGATTCTAGTGGCTGGAGGGCTGCTTGCTGTAGGGGAGGTGAAGGAGGGTTCCGTGAGTGTCAGCAGGTAGGGTAGCTTTGCCAGAAAGTGTTTAGAAAAGTGAGACATAGCCCCCCCCACCTCTCATTTAAACACTTTACTGCCGTCATCCACTCAGCAGAGCTGCAGCGTTAGGTGCCTAGTGTTCGATTTGAACGTTGTGTCGATTCTGCATGAAAATGCGCTGTGCCTGATGTCACTTTGGTGCTGCTGGGACAGAAAGTGGGTGTTTTATATGCTATCTCTTTTCAAGGAAGATGGAATGGCCTTGTAAAAGTGGTTTCTAAGGAATAACCTAGCATTTTAAAGATTTATAGAACAACTGTCCACTTATAGGTTCATTTAAGTTTTACAAAACATTTTTGCTTCTGTCTTGCCATGTCAGCAAAAGGGTCTGAGATTTAAATAAATAAAACCTGGTGGGACATAATAAAGTACAAAAAAATATGGTGCATCAAGTTACTACTGAAAGGAATATTGAGGCCTAAGTGATCTTCTCACTGATGCCTCCTGAACAGAAGACGGCTTTAATCTTGAGGCTCTATGATATTTAAATAAGCTGAGGGATTTGTGAGCTAGGGATGCTGTGAGGTGTAGCCACCAAAGATAAAGATCCCATTTCAGATGTGCACTTTTGTTTTAATGAAAGAACACAGATGAGGGTACAGAACAGAAATGTTTCTTCCCGTAGGAGTTTCTCAACCCAGCTAACTTGGTGAGATTTTTAAAAATAAATACTTTTGGGTTTCTCTGGTGGCGCAGTGGTTGAGAGTCCGCCTGCCGTTGCAGGGGACACGGGTTCGTGCCCCGGTCCGGGAGGATCCCACATGCCGCGGAGCGGCTGGGCCCGTGAGCCATGGCCGCTGAGCCTGCGCATCCAGAACCTGTGCTCCGCAACAGGAGAGGCCACAGCAGTGAGAGGCCCACGTACCGCAAAATAAATAAATAAATAAATAAATAAAAATAAATACTTTTGAGTACATCATGAAATAGGATGTATTGTGGTGAGACAGAGAACAGTAATGGAAGCAGGAAAACCTGTAGACATTAAAAAGTGTTTGCTAAGGCCCTCCTGTGTTTACTGTTGCGGGGGTTTTAGTAAAAACAAAATATGGTCTCTACCAAGTTCAGAAGGTGTATTGTCTCTGTCTTTATTCATTCTTCTTGGTTTCCTCAGGGCCCAGAACACCTAACACCTTCAGAGCACATGCCCCATGAATGAGTGGCTTTGGTAAGAAGCTCTAGAAAACACTACAGAAACACTTTTAATCAGTTACATTGTAACGCCTTCATCCTGTTTTTCCATCTGGCCCAAGTAACTGATCCTTTGAAAATTGCCCTGAGGGCACTTTTATTTTACTGAAGAAATTAGGCAAAAGAATAAGTAAATGAATGAATGAATAGAAGAAAATTATCTCTCATGTAATTGGTAGACCAAATTATCCTAAACCTGCTCATTAAGACTTGTTTGGCTGTGCTTTTTACACTACTGTCCCTAAGTACTTTAATCATTTATTAATTATTGAACCTCCCTATTGCTTTAGGTGAAATACAACCTTGACACCGGTTTGGAATGCAGGAAGTTTCCTTTTTATTTTCCTCAAGTCTATATGCAATCAGTTAGAAACTTTGCCCTGTTGGTACTTTGTTTTACTGAGCCTCAGTCTACAGCGTAAATTAAGCCCAGGAGGTCGCTGCAGCAGCATCTTCTGGAAACTCCTAGTATCTGAAAAGGGCATCCTTCATTCAGCTCCAATATCATCTTTGTGCCCTTATATTTGTGTGGAGAAGGGAAGCATGGTCGTTCATAAAACCTGGCTATGACTACGCAAGCCACCTTCACGTTTGTGATAGAAATATTCTATGAGAGTAAAGTTCACTATCATCAAACTTATACAAAAGCCAAACTTTCCAACATGTATTAAATTTGTCTTTATTTTGCATCATGGCGTTTATGGGGGAGGGTCCACTGGGGGCAGCTTATTTGATCTGAGATCCAGATATTTTTTTCATTTGGCAAACATTTGTTGAACTCCTACTATGTGCTGTACACCACGGGGGGATAAAACTAGGGCAGTCACTGTTCTCAAGGAGTGAGTTGTCTAGCATGTGAGTCCAATGTAAAACAGCTAGCAGAACTGGGAAGTAATAGGCTGGGTGGAGGTAGCGGGCCTTAGAAGAAAAGGAGAAGAAGAAATGGCGAAGGTAGACCAAGGCTGGCAGCAGAGAGGCTCCAAGTTCCCCTGGGAATGCTAGCGTTCAAGTAGAGAGGCCATTTTGAAATCTCATCTCAGCAGTTGAGTGGATGGTTCCAGTGGGATGGGTGGAGGAAGAGGGCTCAGTGCAGCTGGGCCAGGGTCTGGCCTCCTTCCAGGGATGGGATGACAGGGGCCCCCCAACATCAACAGTGATAGCAGCTGAGTGAAGACAGTCAGGGAGACACCTTACAATAGTGCTTAATTTGGATCCTTGCCAGCATATTTTAACACAGTGATGGCATTTACCCTATGAATGACTAGATACCAAAGTGCTTTACCTGTATTATCATGCTTCATCTTCACAACTTTGTGAGATAAGCAGTGTTACTCCCATTCAGTAGGTGGAAAAACTAAGGAATAAAGGGGTTATCCACCGAGAAAAAGGCAGGGAAGGTGCAGCAGCAGTTCAAGTCCAAGATTGTTTAACTGCAACACCTTTACTCTTAACTGGGAGGCAGTCGTACCCCCTTTAATATAGAAAGCCCTTCCAAACATCCCAACACCAAGATTCCACATACTTTACTATTAGAGTAGCTTTGCGTTAGGTCTCTTTTCCCCTCATTTTCTTTCTCCATAAGTTTGGCAGAATCTTGTTGGCTTCACTTAATCATCATTATAAATGTAGCAGCGCTGTTTTAAATACTTATGAAAAGAGTTAGGAAGCAAATGCACTCTGATTTTTTTTTAAAGTCTATTTCATTATTTTTAAAAATTGTGGTTATAAGCCACCAAATTGATTTAGTAGTTTGGAGCAACTTCGGGTGTTCTCTCAGTTACCAAATAAACAGTATTTCTAACCACAGTGACTAAATCAGGCACTTCCATGTTTGAAAAATTTATAGGGTAGAAAAAAATATACGTGGCCAAATAAATATCCAGGCAGTTGGGACATGTCTAAAGTGAAACACTGGTTTCCTGAAACATATTCAGTAAACGTACAACCATGTCACAGAAAGAGATTATGCTCAAGAGAATTTATTATGCTGTGTTTGCTCCCCAAGAATATTGCCCTGTAGTTTATGAAGCATCTCCATGATGAAGTCATTTGTTTCGGGTCCTCTTTATGAAAATGAAATGTTCCCTTGAACCCTGGAAAACTTATTTGGTCAATCTAATTAGGAAAAAAATGAATTTTGTATTTAGCATTTTAATCCTGAAATTAGAAGGGACATTCAACAACTGAAGTAAATTCAAGGGTTACCTAAAATAGGGCTTCCCTGGTGGCGCAGTGGTTGAGAGTCTGCCTGCCGATGCAGGGGACACGGGTTCGTGCCCTGGTCCGGGAAGATCCCACATGCTGCGGAGCGGCTGGGCCCGTGACCCATGGCCGCTGAGCCTGGACGTCCGGAGCATGTGCTCCGCAACCGGAGAGGCCACAACAGTGAGAGGCCCGCGTACCGCAAAAAAAAAAAAAAAGAAAAAGGTTACCTAAAATAAAGACTGAATTGATTGTCTTGTTTTAACATTTTCACTTAACAAGAAGATTTGTCAGATCAGCAAACTTTCTTGTATAAACTCTACTTGAGTTTGGGACTTTTTTTAAGGAAAAACAATTCTTTGTAGGGATTATTTTTAATGTGAATTGTAGTGTATTCATGTATGTGAGACTTACCAAATCCTGATGAAATGAACTGAAGGGAACGTATTTTTCTTTTTCTTTCTTTGGCTGTGTTAGGTCTTCTTTGCTGCGTGCGGGCTTTCTCTAATTGCGGCAAGCGGCGGCTACTCTTAGTTGCGGTGCGCAGGCTTCTTGTTGCAGTGGCTTCTTTTGTTGTGGAGCACAGGCTCTAGGTGTGCGGGCTTCAGTAGTTGTGGCACACGGCCTCAGTAGTTGTGGCTCACGGGCTCTAGAGTGCAGGCTCAGTAGTTGTGGCATACAGGCTTAGCTGCTCCGCAGCATGTGGGATCTTCCTGGACCAGGGCTCGAACCCTTATCCCCTGCATTGGCAGGCGGATTCTCAACCACTGCACCCCCAGGGAAGCCCTGGAGGGAACGTATTTTGAATTCGCCATCTATTATATTTTTCGGTTCAGTGTATGAGGTAGAAGAACAAGGCTGATCTTATTGTGCAAATGGGCCTTCATGGTGTGGTGTGACACCTCTGCAAAGCTGTGGAATTTTATCCTCTGCATTCTGTAGCTCCTAGATGCTAAAGTCTCAGCTGTATTCATGTGGAGCCAAAAGAAGGCAGCCAATTACACGTTAGCCTTACGCCCAGGCAGAGACAGTCACAGAAAGATAGCTTTGGTGATCCTAATCAAATGCCTACCAGGAGTCAGATGACTTGTGGTTGTTTTCATTTTGTGGCCTTCTCTACTGGTGTCTATTTAAAATAAGTGAGAATCAAGCAAGTGAAAGAGTGCCACACATGTTTGTAAAGAGGGCCAAACCAAAGAAGTAGGGCCATTTTCCTGAGACCGTCTCTCACAGGAGCTCAGGGGCATAGCTCCGCAGTCGGGCTGGCTGGGTTTGAATCCCACCACTGCCACTTATTTGTTGGAAGACATTGGCTAAGTTGCTTACCCTCTCAGTGCCTCTGTTTCTTCATCCCTAGAAAGGGTAGAGAATAGAGTCTATAAGATCAGTAAAAGGATTAATGGAAGAATATAGATATAAAAACACTTCGAGCAGTGTCCTCCCCACGCTGAGGATACAGTAGATGTTAGTGCACATCACTAATATTTCTAAAATTCCAAGCTTGAACTTTGCAGGCACTTCTGTTAAGCACAGTTGGCCACCCTGTAGATACAAATTCTTAGGCAAGGGTGAGTGATTATCAAATGAGTCCATGCAGACAGATTGTCCTGTCCCCAAACAAGACACAGACCGTGGACATCAGCCTGGCCCTCACATCCAGGCAGTCTGGGGCACTGTGCTCAAAGGATACAGCAAGCTCAGGCAGACGTTTGTACCAGGAACAACCTCGTAGGGGCACCTCCCAACGGTCAGCATCATGGGAGATAGTACAGGGCCAGGTAACGCTGAAGCCTTGCTCCACTTTAGTCCAGAGCTCAAAAGATGGCACAAAGCCCTAGTTTTCTTCATCCTTTTGGTCCAAGTACTTTACATGTGATTCCAAACTCAGGTTCAAATGGGCACCTCCCAGCAACACCCTCTCCCCTCCTGGCTTACACCCGTTAGAGCCCGTTCTAGAACTGGAGTTGGAGTTAATCCCACAGACATTGAAAGTAGAAGCAAGGATATTTCCCAAAGGAAAATTGGAGTACCGTTTTACCAAGAAAATTGAAAGGATGAGGTGACAAAAACAACAGACGTCTGTACATGGCGGGGTGGGGTGTAAGCTGTGGGGGCTGAGATAGCTTGGTTCTCCACTTAGCATCGGCCCAGAAACCAGGTTTGCAGGGGAGGCCGGTCCACAACCCAACTCAGAGGCTGAGACAGGCAAAATAAGAGGAAAAGAAACAGACATTGGGAAAAAATAATATTCACCGGGTGTCTATTCCACGCCAGGGTCTTTACATTTGGGGTCTAATTTAAGCCTCGTCTCACCATGAAGTAGAATTGAGGGTTTAAAGGGGTTGGAGATGAGGATAAAGATAAATCCGGAGTCACCCAGAGCTTTGGGTGACCCCAGGACAGACTGACAAAGCAGGCCTCTTAGAGGGGAACAGGGGTGCCAAGTGGTGGGGGGCATGCAGGCAGGTTAAAAAGGGGGCTGCTTGGGGTTCTAACAATGAAATCATTCTGTCTGACCTAGATGTGAAGTGATTAATTACTTTCATTGTTTGGAAAGCAGTAAAGCCAGCCAACCATGCCACAATCTTGATCTTGAAACCCACATATCTTACTTTTCAACAAGGAAGAACCCTTTTAAAGAGATAAATGTGAATTCTGTGGGCCGTGTATGCGTTTGTGCCACATTTAATTGCATTAGCTGTGCCATCACATGGCTGTGCTTACTTAACTGCTGAGACCAGATGGTAATGCCTTCTGAAGAAACATGGTTCCGCAATGGAATTGAACATGTCCTGTTGACAGAGTTACAACCACCCATTTTCCCAGTTAAATATAGGTAATTCAATAAAATGAACACAGAGTCTATTTCTCTGCCACCACTTGTAGCTCAAAACAAAAGGGAGAAAACGTGCTGTAAAGTGGGGAAATCGCACAGTTATAGTGTAGAGCATGGGGGGGATAGGAATAAAGGCAGGCCTTTCCCTCCCACTCTGGACGACAGAGGAGCTATTTGATACCTAGATTTGGCTGGTGACCCAGGGGAGAAGCCTTGGCTCTCTCAGCTATGACCAGTCTGAAAGTGGTGATGAAAGTGGACGTGAACATTATGAAAACTAGCCGGTACATTTTGCAAGATGATGTAAAGTGTTGGCTTCTGAGTGGAATCAAGTGCAGAGGAAACATTTGTGTTGACTCCGGGCAGATGAGGATGTTGGGTTTTATGATTGTTTTCAATTAATACAAAAATAGGCTGGAAAAATTAATGTATGAGGGCAAACATCTGATGAAGCTGTCACTGAAAATACTTTTGTATTTATTGAAAAAAAAAATAGATCAACTGTAGGCTCCTCCAGGCCTCCCTGATCCTACTTATGTAACTATGAAATATAAAGTTTCAGTAAAAGAAAGAAGAAAGTCATACTCTGGCATTGGAACTTTTCAGCAAGGTCACTGGAGATGATGACAATGATGATTATCACTGTGGCTGATACTAAGTGAGACCTTCTTATCAAGAAGAAGTTGGGGGGCTTCCCTGGTGGCGCAGTGGTTGAGAGTCCTCCTGCCGATGCAGGGGACACGGGTTCGTGCCCCGGTCCAGATGGATCCCACATGCCGCGGAGCGGCTGGGCCCGTGAGCCATGGCCGCTGAGCCTGTGCGTCCGGAGCCTGTGCTCCGCAACGGGAGAGGCCACAACAGTGAGAGGCCCACTTACCACAAAAAAAAAAAAAAAGAAGAAGAAGAGGAAGGAGAAAAATGGATTTAAATGATGCAGTTGCTATGTGTACATTTTTCTGAGCTATCTTTCTATTGTGTGAGCAAAAACTTGCAGTTGTTCTCACCTCTCTCCTTGCTTGTGGAGAAGTTGAGAATTTGAGAATCAAAAGGACCTTAGAATCCACTCAAGGTCAGCCTCTCATTTTCCCCATTGAAGAAAGTAAGGCCCAAAGAGGAAAATACACACAGCTCAAGAGAGATTAGGGCCGGGGCTCCGTTGTGTCTTCGCCTGTAACTGATTCTGCCCCTATTCCAGTGCTGAGGGGCTGATGGGGAGAGGGAAGGGTGGGACGTGAACACGTGAGGGTTCCCTACCCTCACTGCTGGTCACCCAAAGCAGCTTCACTTCTGTCTGTTTCATATATCGGGGTCCCCTGTAAGAATTTATTTAAAATATTCTTCTCACGTAAAGAAGTACAAAGTTCAAAACCCACTATCCTTAACCATAGGAATTCTTAACAGTAGTGGTGGTCGTATATTATGTCTGCCCACCTGCACTCCTGCCCTGTGGGTCTTAAGATATGGGCTCCCCTGTATCTGCTGTTCCTAATTCACATGACAAAAAGTGAAGCTGAACCAAACCTTCTTGTGGAGAGTATGTTCAGAAGGTAGAATAAGGAAATATTTTAGGGTAGTTGAATGTTTAGACAGTGTAGAACTTTGTCACCCTACCCCCATCCCAATTCGATTTGGGAAAATTAGACTTAGGAATCAGAGTCCTGGATGTTGGTCCAAGCTCTGCAGGCAGTTGCTGTTTGACATTGCACATCGCCTGTAGCCCAGTTCGGAGAACCATCAGTCCTACCTGTGAAGGAGGTAGGAGACGATGGCAAGGCTTACCCAGATGCTGCAGAGTGAATCCCAGCAGGAAGAGGAAGGCGTCCCACCCCTGAGCCCATTAGCACCAGCCACCTGCCTGCAGGTACCTTCACCCCAGGCCTCCTCTCTAGAGCATCTCCACTGGTGACTCAGAAATCTAACTGTTCACTTTACACGTTTTACGTTTGATTCATTTAGTCACCAAGTCTGGAGCTGCTTTCTCTGCTTTTTGCCCTGTGGGTGGGGGCCAGCCTCAAGTTCAGCCCAGCAGGCTGAGCCTGGAGAGGCAATCACAGCCCCCAGATGAACTCCTTTGTCCCTGAAAGGGGCCTTTCTAGGAGGCTCCCCAGGGGCTGCTGATGTGTTCTCCCAAGGCTTTGTGATTGCCTCTCCACCTGTCCCCAGAGGGATCTGATTGCAGCTCTGCTCTCCCCTGGGCCTTTCTATGCTTTTTACCCACTTCCAGCCTGTGTCCTGAAGGCCTGATTGGCCTCTCCGCTTCTCCAGGGCACCAGAATTGTTCTGCAGCTCCCCTTCAGCTGCCTCAGCCAGCTGACCTCTGCCACACTGGGTTTTGGGTTTTCCTTACTCCATGCGTGTCCATTTGAACACAGGTGCGTGCACACACATGCATACAGCCCATTGTAAAAACCCCTCTGGGTCTTTCTCTCAGCACTGCTTAATATCATTCCCACTTTCTCCTAAACCTAACTTCCCAGTTAACCCCTGACTCAGACCAGCCAACCAGGGCCAAGTTGGCCACGCCCTTTTCTTTAGTTTACTTGGAGCTGGTAGAAGAGGCTAGAGGCCCAGGTATCGTGTGCTTCACACATCATCTCTCTAATTTACTTTAACACAGGGCCCGTAGCCACTTCTAAGAGATCAGATCAGCTTTACTCTGAGTGGTTTCTTTTAGCCATGTTGGAATTTTTTCCTCCCTTGGCGTAAAGTAATGAGTGTGCTCCCTGGGGTGGCAGCAGTGAAGAGACATTGAGTCTTCACGTCACATCAGCACGGTTGTGGAGGCCATGAAACAATCTTGTCATCAAAGTGCTCGGTAACAGCTATAAAAACGTAATCACAGATGGCAGAGGGCATGAAGTGCATGGCTCCATGCTTAGTTCTTAGATGATAGGGGCATTCATGGGTTTCCAAATGGAGCCCTTGGTGTTTCCAGTCCTGTGTCTTCCCAACTTCTCAAAGGACTACTTTGCTCCATTTGTCTAAAGGTCACTGCCTTTAGGAATAGCCTCAGGGGCTGCTCTACCTGTCGGCCTTCTGCATGAGCCTTGTGGAGCTGGTTATGATGGAAGGGGAACTGGAGAACATTCTTCAGCCATGGCACTGTATAGATTTGCTCTTCCAAAGAAAATTGCCTTGGGAATAGCACTTCTAACATGGCCAGGGCTGGGGATTGAGGGGACAGCAGAAGGTAACTTGTGACATTTTCCCAGAATTTTTTGTAATGTCTGATTCTTCATTTAAGATTTCTCTTTTTGAATAAGATACCCAGGTAGGGCTTCCCTGGTGGCGCAGTGGTTGAGAGTCCACCTGCCGATGCAGGGGACACGGGTTCGTGCCCTGGTCCAGGAAGATCCCACATGCCGCAGAGCGGCTAGGCCCATAAGCCATGGCCGCTGAGCCAGCATGTCCGGAGCCTGTGCTCCGCAACGAGAGAGGCCACGACAGTGAGAGGCCCACATAACGCACAAAAAAAAAAAAGATACCCAGGTAGTTCATGTAATTCAGGATTTGGATGTTCTGGGCATCATACTGTGTCTTTCAAAATTCAATAAAGGTGCAGTTAGTCTAAGTCATCTTTCTGTAGGAATCTCTTCTGTTCCCATCTGCTCTTAGACTCCCTGTTTTGTAGTATTTTGTCAACTGACCTGCATTTGTTGTGTAAAATTTGTCGTTTAATTTTTGTTTTATTCCTAGCTATCAGCATAGGATGACTATGGTGACATCTTTTCAGCCTAAAGCAGAGACACTGGTATTTTGTCGGTCACTACAGCCTTGGTGGAGGCGTGTGTGGTCCCTTTTAGGCCTTTCTAAATATTGAGAAGAGCTCCCTGACCCCCACAATCAGCTCCATGGACCCCTGCTCCCAGCCACTGAATTCAGCAGTGCTTTGTGTTTGTCTTAATATTATCATGATGGAGAGAAGGTACATTTAGGATTTTTATTTGAAGGGTTGGACAGCAAGCCCTTCTACTGCATTGGATTTTTAAATAGACTTAATGCTTTCTACTCCAGAGAACTGGATGCCTTTTAGGTAAGAAAACTAAAATATAATAGGTTGGTTTTAAGATCACAGTGCAAGTTTGTCAGAATCACTTGAATAACTTTTTTGTGTGTATCTATTGGGTATAAGCCCGTGGGCTAGAAGCCCAGGGGTGACAGAAAGGGGTGAAAGTTGCAGACCCTGCCCTCAAGGGGTTTCTGTGTAAGAGAACAAATAAAGTATAAATAAAATTAACCACATTCAGCAGTAATGAATGAGTTTAGACCACTAATTTGTGAAGATTTCAGAAAATGGGAGAGAATTTGATTTATTTAAGAAGACAGTTTATAGAGATGGAGTTCACATGACAAGATTAACCATTTGAAATGAACGAGGCAGTGGCATTTGGTACCTCCGCAATGTTGTGCAACCACCCCCTCTACCTAGTTCCAAAATATCTCCATCACTACAAAGTAAAACCCTTTATCTGCTGAACAGTATCCTGATTCCTCTCTCCCGCAAGCTCCTGGCAGCCTCTGATCTGTGTTCTGTCTCTAAAAGTTTATTCTGGATATTTCGTGTAAGTGGAATCATACAATGTGTGACCTATTTGTCTGGCTTTTTTGCTCAGCACAGTATTTTGGAGGTTCATCCATATTGTAGCATGTGTCAGTACTTAATTCCTTTTTATGTCTGAATAATGTTCCAATGTATGTATATACCATAATTTTTTAACCATTGATGGACATTTGGGCCATTTCTACCTTTTGGCTGTTTTGAATAGTGCTGCTATGAACATGTGTGTACGTGCGCTTGTATGAGTATCTGATTTCAGTTCTTTTGGTTATGTACCTAGGAGTCAAAGTTCAGGGTCATATGGTAAGTCTATGTTTAACTTTTTGAAGAATCACCAAATCCATAGGCTGAACCATTTTGGGTTCCCACCAGCAGTATATGAGGGTTCCAGTTTCTTCAAGTCCTCTCCAACACTTGCTCTTTTTTTGTTTGTTTGTTTGCTTTTGTTCTGTTTTTTTATAGCCACCGTAGTGGGTGTAAAGTGATACCACATCGTGGTCTTTATTTGCATTTCCTTATCGATTAATGGTATTGAGCATGTTTTCATGTGCCTGCATATCTTCTTTGAAGAAATGCCTATTCATGTCCTTTGCTCACTTTGAATTGGGTTGTCTGTCTTTTTGTTGTTGAATTGTAAGAATTATTTATATATTTTTGATATTAGACCCATATCAGATATATAATTTGCACATTTTCCCCATTCTTTAGGTTATATTTTCATCTTCTTGGTAATGCTCTTTGTTGCAGTTTTGAATTTTGATGAAGTCTAATTTATCTGGTTTTTTCTTTTATCGCTCATTTTTTATATTTTATCTAGGAATCCCTTGCCAAATCCAGAGTCATAGAGATTTATCCCTATGTTTTCTTCTAAGAGTTTTATGGTTTTAGCTCTTATATTTAGGCTGATGATCCATTTTGAGCTAATTTTTGTACATGATGTGGCTATCCAGTTGTCCCAGTACCATTTGTTGAAGGGATTCTTCTTCCCTGTTGAATAATCTGGGCACCTTTGTCTAAATCAGTTGGCCACAGATGTTTATTTCTGGACTCTCAATTCTATTCCATTGTTCTGTATGTCTGTCCTTATGCCAGTATTACACTCTGTTGATTACTGTAGTTTTGTAATAAGTTTTGAAATGGGGAAATGTCAGTCTTGCTAACCTTTTTCTTCTTTTTCATGATTGTTTTGGCTATTTATAACCCCTTACAATTCCATATACATTTGAGGAATTGGCTTTTCCATTTCTGCCAAAAGACCGTTGGAATTTTGATGGGAATTATATTGAATCTGTTGGTCATTTTGGGTAGTATTGACTTTCTAACAATATTAAGTTTTCCAATTCATGAACATGGTGTGTCTGTCTATTTACCTAGGTCTTCGGTTTTGTAGTTCTTGGTGTACAAGTCTTTTACCTCTTTGGTTAAGTTATTCCCTAGGTACTTTATCCTTTTGGATGCTATTGTAAATGAGTAGTTAATTTCCTTTTTGGATGGTACATTGCTGGTATATAGAAACACACTGATTTTTTGTATGCTGGTCTTATACCTTGCAACTTGGCTGAATTCATTTTATTAGCTTTGAGATTTTCTGTATATGGAGTCACTTCATCTGTGAACAGAGATGCCTTTTATTTCTTTTTCTTGTCTAATTGCTCAGGTTAAAACTTCCAGCATAGTGTTCAATAACAGTGGTGAATGCAAGCATCTTTGTTTTTTTCATGATCTTAGAAGGGAATGGTTTCAGTGTTTTACCACTGAGTATGATGTCAGCTATGGGTTTTTCATAAATGCTCTTATCATGTTAAGGAACTTCCCTTCTATTCATACTTTTCTGAGTCTTTCTATCAGGAGAGGGTGTTGGATTTTGTCAAATGCTTTGCCTACATCATTTGAGATGCTTGTGTGGTGAGTAGAATCTTACAGAAAGAGGAGGAGTGGATTGATAGAGACAAAGAGAAGTGTGGAGTCTGGAGAAGTAAGTAGCTAAAGTACAGTGCTAGGAACTCGACTAGATTCTGCAGAGATTACTGCACAACCTAAAATCACTGGAAGAGAATACAGCAAAACAGCGGACCAGATAACAAGCCTGGAAAGGGCAGATTCTGAGTATACTGGTAAGGACTTTGAATGCCAGAATGCCTTGAGCTACTGGACCTTTGTAAAGTTTCTGAACCCAGTTGAACTAGGAATTGTGATAGCTCATTATTCTCTACTTTTGTGTTTCCACTTCTACTTTTCTGCTGACTTTTTCATCCATCTAACTATCCTTCCTTCTTAATTTTGGTAGTGAAGTGTTATGTACACTTTATGAACAAAGGAAATACTGGATTTCTTCAATACCATGTAATGAATCCTATGATTTTTTTTAAATTCAGGATAAAAACAAAATTAAGACGTGAGCCAACTCTTTTTGGTGGTTCATTTCTAGTTATGTACAGAGACAGACCTGGTAACAAGCCAACAGCTTTTGTCAGGGCTGTAAATTAGACTGGAGAGAAGAATGAACTGCACATTCCTAGCTCCTGGGCCAAGGTTCCTGAAATTTCTGCCAGCCCTCTTGCAGACAGCAGCATGGTTCCTCAGCTGTCCTAGTCAGGGAGACAGATGGAACCTCAGGGGCTTCCTGTTCAGGCGTCTCAGAATTCAGAGTTGTTATGATGTGTGGGCTTTGAAAATGCCACACTCCAGGGAAGCTGAGTTTCTGCATCTCAGGCTTTCTCATATTGAGCATGTGTTCTTTTCCATCTTCATGGCATTAATTTTTGTTATGTGTGCCTCCAGGCTTTTTCCTGGAATCTCAACAGAGGATGGGTCCTGGCTGTGCTAGAAGCTAGTCATCAAGTGTACTCAGGGTTTGCCTTCCTGCACGCTCTCCTGGCCCGTTCTCAGGTCAGCTTTGTTCCCCTCAAGCATTTCATGGGATTCTGCTCCCTCCGAGTAGTGGGCTCTGACCTAAGGACCACCCTGTGTCAGTGGCCAACGCATATCAGGAATGTGACTATCCAGCTCTTTAGCCAGGTGCCTCTGTCCCTTCTAGAGACCTTCCAACATACTGTTAACGTAAGTGCAGGGACAGAAGAGCCCAGGAGCACCTGATACAAATGTTAATGGCTTTTTCATTAGGACACTTCATCACAGAATTCCAACTGTTGGTGTCAGGAGGTGACAGTGAAGCATCTCTTGGATAAGAAGGATGTGGAGAACAGCAGAGATCAGAAATGGAAAGATGAATATGATTCAGTCATCAGAAAGCTATTTGACATCTAAGGTTTAGCCAGCAGGGGGTATGGCTGCATGGAAAATGCATACATACATCTGTTGTCGCAAGGCCATAATTTCCTTATCACCATCATCAAGCAGTATTAATGAAGAAGCCAGTTGTGCATAACACGGTGCTGTCCCTGTATGCAGCTATGCAATAATGCTTCCCAGTTAAATTGACTATGGATATGTAAAGTGATTAACAAAGACTCGACAGTTAACGCGATTCTTTAATTGCAGCAAGCATCTGAAGTAAATATGTGAGTCTAATATCGGAAAAAGCCTAGAACTAGAAAGTCTAAATTTGGGAAGTCAAGCATGCTCTTTCACTTTGCACAAAGGGATCTTTCTCTCTTAAAACATTCACAGGCTTTTATGCTGGAACATCTAATACAGATTTTATTTTTCTTTTTAAAAAAGTCGGTTTGTTAAGAATTAGGGAAGCCATACAGGTTAATTATAAAAAAAATTGAACAATATAAAAAAAGTATCCAAACTAAAAAGCAAAAGCCACCAACCCACCCCAACCCCGCTGAACATGCGTCCACTCACGCAGGGTGACCACTGTTAACATTTCTCTATCGCCTTCCTATCCCTTTTTTAAGTACAGATGTATGTGTCTGTGTGTTCAATGATTGCTTTCAATTCATATTAATAAATGCATATGTTTTGTATGGTTGGCTTTGCCTGCATGGAAGGATTATTGTTTAGACCTGCTCCCTTAGCTCCTAGAAGAGAAAAGCCGACAGCCTTGCCCTTGATCCTGCGTATTGCAGCAGGAGTAAGCTTACTGTTCACCACCTTTGGCTTCACTTTTTAGATGACTTATTTTTATCGGTTTTAATGCCACCACCAATTGGCCATTATGTCTTCACATTCAGAGTGTGTTTCTTCTGTTTTGGGTGAAGATAATTTCTGCCACTGAATGCCCATTTTGCCAAGAATGCCTTTAGCAGAGGTAGAGCACCAGGACTACCTCTTTGGTTTTTACAGGGACACTTGCCTCTGAGGCCATAACTCTTAATTGAATTAGCTTCATGATCACTTTTTTTCACTTGACAGATGTATGTGTGACCATCAAGACTCTATATGCTCAGTGAAACATAAACATACTCTCTTCCATGGCTTTTCCCTTAGAAGCTTACTCATCTGCCTCAGCGTCCTCTGTCTCAGCCTTGTTTTGTTTTGAAGTTCGCGGTTTGTTCTTGGACCTTGTAAACCCCATTCATTGACTGTGGTGTTGGCTACTGATTCAGAAATCCAGTCCCTGAAGACTTAAAACTCAGCAGACATGCACAAGGTGGGCCCCTGCTTTTGCTAAAGTCTCTCTTCATCTCCAGGAACTGAATTTTTCATGCAGTAATTAAAATTTGTAGGTCAAGCGTCCCATGGCACCGTTTGCTGCTAATATGGGAAAGCGGTGATCAGATTCACTGACGCTGCTCTTCACTGAGCTGAGACTTAAAGGATGAAGGGTGACATTTTCCCCTATTTTGTAAATTAATGCCATTGATCTGCCTAACAAGAACAAAGTTAGGCTTCAAAATACCAAATGATACAGAGATTAAGACTTTAAATGGCTTTCCAAAAGGCAACCTCTATTGTAAGGCTGCAAGCTGACTATTGAGCTTTCAATTAGAATTTCTAATAGGCTATTGACTTAAATGGATAAAATGTTACAAGCGATAGCTTTCAAGATGACAAAGATTGCTTCTTACATTCTAGAATATTAGTTTATGTAGCGTGTAGCATTCTGGAAGGTGCATAAGCAGAATGAATAATAAACTGTTGCCCTCCCTTTGTAGAGCGTCAGCTGCATCTGTGGTATAGCTTTCTCAAAGAAGAATAAATGCATTTTTTAAAGTAAATGCAGTTTTGCAATACGTTGTCTTTTCATATTTTCTAACCATGGGCTCCACAAAACCTTCCGTGGCATGCAGGTCCCTTAGTCTTTGGCACTGTGGAGGTGTCCTTTTTTTATGAAAAGCCGTCACTGTGGTGTGTGTTTCTCTGTGTGCACACACAGGCGTTCACGCACGCTTGCATGTATGTTCACAGTTGGGACTCCCGCCGATGTGTTGTCTGTCGTTGCTCTCTGCCTCAGTTTACTGTTCGTAGAAGCTGTGATTCTCCTCCCCAGTGGGCTTCCAGGGAAGTGTGACTCAGTCTGAGCCTTGTTAGGAAACACTAGCTCTAATACATTTTTTAAATACTAATTTTTCAAAGACCAGCTACCTCTTCTAGGATAAAGGGTTAATATTATGCTTATGTTACAGTGCATTAAAAACTCTAATTAAAACAGCATTACATTCCCATCTGCCAATCTCCAGTAATC
Source organism: Tursiops truncatus (assembly GCF_011762595.2). NCBI lineage: Eukaryota > Metazoa > Chordata > Mammalia > Artiodactyla > Delphinidae > Tursiops > Tursiops truncatus. The sequence goes on from NC_047048.1 coordinate 12,460,120, forward strand.
TTCTTTAATTGCAGTAATTAAACTATATTTACATGTTCAGAATACTTGTAATTTAGCAAATTGCACTCTCTGCTCTACATTTAATCAAACAACCAGTTCCAGTATATTTAGTGTGGAAAGAAGTAATTTCAATGTTTTGATTACTGTAGCAGATTTGACAGAGTAAGTGCCCCTCTAGTAGAGGGCTTGAAAGGGAAGGCAAACATGAAATATAGTCATGGTTTTGATTGTCATGTGAATGCCTAATTGCATGTTGGAGGATTAACTATTAAAGGGTATCATGGTTGCACTTGATGTTTAGATGCAGCCAACGTTACAGATAGCAAAGACTGTCTTATAGGGAAATTCGACAAAAGAAGCTAAGTTTTCTCTCTAAAGGTTGGGAGATCATTGCAAATTTTAGTGAAAATCTTGCCTCAATTGTATAATTGCCGTTGTGTCTCCTGCCTGGGATACTAAAGCCCACTGTGCAAGGTGATTATTTTAGTCTCCCCAGCTAGGGTCCAGAGAAATTCAGTGAGAGGCACAACACAGGGAAATGTTCATAGCGATGGCAGTTCAGGAGTGAGTCCCTCCACAGTTCTGCCTTTTGTGCTGTGTCTGGATTAGCTCCGGAGAAGACACGAGGTTTCCTGACAAGGCCCCATCAGTAGAAGTCAGGCCCTTTTCCTTCCTACCTTTTGTACCAGACCTTTCCACCTAACCCATCTCCACGGCCCCCTCTCTGCTTCTCGGTTTCCTCATTTTAAAAACAGAAGTAATAATGTTGTGAATATGGATTGGAATCAAAGAAACAATCTCTTCATCACTTTAAAAGTACTTTTGTTATTGTTACCATCTAGTTGTACCAGTACAATAGTTTTGGTTTCTTTATCTGTATAAATTTGACTGGGATATTGGGTATTGCCATCACATCTCTGCTTTCCAAAATAACATGTCGATTTATTCAACATAGAACTTGAAATAATATTCTCTCTTCCAGTAACTTCTTTCTAATTGGATGATGTCTAGTATTTTCTAGAATTTGTATCTCTCCTCACTTCTGGGCCATCTATTGTATAAATAAGGATTATGCATTAGTGAAAATGAAAGGACAGTCTAGCACTCCTGTTGAGTACGAATGCTAAACCTTTGCTCTTGATCACGTGAAAAGAGCAAGCTACTGAATTGTTAAAAATGACATGCGGCGGTGAGAACCTGAGGTTTTCTGCATGGTTCAGTTAGTAACTTGCTAGATCGTATTGAGCAAAGGGTTTCACTTCCTTAGGTCTTACATTGTTAGAGATGGGGCAGAGAGTAGGGCTTGGATTTTTTTTCTCTCTCTCTCTTTTGGCTCATGAAGAAGTCACTTACATGAAAAACCTTGACCAAAAGAATACTGGACTATAGACTGTCAGAGAAGAACATTTGGTTCAAACTCAGACCCATTTCTGCGTTACATTAGTGAAAATTTAACTCCCGACCAATGACTTGAAATCAGTCTTCTTCCTGCTGCCTGTAAGTAGTTACAGAGATGCTGATTACTTTATGATGACTACTTTTTAAAGTGTATTGGACAAAATTAAGCCTTGTGGTGAAATTCGAAGCAAAGTACTGCACTAAGGAGGTCTGCAGGTGCTAGAGATACTTTAAAAGGAAAAGAGAAGTGATCTGAAGTTGAGGACAGGGCCAGCCAGGATTGAAATTCCAGGTCTGTCACATAGCTATTTAATCCCAAGAAAACTACCTGATCTTCTTGAGCCTCTGAGGTCTCATTTATAAAGTGGGGATAAATATATACATGGGGACCCCACTTCTAGTGTTTCTCTCCTGTCACCTATAATGTGTGTTCACATGTGGGTAGACACACACACACACACACCCCCCCAATAATAACTTAGGAGCCTTTGGAGTGATGTATGCTTTAAAGACAAATAACAGTGCAGGAAAGTATTTTTAAGAACGCAGCATAACTATGGGGAGAAATATGCATAAACGGTGAGGTGTACCTAGAAACAGGAACCCCCAGATTTTTTCCAAACCTTATTATAACCATTTGTTTTAGTCCCTTGTTCTAACAAGTACTACTTTCTGAACTTGTTAACAAAAGACACAATTGAAGGATCTAAATCTCGCTACTTCTTTCACACTCTCTGCTTAGAGGTGTTAATGAGCAGCAGAATAACCCCAGAAAGTCCATTAATCCAAACTTCATCAAGTCATGTTATGGGTAATTAAGAGACTGTAGGAAACACACCTACATGGCAGCTAGCACCTCTGCTTTCCAGAGGGTGCTACGGACGCAGAGTTCAGTTCTCATTCTTGACCCTCACTGGAAATTTAGGACTTAAGATCAGCATCAGTGTACTCAAACATGTGAATCTTTGTCTTTTTGAAGACTTTCTACCTTGGGGTAGGAAATGGGCACCCTGGATACAGAGAGAATCTCTAGCATTTAATTCCAAAGCCAGAAGTTCTGACATTTACATTTCTGCTAATTTCACACATCATCTTGCAGCATATAGGATCTGGGTTCCTACCAAGAGGACTGCAGACTCTTTTTGAAAAAGTGCTTTTTGAGGGGTGTAGGAAGGGTGTTGAGCTGCAGAGACATTTCATTAATAGTGTTCTTTAAATGTCCAAGTGGACATAATATATAAATACATGAAATTCAAAGCCCTCCTCTGAACTTCACTTTTCTAAGAAAGCTTTACTACAGCCTTCATCCTAATAATATGGCTGATTTCCTATTATCCAGTGTTTACTTATACTGTATAATGTTTACTGTATAATGAATTTATCATATAATAAGAGACCCTGATTTATTAGCTCTTCATTATTCTCATTCTATCAGCTTCGTGATAAATGCTGCAACCCTTGGCAGGGACATGAGTCTCAATCAGGTGATATCATTGCTTTTTAATGAACTCTTCTTCTCGGAGTAACAACGTTACATGTGAAATCCCTTATTCTGCATTATTAACGGGCCCCAGAATAAAAGGCACAAAGGCCCTGAGAAGGTTGCACTGAGAAATGGGGAAGAATTCATTACCAGTTCAATATACTGCTAGTTAGCAGTCTTTGATCTATCATGTTTACCCTTCTGAAGCAGTAAGACGGCATGGGCGGAGCAGCAGTGAACTCTATCTAGCATGTGCAAGCATTTTGTAAATGTGGCCGCAGTTTAATGCCTAACCTGACTGCTGGCATTTAACCCAGTGACAACTTCCTCAGAGGCGGCACGAAAAAAAAAGTGATATTTTACAACCTGAGAAGTTCAGCGCTGAGATAGTTAGGGCCCAGCTCTCATTAGCTGAAGGGTAGATTTTTCTAATTAGTCCTTTCTAGTGCAATTAGCACGAAAGAGTCTAATCACCTCCTGTGAAATGAATCTAACGCTTGGAAAAGAATGCCCTTGGCTTCTCTTTCAGATTGGATTTTAGGATTTTCGGTTCACCTCCTTACAGAATGGAACCTGTTAGTGAGTGTTTACTTAAGGTGTGAGCACAGATCTGCAAAAGGGGCAGGACATGGACAACTTGCTGGCTCCCGGTGGAAGTACAGCTGGCAGTTATCAGTGTATCTCTTCAACTAAAGAGTCTGTTTTCCTTGCTTTCTTTCATTTACAACTTGTTGACTTGGGCCTGGAAGGGCCCCAGTTCATCATGGCGGCACCTCCTGAGGGCACGAAACATACTGCACATTAGACTCAAAGTGCACTTGGAGTCTTGGGCTACCTGGCTGGATCTCTCAGCCTCTGCGGCGCGCATTCCCCATCAGTGTCGCCTCATCAGTGCCTTCGGCGCCCTGTCTCTCCTCTCTCTTTCTGCCTGGGTGCCACATTCGATTTTGAAGTGTTCTCAACTTTCTAGTGCCCGTCCATCACTTCACATTTCTTAAGGAAGCCAACTCTGGGTGTCTCGGTTGATAATGTTCGTGTTTAACCGGAAAGGAAACTGTAATGACGGCATATGGTCCCGTAGCATAGAAACTGTTGTCCCTTTTGGGGGAAGCCACTTGCTTGCAAGTAGGTGAATGAGGAAATGCTTAGTATGTGCATATTCGTCATGAACTAGAGGAAGGTATGGGCATCCTTGCTCACCAGGCTGTAGAGGCTGAGAATATGCAAGCTTCCATTGTCCATGCCATGAATGCTCAGTAAAACTTCCTGGGATGATGAAAGTGTTCTGCACCATCCAGTACAGGAGGCACTGGCTACATGCGGCGATCGTGCACTTGAAATGGGAGGCTGAGGGACTACATTTTTTTTTTTAATAAATAAATAAATTTATTTATTTGTTTGTTTATTTTTGGCTCTGTCGGGTCCTCGTTGCTGCGCGTGGGCTTTGTCTAGTTGCAGCCAGTGGGGGCTACTCTTCGTTGTGGTGCACAGGCTTTCTCATTGTGGTGGCTTCTCTTGTTGCGGAGCACGGGCTCTAGGCACGTGGGCTTCAGTAGTTGTGGCTTGTAGGCTCAGTAGTTGTGGCTCGTGGACTCTAGAGCACAGGCTCAGTAGTTGTGGTGCACGGGCTTAGTTGCTCCACGGCATGTCGGATCTTCCTGGACCAGGGCTCGAACCCATGTCCCCTGCATTGGCAGGCGGATTCTTCACCACTGCACCACCAGGGAAGTCCTAAATTTTTATTTTACTTAATTTTAATTTGTTTAAGTAGCCTCATGTGGCTAGTTGGTACCATATTGGACAGGGCAGGTCAAGACCTCTTCTACCTCCTGTCCACCACCCTCCGCAGCATACACATAGCTGCATCTGTACCGACAGGAAACATGCTACCCTCTGCTCCCCCTTCCTCTCTGTTTTCCTCATCCTGGTCTTCAAACCAATCAGATTTTTCTCACTGCTACTAGGAGTTCAAGACAAGGCATTCTCTTGGCTTGTGTTAACTGGAGATCGTTCTGTATTCCACTAAGCCAGTGTTTTGTCCGAACATTGGAAAAGACCTTGTAGTTTCTAAAATAGCCAAAACACTGGTTTGTTTCTAAGAGGAGAGGTGGGAGGAATCAGTCAACTGAAGCTCATTTGTGGAACCTTCCAAATCTCAAAGACAGGACAGTATCGAACATCTCTCCAAAGAACTAGATTAAGTAGATGCAAATGGCTTTTGCAAACTCCCTGTGATGTTTTAATTGTAGTTAATTAAAGTAAACAAAAATGGAATATTCAATCATCTTTATCAATGATGTCTAACAAATTGCTAACTTTGCTCCTGGTAGCCAGCTACGCTGTCATGGAACTGACTCTTTAATTTACACTGAAGGAAAGTCAACAACCTGGACACGTAGACCTGCCTGTGCTATGAGCAGTCTGGCTCCTTCTCGCATGGCTAGAAGTCTCATTTTGTTGCTTTGGCCCCTGGAAATGATCCTGTTTAAAGGAGGGAAGACAGAGCACTAAGGTTGTATATTAAACAGAACGCACATTCGTTTATTCAACAAAAATTTATTGAAGGCCAGCTCTGTGTTAGGAACTGTGGTGATCTCCAGGGATGCGTCCATGAAAGACACTATGTACCCCCAGCGGACTGTAACCTCCAGCAACTGACAGGTAGACAGATAATACTCTGTGACACGTGTTGTAATGGAAGTAAATACAAGGTGTGCAGTGGAATATGCAGGAGGGAGACCAAGTGGTGACTTTAGGGGAGGCTGCTGAGGTGGAAACGTGTAAGGGAAAGTTTATATATTTTTTATGTGTAAATGTAAATGAATATAAGGAGACTCTTAGGGAATTATAGGATTCTTCCAGGGATAAAGAGCAGGTAGGGCTTCCGTGAAGGGGACCGTGGTTTGCTACAGCTCAGATGTGTGAAGCAACAGTGTAAGTTTAGGGGCCTGCTGAGAGAAACGGAATGCCAGTATTTGGTGTGAGATTGGGAGAGTCTGGGAGATGAGGATGGAAAGGCAGCCCCCGCTCAGATCCTGCAGGCGGGTATATGGTGTGGGTGTGCTGCAGCGTTAGGGTTTGATACTAAGTGTTAGAAACTTAACGGGGCCAGGATTCGGATGAGGCAGGAGAGGCAAGGTACAAAATACAAGGAAGCACTGACTCTGAGGGTTATGCAAGTTCAAGGTTGGTCCTTATACCACCCTGCGATGATGGCCTCCTTAAATTTTGTGTCATAGGCACCTCACTTGCCTTGCCCTAATGCAGGCCCCCCCTAAACATGACTCTAGTTTTTATGCAGAGGAAAGGGTTGAAAGGGAAGTGGATGGGGGTGTGAACCAAGGCAGTATGGTGGACACGGCAGAGTAGAAATTAGTGAGACATCTTTACGAGGTAAAGGCAAAAAGACCTAGTGACAGAGAAGACATGAGGCATGTGAGAGAGGAACCGAATTGTCCTGCCACTGATTCTGGGGATTGTCCTGTTGCCTGACACTGTGTTTTCCCTAATTTCTCAGTTCCTGCCCTGTTCTGTAGTCACACCCAATTCAAGTCCAGCCCCTACCTACCTACTGAGTCTGACGCCCTTGGCTGTGTTTTGAGAGAAGGCCATGAAAGCTGGATTTTTCTTTAAAAGTGTCTGACTTCAGTTAGATCTGCTGTACTGGATGGTGTTAACACATGTAGAGAATTGCAGTCTTTCTGGCTCTCTAAATTCAGTGACCTTATTTTAAAAGATGATCAACATGGCTTAGAACCTTCTGAGGATTAGGAGACATTTTAGCAAGTTTATCAAGAATAAGCAAAGATGACATTTGGCAAGCAGTATTTCCCCTCCAAAAAACCATTTGTTTTGGAATGAAACTTTTTCCATTTGACAAGTTTAGAATTACCAATACTGCTTGAAACTCCCTCCTTCCTCCAAACTCTGGGATGTTTTCAGGAGGGACTCTTTCCTTCAAAGGCATCCAAGAATATAGTTAATTGGGAAAACATGCAGGAAAAGACATCTCAGGCTGCCCGTTGCACTCTTCCAGCATATGCTATTACTTGTCTCAGATAAGTAGGCAGGTGGCTGTTTGCAAAGCAGGGTCTAATGTGCCTTTGACTCAGAGAAGTTTGGAAACAAAGCCCTCTGTACAGCGAGCGTCTCACTGTCCCACGAAGTCTTCTGGTCTTGCCTGTTCCCTCTCACCTGTGTCTGAAGGAACTTGTGGAGGACACGTGGTGTTCTACAGAGGGTTGCTGTAGTGTAACTTAACACTCGCCCAGCATTTATTGGGATTAGAATCACAGCATCTCAGGGTTGGATGAGTACTTGAAGGTCATGTAGTCCAACTTCCATCTGGAAAGTCTCCCATTCAGCTTTTCCCCGAAATGGCTGACTGGTAGCCATAACCGCCTGGGGCCAAGTGTTCACTGCCTCTTCAGTCAGTGCTCGCCAGACTTCCTGACACTCATGAGTTAACTGTCTTTCCTCATTGTTCTCTTTAGGGGTAACTTCTCTGTTAGCGTGTCATGCTTTCCAGCCTGTGTGTATGTCCTCTTAAAATCATCTTATCCCGAGAACCTCCCTGTTTAGCTCCTGCTTCATCCAGCTCTCCCTGCCCCCCACACCCCTTCTCCAGTTGCAGCGTCACAATTTCAAAGTTCCTCGATCCCTTGAGCTGTTATCCTTCCAAAACCTTTTACTATGAATGGTAGACTCTATTTTTTCCTAAGAATTATAGTACTAAGACTCCATTTTTTCCTGAGAAAATATTTCCTATTATTTTTCCTAAGAGCTTCCTAAGAAGTATAAACAACCGAGGTAGTAGGGGTAAGTGGCTCGGTGACTCTGTACAGGCAGACAGAAGACCACCCGCCTCCTTCTCACCCATGTGAGCTACATAAAGCTGCTACCTTGCGTGTAGCCAGGAGTCCTCACCGCCCCAGTGCATGTTTCCTTCCTGGGCTGTTGTCCGGCTCTGTGTGTGACTCACGTTTGGGGAGCCTGCCTCTCCTTTCAGCCACACAGAGTGCTGGTAACTCCTCTTGCTGTTGTGCCCTGTGCCTGGGTTCCCACTGCTGCCCCGCCCTGTTCCCCTGCAGCCACATCACACTCACTGAGGTGCTGCTGCCCGGTGACCGCTTAGCTCCCCTGATCCCGCCCTACCTCCCTGCTCAGTCCCAGGTTTGAGACGTGCCGTCACTAAGGCCTCCCATGATACCTAAGCACATCTCTGCCACGGTCCATCCATTGCTTTAAAATTACGCAGATGTGTGCTGGTCTCTTCCATTAGACTGTAATTTCCTTGAGGACTGGTCCCGTGCCTCACTCAGCTTGTGACCTCAGTGCCAAGCCACATAATAGGGGCTGTTTAATAAACGCAGGCACGTGTGCACGAGTATTCCACAGTGTTTCAGGACATTGTCTTTTCTCTAGCATCTTTCCTCCTCTCTCCTCCACTTGAAGGAGAATGGATGAAATCACGCCAACAGGAATGCAGGAAGCAGAAGAGAATCTCAGCCACCCAACAACCCTTCCCCATCTTGGGTGCAGAGACCTGTCCTCAGGACCCCTGCTCATCTTTGCCCGCAGTGTGCAGCTGCCTTGCCCAAGATCCACCCAGAGTGGGGGCTGGCCCCTGTCAGAGCAGTGCAGATGGGATGTTGCCTGCAGGACTTTGCACAGTGTCCTCAGCTCCCCAACCTCTGCATCAGGCAGGACTCCAGACCACATCTCCTTCCTTCTACCCTTGTGGTTTATTTTATTTTATTTTATTTTTTCTTTTATTGAAGTATAGTTGATTTACAATGTATTAATTTTTGCTATACAACAAAGTGATTCAGTTATACACATGTATACATTCTTTTTTTAAAAAATTCTTTTCCATTATGGTTTACCATAGGATATTGAATATAGTTCTCTGTGCTCTACAGTAGGACCTTGTTTATCCATTCTGTTTATAAAAGCTTCCATCTTCTCACTCCAGCCTCCCACTCCAGCCCTCCCTCAGCCCCCTACCCCTGGGCAACCACCAGTCTGTTCTCTATTTTCGTGATTCCGTTTCACAGATAGGTTCTTTTGTGTCATAGTTTAGATTCCACATATAAGTGAGATCACGTGGTATTTGTCTTTCTCTTTCTGACTTATCTCACTTAGTATGATCATCTCTAGGTCCATCCATGTTTTTGAAATGGCGTTATTTCATTCTTTTTATGGCTGAGTAGTATTTCATCGTATATATGTACCACATCTTCTTTATCTGTTCATCTGTAGATGGACATTTAGGTTGTTTCCATGTCTTGGCTGTTGTGAATAGTGCTGCTGTGAACACGGGGGTCCATGTATCTTTTTGAATTTGTTTTGTCCGGATATAAGCCCTGTGGTGCCTCCTTTAGTCTGCGGCTCTGAGAGAGATCCCCACCCCAGCCCCATGGAGTGTGCAATTCACGCCACTGTCGTCTCTGCTGGCTCGTGTTATCTTTTCCTGCTCCTTGGGGTGGAAGTCCTAGAGGCTGATCAACAAATCAGTTGTAAGCTTCCTAAATAGTCCAGTTATAAACGAGCTAGTCAAGGGGAAGGAATGTGAAAGCCCTAGAAAGAGTTCAGAGCTGGGCTCCCACTCCCTTCCCTTGTAGCCTGTGCTGCAAGGTCAGGCTGAAGGTGCTGTGCCCCACCCCATTCAGTCACCACCACAGGGTGTCAGTGGGATTCACGCTGTGTTTTAATATCAGGGAACTGAGGCCCCCGAAGTTGAAGGGAACTTTCTAAGACCACTCACAGCTGATAATAGGCAGAACAGGATCATACATTCAGGTCTGTCCAGTTGCTTCCCTGTTTACATGAAACTCAAAAGGTTATCTGGTCTGTGGCTCCTTAAGTACCTTTTAATCTCCTTGAGGTAAACTCTGCGAATGATGTTGCTTCTGCGGACCCATCTCCACCACCACCAGTCTCTCATAATTCACCATTCATCAGGCAGCTGCTACCTGAGAATTCCAGCTAAGTGACTGTGAACTAACGGGATTTCACCCTGTGACTTGGCAAACCCTTTTCTAGGTTCTGAGTGTGTGCCCCACACCGTGGTGGAGAGCTAAAGAAGCTGGGAGACGTACAGAGAACAAGAGTGGTTCCTGATTAAGAACTTTTTTTATAGCAAAAATGGCTGAGTTACCGACAGTCGAGAAATCTAAGCATTTTTGTCGTCCCAAACCCCGTATGAGGGAGATACGACTACCATCCTCCTCCAATTTACAGACGAACAAACGGAGACCTGAGGAGGCTAAATAACTTGGCAGAGCAGGTCCCAGGCCTGACCCCAGGCTCTAACCCAGAGCCCTCTACTCCCAGACAGCATTCTGGCCCCATTTCCGGGGTGATGACGTGGAGGATATAGAGCAACCTGTGGGCTTAGTGACTGTGCTGCTTGGTGCACAGCAGGACAGGCCATAATCAGCACTTGAATAATAGCATTTTCATGAGTGATTAAAGTAAAAGCCAGGATTTAGAGATTGAGAGTTGATTGTTAAAGGATAAATGATATTTGGAAGGTCTTACTGGATTTGATTAAAGTGAAATTCAAAAAGCATCACAGGGCTTCCCTGGTGGCACAGTGGTTGGGAGTCCGCCTGCCGATGTGGGGGACGCGGGTTCGTGCCCCGGTCCGGGAAGATCCCACATGCCGCGGAGCGGCTGGGCCCGTGAGCCATGGCCGCTGAGCCTGCGCGTCCGGAGCCTGTGCTCCGCAGCGGGAGGGGCTGCAGCAGTGAGAGCCCCACGTACCGCAAAAAAACCCAAAAAAAACCAAAAACAAAACAAAACAGAAAGCATCGCAAAGATGATTATTTACCAGTGGTACTTTAAGGACTTTTTTTGCGGCTTAAGTCATTGGCACTCCAGTGCCCAAAATCTCTGTGCTCAAAACCAGAATGTAATTGATCCTTAGAAAAGCAGAGGTTAGTGCCTCCTTTGGAAAGCTACTTTTGAGCTTTGTTACACTGAAACATAATCACCCTTTGCAGACTGAGATCTTGTTTTATGGTTTTTTCCTCCTCCTGTGGTGCCTAGTATCTTGCCTTATACATAATAGGTACTTTGAGATGGATGGACTGACAGAAATTATTTTATATTGCCTCAGGGGCTGTGAATTTAAGGAAGAGTTGGTTTCTGAATGAAGTATGTTAGCAAAGATTGCTTAAGCACAAAAGTCTTATTTCTCTTCTTAATTGCCTGAACATCGATACGTAAGTCCCAGTCCAAGCGTTATAAGTGTGTCTCTATAAAGCTGATATTTTCTGGAAGGGAAACCACATGTGAAATAACAGCAAGCACTGGGGCAGAGGCTACACCTCTTCTCTTGGCCACTACAAAAGGTTAGACAGCAGCAGGAACTGGATCAGGGTTTGTGGTTGGAAGTAGGCATTCGGGGCAAACTTGTGATTTCAGCTCAGAGCCAGTGCTAGATGCCACAGCAGCAAGACGAAAGGAGACGTGAAAGTATACGTGGGCCTTGCCCAGATGCCGGAACTGACGGGCCAGACAGATGAAAGCTGGGGGGAGTTAACTAGTAAACAGGCTTCCTCGTCATTTAAGAGACCAATTAGTTTTGATAGCTAACGTTTATTGAGTACTTACTACATACGAGATGGGGTTCTAAGCACTTTACCAATACTTAATCCTCATAATAATCTGTGACATAAATACAACTGCTCTTCCCATCTTACAGATAAGAAAGCGGTGGTACAAGGAGTTTAAGAAACTCACCCAAAACAGCACGATTCGTAAGTCATGAAGCCAGACGATCTGGTGATCATGCTCTTAACCCCTGCACGGCGGCGCCAGTTCTTCTGGGTGGTTGGTCTTGGTTCTCAGGTTAGTTTGGCTGGCTCCGACAGTGTCAGCCCAAGACCTACATCGACCACATGGGCTGACCAGCTTCTATCAGTCCAATGACTTTTTTTTTTTAATCTGAATCTTTGGCTACCTGTGCTCCATTTCTCTTTTCCTAGACTGTAAACTCCCAGAGGGTAAAGAATCTATCCCATTCATTTGTGATCATTCAATTTTTGTTCAAAGGAAGACTCTGGGTTTTTATTCTAGATTCCTCTAAGAGCTAAATCATTCCATTGGCCACTGGGATCTTTATTGGTGTTCTTGGCCCGAGGATTCAGTCAGCAGCAACAGAGGAGGTAGCAGAGTTCTCAACCGCGTTCCTCAAACAGATGTTGAGCGCCTACCGTATTTCAGGCCTGAGCATACAGAAGTGAAGAGGACAGACATCACCTGTGCCTTCTCAGAGCTTACAGTTCAGCAGAGAAACATAAGACGTAAGCACAGTGTGATAGGTGCTGTTGAAAAGAAAAAAAAAAAGGCCAAGAAGCTGAGATGGAGAATAATGGAGATGGAGGGTAGAGGTAGAGCCTACTTCAGATAGAGTAGCATTTCCTCCTTGAAAGTTACGTTCTAAGCTGAGACTTAAAGGAGAGACAGACTTAGGTGAGAATGAGAAGACTGGACGGGAAGCACTTTCTTTTTTTTTTTTTTTTTGCCACTCAGGGGGGCATGTGGGATCTTAGTTCCCCAACGAGGGATCGAACCCACGCCCCCTGCATTGGGAGCATGGAGTCTTAACCACTGGACCTCCAGGGAAGTCCCACAGCAGGCACTTTCTAGGCAAAGAAAACAGCACATGCAGAGGCTCTGAGGTTGGAAAGGCTTGGTCTAACCTGTTTAATAGTGGAATTCAAAGAAAATCATTATGCTTAGACAGTTAGTTACCTTTTATACATTCTGGCCAAACTTTTGTCTACCAGTTTGCAGCCTGTTGTCTTTTGTTAGTGATTCCAAATCCACTTCCCAAAGCAACAACCAGTATTCAGAGATTTTTTGACTGCTTGCTCTGGAAACAGAGTAAATCAGAGGCAGAGGCCGTTCCACACAGCTAACAGGGTGTGGAGTGTAAGTTAACTTGGTCCATTTTATTTCCTTTTGAGTCATCAGCCTTGCCTGCATGGGGCTCAGCAATAGAAATATGTCAAATTCCTTATATTTGTTATATCTTCGATATGTTCGACTTATTTGAAGCATGAAGAAAATGAAATTAATAAAAGGGGAATGACTTTAGATGATCAGGAATTATTTTTTCTAAAATTTTCTAAATATTATAGTTATGTCTCTTACCCCCAGAGGTGGTAGTTTCACCATGTTGCACTCAAGAGAAGATTGCTTACAAATCCCAGGAGAGGTACATTCCCAGCCTCCTGCAGGCTACATTAGGTGAATGGAACAGACGTCAGAGAAGCCCACATGTGGACAGCAGCTTACTTGATCAGATCTTTCTCCTCCCCAGTATTCTCGCTGAGATCCCTTGAAAGCTCCCGTTTCCCCACCGTTCATGAAGGATCTGTAAATTATTTAAGAGAAGAAAACACAGCCTTTTATCCCATCGGATTTTTCCCCTCAGTCACATGAGTCTTTTCTCTGAGCACACACACGTGGCCCAGACTCACTGTCAGGGGAGATGTAATGCCAGCATCTGGTGTTAATATCTATTGTTGACATTTTGGGAATGAGAACATGAGCTATTAGGGAAGATGTTTGCTTGTACCTAATTAATGTCCTGTTGTATCCCCTCTTGTTGTCAGCTCTGCCTCACCACCCTGCCTTGGCATTTTCTTTTACTGGCTAACTTTAAAAGTTAATTATTTCTCTGTTGAATGTTAAATGCCACAGTTTTTTAATGCTGTTCCTTGGTATGAATTATTAGTTATCAAAAATTACAATGGTCTGTGCAATTATCGACTCTTTACCTAAAGCCTGTGTTCTCACTAACCGTTCTTCTCAAGTGTGGTAGCATTTGCTGATGTCTGGCAACGTGGATCTCTCCAGCAGATGTTGAGTTTTGACTCACCACATTCCTACCCCTGTCTAGGCTTCCTAGTGTATAGCAGAGACCAAGTCCTGGTAAATCACCTGATTGAAGCAATTGCATATGGGGCCAAGTCTTCCTCCCTGATTTTGCCTTAACCCAAATCACTGTGAGAACTCATTTGGCAGCTCCGGCAAACACAGGTAGAAGTGAGGAACCTCAGATAGCTTTTATAAAACATACGTCTCAGTGGGAAATCGCAACTTTCTTTACTTGAGTTTGTAAAAAATAATAGTAAAAATTGTGGCTGGTAGTTATTGAGTGCCTTACTCGGTGCCAGGCTTTGTTACTAGCTTTCCCCATGGATTATTTCACTTAATTTTCTCAACAACCCTGTGAAGTAAAGTATGATTATTATTCCCAACTTAACGCTGAGCAACTTGAAACACTAAAAACTTAAGTAATTTATGCATCATCACCTGGTGGGGCAAGAGTCTGTGCCTTTACTTCGTGCAACACAGAGTTGTGTTGTCCAGGATGGTGGCCTTGAGTCACACGCGGTTACTGAGCACTTAAATGGGGCAAGTCTGAACTTATGTGCTATAAGTGTACAATATACGCCGAGTTCCCAAGACAGTGCAAAATAATAGTGTGAAATAGCTCATTAATAATGTGTTCATATCCATTACTTGTCAAAATGATAGCATTTTGAATATATTGTGTTAAATAAAATATGAAAGTCAATCTCACCCGTTTCTTTTCAATTCTTTAATGTCTCTTCGAGAAAATTGTCAATTTCCTATGTGGCTTGCATTACGTTTCTGTTGGGAGGGGCTGCTATAGAGAGACACACAGGGCTCCAGAGTTTCTAGATTCTTTACTTACCTTAGGAGTTTCTGATTCTAAATTATTGAGGGAATATACACAACTTGCTGACCCTTCCCCTCCCTCCTTTCTGGTCTTTTCACTTGCAAAAATCCAGCACAAAGTATAAATTCTTATGTCTGAGTCTCCACCAAGAACCCATCTGTTGGCGCTTATCAAGTATGGAAAGATAAAACGCTGACATGTTATGCATTAACGAGATCAAAAGGAGGGCTAATGACAGAAATGTGGCTGCTGTTAAAATGTCCTGAGAGGATAATCTGGGCGGACTTTTTGTTCTCCTCAAGGCGACCCCCTTCAATGTCTTCCAGAGACCGGCTCCCTGTTCTCCTTCCGAGGCCCCCCGTGCCCTTCCTTCCAGCCCCTGCCCACCGCTTTCCCATCCCACCCTCCTCTCTCCGGGTGTCTGTGCAGCAGAGACAGCTGCTCTGCTAGGCAGGTCTGACACGAGGCAGGTCTTTCTTCCCTGCCTCTGAGAGCAGAGTGTAGAATGGTATTGCCCTCCACCAGGGATCTTTGAGAAGCTTTATGGCTCTAGCAGGCGTGGGGGAACCAATCCAGGCACTAGCAGCTGATATATGACACTAATATAGGGTTCACTTTTATTCTCAACCTAAAAAAAAGATAGATTGTTCCAAGCTTAGACAGGCTGTAAAATCGTGTGCTTCTGGAACCATGCTGCCTTCCCCCCGGGACCACTCTAATTGCCTTACATCTGTACAAAGGTTCCTTGTAATCGGGCTTTCTGCCTTCATTTGTCTTCTTTTCAGCCTCTTAGTAAAGACCTTAATTGGTCTTAGTGGGGCTTTTTTCAGTTAGTGCAACTGTACCTTTAGGGCTGAACAAGTACCAGACACTACCTGCGGGGAGAAGTGGGGAGATGGGAAAGACATCAATACTCCTTTACCTCTAACGGTTTAATTAATGTGCTCAGAACAAGGAGCGGTTTGAAGAAATTTCTGCTCCTCTGGGACCCTGCTACAGACATAACTGGGGTTAGGTGGAATTTTCTAGATTTCTTTCCTGCTTCAGTCTCTGTGAACACTCAGCCTCATAACTGTCTCACAGTAAACTGTATCAGGTTTCGGTCTGTCCTCTTTGGAGGATCAAGTTGCTTTACATCAATAGACTGAAGTACTAGGGGATGCATGGGTAAGGAAGTAGCTTCTAATTTCTGTTTCTTAGCTACTAATTATTTAATAATACATTTTATTGCCTATTAAATTGTGGCATAACTTGCTTGTCAGCAAAACTAGATGGAACCCAATCATTTGAGGAGAAGGATAATTGGCACTTGTACAGATGGCTTTTACTGCAAGTTGGGTTTGTTATTGCAGATCGAGTTCCTTGCCAGGTTTCTTGGTTCTGTTTGCGGGCTGGTCAGTGTTGGGAGGGGGTTACTGTATTACAGCCCAGGCGGTTAAATGTGGTAGCACTGCAAAGGCAGTGTGTACTCAGTTATAGATCATAAAGGCTTCTGCTGTGTAGGTACTTTTTTCCCTTCTCCTTCCCCCCCTCCTCCACCGTTGGTTTTAAAGGACCCTAGTGAGTTTTGTACCACACTGAAAATTACCTTATGTGCTGGAAAATGCATCAGTGGAGACTTTGTTTAAACAAAGGGCGTTTTTATGATGGATAGAAGAGGCCAAAACTTCTGGATTTCCATCTAGTAAAAATTTGTGTAGGAAAATTGGACCAGTCCCAGTTCCTTGGTAGAATTTCATAAAGGTTTTCCTGTTGCTTCAAAATGACCCCTTAAGGAATGTTGTATAGATTCCATAAAATTGCCCATAGCGTTTCCTAGAGCACATTTAAAAAAATGAGGGGGACACATTGTGTGTGGGATAGTTTGGTAGCAGGATTCGTTCATTGGATAGCAGAGATGGAGAACCCAAGCATTTTAGCTCTAGGTGGGAAGTGTTAGCCAAGATCCATGGCAGGAGGTGGATTTGGCAAGCACTTTGGTAAGGAGCACTTTTGGTGGCATTGAAGGGGGTAGGCAGGGGGAGAAGAGTTTACACGCCCAAGCTCTGGGATCAAGAGCCCAGTTTTCCCATCCCCAGGGTGCATTTCTTCTTTGCCTTCACGTGGCACTCAGGTCTTACTTCCTGAGCTTATCCAGCCCAAATTCACTGACGGCCACCACCCTTATTTGAAAGTCTCTCTTGTGTTCTGACCCAAGAGGTTTGTTTAAAACCCGGAGTGATGTCCACCTTTGTATGTTTTCCAGATCCCGTCTTTCCATTCCTTACTACTTTGTAATTATTCTTTTGCCTAATAGTAGAATTCCTGGGGTCTAATTGTACCAGAACATGTCTCCTGTCTGTATGCTGTCTCCCTTAGCAATTGTTCTCCTCTTCCTCTAGAAGACCTACACGCTCTTGACCCTTCTCTCCAAGGTTCCAAAACCTCAGTGAAGACCTGTGAGTTTCACCAGTAAACACATGGATTTTTTAGCTATGGAAGAAAATATCTATCTTGGCTTGATATTTCAGAAAATTAGTATGAAGTAACCTTGACGTAGATAACTCTGTTTCTTAGGGGTTGAGCTTGGGAATTACTGTAATTTAACACCTATAATAAAAGTGTTAAAAGAGGGGAGAAAGCGAATTCTGAGGTTTTATGTGTTACATGAAGGGTATGTGTTATACATTATCATCAAATTTTTTTGAGCAAAAGCTACTGACAAGTTGAAGCCAATTTAAAGGGTGTGTATCGGAACTGAAACATGCAGCCATAAACTGATTTGGGAGCTGATTTGGGAGGTGCAAATCCTACAGAGCAATGATAGTGTGGAAGTCGGCAATGACCTAGAAAGTCCATAACCCTGGTGGTCATAGCCCACAGCCCACTCTGGAAGGGGTGTGTGTGTGCATGTGTGTTGAGAAGCAGGCTTTAGACACATCTGTTGATTTCTTTCTCTCCTATAGTTGACTCTTCTGGGGTTTATTTGTAAATAAACTCAGCTAATAGGATTCTCTGATCATCTCTAACTTATCCTGGTAACTTTTCTCTTGTCGATCTAGATGGGAAGACCACAGTGAAGGGGCAGGATGTTTTTATAGTATGCCATTCTCTATGAAATTAAGCACCATTAAATATACTTCTGTCTCTGGGTCTCCTTTTACCAGACCCACCCCTGACATTGCGGGGCAAATGCCCCTTTGCAGCTGCCCCTTGGCCACTCTCAGGCCTGCAGCTGTGCATACCAATAGCATGGCCCGGCCTCCGGAGGACGGTTCCCAGGGGAGAAGCCTGCCCATGCAGGCCCTGGAAGGGGCTGGGGGCCATCTGAGCAGGGGGTTCCTGTGTATCTGGTATGGAGAATATGGTCCAAAGGGGAAGATGTGTGAGCTGGGTGGATGCATCCTCAGGACCCCATGGACTGTTGCCCCACAGGAAGGCGCATAGCTTGAGGAGAGCCTGAGAAGGATCCCCTTATGCATGGATCTCAGTGCAGGGGCCCAGCTGCCTGGATACGAACAGTATTGCTTCTGCCTCTCAATTTTAATCGTGATAACCTCACTCTACATACCCTGCAAAAACAAAGTAAAATAAAGGAAAGAAAACGGATCCAAGTCTTTTCCACAAAAGCTGAATGAGACGAGTTATTGTCAGCCCACCCGTGCCTGTGGACACACGGGGTGAGTGCTGAGTCCTTAGATTCAGTCCTGGGAAGTCAGCTGGAATCTTGTGCAGGAAGATGTTATGTGACATGTTTCTATAAGAAATGTTTTTCTCCATTAGCATTGAAAGTATCACGTACTGCCATCCAGATGCAAGGAATGCCATACTGTACTGTGCGAGGACCATGTAAGGGAAAAGGGTGGCTAAGGAACCAGATGAGGAAGGATTTTCAATTTTAGGAGAAACAAAGCATTATACTGACATGGTTCAAACGAAGTAAGGCAGTTGGAAGGTTGCTAGCATTTTTAAAAACATCGTTATTCAACCTCTTTTTAAAAAAAAAATAGGATAATTGCATTGTTACTGATAGTATTTCTAATATGCAGAGGGTATTGAAACTCATTCTCCCTCCAAACTTAAATATGGTGCTTGGCCTTCTAAAATGACCCAAATTCCAGGAAGAAGTCAATGCAGCATGTTTTCTCTGTTGTGCTACAGTTACCTAGATTTTTAAGAGTGGGGATTCTGACTTTGGTGTGGAAGTGATAGTCCTTAAAGTATTTGAAAGTCTTTGTAGGTATATTGTTAGTTGGGAGTTTTTTTGGGGGGAGGCGGGGTGCTCATGATTTTAATGACCTTGATTTTGAGCTTTAAAAAGAATTTAATTGGTCTGTTATCTTCATCTGACAGACAGTGGTTAATATTATTTATTGGATAAATGAGATATATTACCCTCCGAAAGAAAAGCCTTTGGGGGAAGTATGCTAATATTGGCTTTGAAAGGGGCAAAAGGAAAATTAAGCAAGTATCTTGAAATAGGTCCTTGTCAATCTACTTTTCTCATTATCTCAA
This sequence comes from Tursiops truncatus, assembly GCF_011762595.2. Lineage (NCBI taxonomy): Eukaryota > Metazoa > Chordata > Mammalia > Artiodactyla > Delphinidae > Tursiops > Tursiops truncatus. The sequence goes on from NC_047048.1 coordinate 12,479,217, forward strand.
GAGATGGCAGTATTAGGAGGATAGGTTTTTAGGCTCACTTTTCTCATCTAGAAAATGACAATCGTACCTGTATCAGGTGGTTAGGATGGAAGAAATGCACATCTGTGAACCATGAGGCCCACGGTGGCCTCAGTGCTAGCTGTTTTCCCCACTCACCTTACTCAAAGAAAATTGGATGTAGGGAATAATTTTGCATAATTGTGTATCTTAGGAATGGCTTTTCTACTTTCCTTTTCTTTCATTTCTTTTACTTTCATTTCCATTAACTTCACTTCCCTGGCTCGCTTTCCAGTGAGACAAAAGAGGGAAATGAGCCAGGACAAGTGAGTTGCCACTTGGAATGTTTCTTCTCCCTAAAGGCTGTGTTTGTGAAGGGCTCGTTGTCACCATTCTACCCAGAGGACTCTGAGCTTCTCTTTTCTGGAGAATCAGACTGACTTTCAGGATATGCAGTATGTTTGCTCTCCAAAATAATCCTCACCACCCACCCCTCCCTGCCCCAAAGCATCATCTCTTTATAAAACTGGCCTTGGCCTTCCCTGCATTTCCAGTGCCATCCTGTTGGTTGCTTCTCATCCGCACTTGGGGAAAAGTGGGCATGTAGCAAATTTGTTTAAAATTGTCGTCAACCAGCCCCTCATACAAATAAAGATCCTTGAAAATCAAGCTGGCGAAGATGATATGGCAAACTATTCAGCTTGCGTTTTTTGACCCGATGTTCATTTTTCATTATGCCTCAGCCCGCTTTCCTTTGAGCCTCGTTCTGATCTATGGGACTGTGCTTATATTCATGGCTGTTTTCCAGAGCATTGCTGGGCTGCTTGAGTTTTAAAGCTCCTGTCTGAATAATGGCTAGGTTTCTGAGATGTCATCACCCACCCCCTCCGAAGAATCTGGCACACTTTGCATTCTCTAGCAGCACCTGCAAAATGCTAAATCATACAGTCCAAGGAGGTCAGTCATCCACCAAGGAGCAAGGAGAGTACTACTAGCAAGGGGGAAAGGTGCCCTAGTGAGCCAACTCAGCATAATACACATGCTCCCTGGTTGAGCTCATTGCCCATAGAGTTAGGTGGTTGGGTTCTGCCTCAGCCCTTTCAACTCTGGAAGCTACTAAATAGAATAAAGCGTGCTGTTATTAGAGAACTTTAAGAAGACCAGTTTATATATGTGTGTGTGTGTGTGTGTGCGTGTACACATGTATATGTGTATATATACATATGTACGTACATGCCTATTTTTACATATATACACACATATGTATTGTATATATAAGTATGCGTGTGTTGATATATGCATACACAAGTAAAATACATGTTCATGCTTACACTCACACATACACACACTTAAAGAATTCTAATTTAGGGTAGATTTAACCTTTTGACAGTTCAAAGGGAAAAGTTAAAGTCTATGAAGTGATTATTATGGAAACCCAACTGAGCCTTTCCTGGAAATGCCAGAACCACAAACATTTTTTAGCATTTGAAAAGATGACAAATGCTGATTTATGCAGACCTCAGGATTCCATTCCTAGGGCACTGTCATTTATTACTTCCATCAGCAGGAATGGTTTCTTTTAACAGCAGATTGGGTGTGTACACTGATGACAATTAAGGATGGTGAAATAATTCCAATAAAACAAACACCAGACCAGCATGGGGAGTAAAACTAGTCTGTCCCCAAATATCCTCTCTCCTTACTTGCCTTCCTCTTTCCTTCTTTTCTCTACCTGGTTTCTCTCTTCACTCCCTTTCCAACCTTGCTTCTTTGCCAGGGAAGGCTGAGCAGGTTTGAAAAGCACAATTCATGGAATTTCTGGCTCAGATAAGACATTCAAATCCAGAAATACCATACTAGGATCTAGTTTTAAAATGTTTCTTCCCAGGGAAGGTAAAACATTCCTTGCCGTCTTAAGGAATAAGTATGCTCTCTGATATTCCAAGCCAAAAAAATTCATTTTAAGCTGGAGTATTTATCTTTACATGTGACAGGATAATAGTTCTTTCTTTGTTTTTCTTTTTTTCAATCAGAAGGAAGGTTTTGTTTTGTTTTTTAAAGGAAGACAAGTTGTCAACATTGCATATTCCAAAACAGGCACTTCCTGTGTCCTGGGAAGGTAGGTAGACTATGCCTTAACAGGTATTCCAAATTCTTTATTCAGTTCCTGATTTTATTAGTTTAACATTTACTCAACACATACTTAAAGAACTTTTTCCCAGAACTGTACAGCTAACACATGGACATTCATAAGCCGCAGCGGTGTCCGTGAAGGTATCCACTCTTAGGTGGGAGAGAGGCAGGTCCTCAGCTCTCAGTGGCAGGCATACTACAAGAAAGATGAATCATCTCCATAACTCTGAGATGACATTAGCCCCGTTTAGAACTAAAGAAACAGAGACTTTGGGATACATATCTTCTCAGTCTTCTCCTGTGTGTGTGTATAATCTTTTGTTGTTATTAATACACAAATGGTAACCTAATAGGGTGTAATGTTTATCCCCCCGATATTTTTATGAACAATGTATCTTTTCATTTTGTTAACTACTGTTCTACATCTGTTTTTGATCCATTCCATGGGTACACAGTAATGCAGATAACGAATCTCTAATTACTACATGTTTAAATTCTGTCCAGTTTTTCATCTTGGTGTTCATTAAATGTTTTCGAATTCCTTAGAACATAATCTTGGAGATGGAATGGAAATTTTTGAAGGTTTTGGTAGTTTTTTTTTTTAAAGAAGATGTTGGGGGTAGGAGCTTATTAATTAATTTATTTATTTTTGCTGTGCTGGGTCTTTGTTTCAGTACGAGGGCTTTTCTCCAGTCGCGGCGAGCGGGGGCCCCTCTTCATCACGGTGCGCGGGCCTCTCACTATCGCGGCCTCTCTTGTTGCGGAGCACAGGCTCCAGACGCGCAGGCCCAGCAGTTGTGGCTCACGGGCCCAGTTGCCCCGCGGCATGCGGGATCCTCCCGGACCAGGGCTCGAACCCGTGTCCCCCGCACTAGCAGGCAGACTCTCAACCACTGCGCCACCAGGGAAGCCCTGTTAGTCTTATTTTTTAACTGCTCCTAAATAAATATTACATTTATAGGAAGAATTCTTTATTTAAATGGAGATATTTATGCAGATGAAATATCCAAGTGTTATGGTTTGCTATTTATTATTCTCCTGTAACTCATCAGATATTGGTAAAATGAATTATGCTTTTCAAACATTTTCATCCGTGTTCCACATATATTGCTACCCATGTACTCTGAATTCTGTACTTAAACAAAACAGCTCTAATGACACTTTTTCCTAAAAACTTTCTAAGACTCTCCCAGCCTCTTTGAGCTCTTCTTTCTTTGGCCTCTAAATAGTCCTCTTGCAGCCTATTCATCTCACTTGTCAAGTCTTATAGGTTATCTTTTTATGACTAGGATTTTATTTCTTTTAGTAGATTTTAAACTAAGAACCAGAGACCATGCCTTGGACTTTTTATCTATACATGGCTAGAAGAGCATCTTACATATCATAGGAATGGAATATATTTTAATAATTATTATTTATCATATATACATGTTTTCTTTTTGTGTCAGTAGGGTCCATGGAAGGGTACAGCCAAGTTCATGGTATTCGTATGCCTTTGAATATCATGTTGACCATTGCCTTCCTCATTTTGATGTGGAAGGAGGGAAGATTGGCTCACTGAGAAAGCACTGCATTTGTCTACCTGAGGAAAAAAAATGAACTTAGAGTTTAAACTGCCTGGCACCTAGTGGGCATTCAATAAATAGAAGGCTTTTTTTTTTTAAAGACTCAAAAGTGAAGTTTGCCTCTTACTGTATGATGCCAGGTAGGTATGATACCTTCTGCTTCTCTCCGTTTCCTTGTCTGTGAGAGGTGGATTGGATTCATTCTTACTGGACTCTTTGATAACATTTAATAACTCTCTTTGGTTCTAGGCATTCATATTTTGGAGGCAGAAGGAGAACTGGTCATATAAATGCCGGCTAATGTTCAACCTTGTTTTAAGTAAATAAGATATTCTTGGATTGGTTTGGATAATTCTTGATGACAGATTGCTAAAGAAGAATTTCATTTCGCTCAATTTGAGCTCATATCCAACTAGCAATGGTGCTACTGTAGATAGAGTGTTACTTCTTTTCTCTGTAGTTCAGTTTAAACATCCTGTGTAAGTGTAGAAAGATTCTAGGAAAGCTTATTATAAAAAGGATCAATAGAAATTTTAAAAATTAACTGACTAATATTATTTCTTTTCTAAGACACTATCAACAAAGAAAGGACATTTGGTGAAAGGATAACTGGATCAGTGTTTCCCCCCAATATGTTCCTTTTCTGCCCTGAATCTCCCACTTTATTCTGCAGAAGAGATGGTCAGTTCCATCACCCAGTGAGATACAAATATTCTCACTTCCCATTAGATTTGGGGTTCAGAATTGCATTTATTTTGATGCCTTTAAGTATTTTGTGGTTTGATGAGGAACCAATACTCTTGGTCAACTATCACTTTATTAGTAAAAGAAATAAAACACCATTCAAACTGAATAAAACGCCATTCAAACAGTCCATCCATTTGCATGTGACATGTATAATGTAGATCACAGGTTCAAAGAAAATTATATTTCAGTGCCATGAGCACTAGAGACTTACAAAGTACCTGCAATTGACAGGGAACTTAAATGGTATTTTTAAATACTAGAAGTTTGTAGACTGCTTCCATTCGTGTCTGACATCAGCAAGCTCTTAATAATGCAGTGTGTACTTATTTATTGAACAGACCATTTAAGTAGTAAGACATGAGAAAGTGGACACTATTATCTGGTAATTGACCATATTGGAGAGTTAAGTGTTCTGACAAGGAACTAAGTGTGTCTAACCTTCAGATAAGATCAATTTTAAGATACTGCCTACTTTGGTAATGAACCAAAGCTGCTTAGAAACTTTGTACTCTAGATGCTTCTAAAGCAATGCTATTTTGATGACAACTATCATAGTTTTAATGACCAGCTTTGTTTCTGAGAGTTGCTGGTCTCCCAGGGCAACCTGGAGAAGGGTTACTAACTTTCATACTGTACTTAGAATAAAAGCGCAAATTGAAGGGGACAGTGATTAGCAGCGTTGCCCAGGAAGTTGTTCATTCATTTAGGAAACATCGGAGTACCTTCCATGTGCCAGTCATCATGTTGCAGTCTAGGGCTCCACAGTCTTGTAAGTTATCTCACTTGGAGGAACTTAGGCTCCAGCTTTGTTTTATATGTTCAAATCTCAGTGTTTAAATCTCTGGACCAAAGCTTATGTGAGCCCCTCATTCATAAAAAGCAAAAGAATTGTACCTCAAAACCTGCCATTTTTGCCTCTGAGTCCTTTCCCTGTGGGCTCATTGAACAGAGCTTAAAACCGACTTCTCTTAGAGATAGACCCATAAGCAAATATCACAACGCATTCTAAGTGATGTAACAGAAATATGAACAAGATTGACAAGAGAACATAAAGAAGGATATAGCTAAAGCTGTCTATGAGATTAGAAGGTCTTCCTAAAGAAAGTGCCTTTTCAAGCAACAAGACAGTCTTTTTGGATGAGTAGAAGCTCCCCCAGGGAGAGAGGGGAATTGAAGGTAGTGATGGCTATGGTGTTAGGGAACTAGGTACCCCTAGTTCTGTAGGGCTGCATAGAGGTATTTGTAAAGGAATATTGAGAGATAAAACAGGAAAGCAGATTAGGCTCTAAATCCTGTAGACTGCAGAGAGGTTTTTAAGCAGAAGAGTAACATAATCAGATTTGTTTTTAATTGAGTTGATGTGGACAACCTCAGGGGAATCACAGGGGCTCTTTTAGATCAGAGGTGAGGAAGCTTCACCTAGGGCAATACTAGTGATATTTGAGAAGAGGGTACATTCCAGAGAGGTTTAAGGGTGGTAAATGACAGATCTGAGTGATTGGCTAAACGTGTAGAACTGGGGGGTGAAAAGGAGGAGGGAGTATACCGAACCCTGAAGACTGTGTAGATGATGATGTATAATACAGGGGAGGATGAGAATAGGGAGGAATCCGTGCGGTTTTGGAGATGTTGACTTTGAGGAACCTGTGGGACATCTAAGTGGAGGACTTAGGCTGATAGCTGAAGATGAAGGTTGGGATTAGAAATATTGATTTATGAAATCACTCATCGAAAACATAGGCTTGGGTATGCTTACAGCTGACAGCTACAAGAGGAATATGTAGCAAGGGAAATAGAGGTATTCTTTAATATTGAGAAAAGAGTGTTTCTGTAAATGAGTTTTCAGGAAGTGGAAGTAGTAATATCTGATACCATAGGACAGAAAGCTGTGCATCTTCTGAAGACCACTGGCTTTGCCAGCTGACCTTTCGGAAGAACTGTTTCAGTGGAATGATGAGAGTGATTCTGGGTTAGAATAGTTCAAAAAGAGAATGAAACATAAGGTAAGACCATGGAGACAATGAATGTGCACACGATTGAAAATGAAGAGGAGGCCACGGCGTAAAGGAGAAGCAGAGTGGAAGGGTGGATGTGTGTATGAGCATGAGTTGAATATGTTTGTAGACTGAGGACATCTATATGGTTAGGATGGTTAGGACTTTGGAATCAGACTAAGGGTCAAATCTCAGGCCTGCCATTGACTAATGACTTTCGGCAAGTTCTATGGGCCTCAGTTTCCTCATGTATAAAATGAGGTTAATACTCTTTTTTATATAAATTTATTTATTTATTTTTGGCTGTGTTGGGTCTTCGTTGCTGCACGCGGGCTTTCTCTAGTTGCAGCAAGTGGGGGCTACTCTTCGTTGCGGTGCGCGGGCTTCTCATTGTGGTGGCTTCTCTTGTTGCAGAGCATGGACTTCAGGCGCACGGGCTTCAGTAGTTGCAGCACGCAGGCTCAGTAGTTGTGGCCCGCAGGCTCTAGAACGCAGGCTCAGTTGTGGAGCACGGGCTTAGTTGCCCTGCGGCATGTGGGGTCTTCCCGGACCAGGGCTTGAACCCATGTCCCCTGCATTGGCAGGCGGATGCTCAACCACTGCGCCACCAGGGAAGCCCATGAAGTTAATACTCTTGTGTTTGTTTTTTTCTGTAAGGAGGAGAGATTAAAGACACAAGAGAAGGAGGGGATGAACTATATACCTCAGAGAAAAGAGGCAGGTGGGAGTGCAATCTGGAAGAAAATTAGAGTTAGCTTCAAAGTGAGGATTTACATGTCTTCCTGGGTAACAGAAGGGAAAGATAGTGATAAAATGGGATATTGGGCAAGGTACTTTAGGATATGCTACGGAAACAAATAGCCCTGAGATCTAAGTCTGTTCATGTAACAAGGTTCCTTACTCAGGCCACACATCCAGCATGAATCAGGATGGGGGCTCTGTTCATCCTGATTCATGGACCCAGGCTGACGGAGGCTTCACCTCAGCATTTACACCTCAGCATTTGCTTCTACAGTTACCACAGCGCAAGTCCCATGGCTACACCCAACGTCAAAGGGCCACAAAAGTGCCTAGGACTAGGGGAGAATGAAAAATATTTGATGGACAGTGCTGACGACTAGAACAATGGGTAAAACCCATAGGTATCAGTAAGTATGGCGGTGATAAGAATGGCATAGATTTTCTTAATGATAGAGGCAGCAAACTGTGATCCACCAGGAGTAGTTAGAGTTTTGACAAGAGTGGTAAATGTTTGGAACAGCCATTTGTTAAAATAATTATACAAGAACATAGCAGCAAAGGAAAAGGAAGTTGTTCTGGTTAAATATTTATCATTAGGTCTCCATGCAGAATGAAATGGTAATGCAGCTGCGATTCAGTTTCTTAGTTCAGCTGTAGCTTAAAATTAGAAGCTGCCCATCAATAATTTTCCCAAGGGAGTGATTTATCCTGTAACAGCACACAGCCTAGAGAAAAGGAAATGCAAACAGGCAGGCTTTCTTGGAATGGAGAGGGAAACCACTGCAGAGAGAGAACATGCAAGAGAAGTTGATTGCGCACCAATCCTTGGAAATAAAAAGGACTTTTTTATCAGTCAGTCTGTAAGTACATTAGCTGCTGGCCTAGCACTTTGGCACCGTGTGGAATCGAGAGAAGTTTATGACTTTATTCTTGCTGACAAAGAGTATAGAGTTTGGTCAGAGGGACAAAGCTCATGATATGAGTTTGGGATTTGTTTAATTTATATCATTTATTACCCTAATTAGTATAATTTTGGGGAAGAGTTTCGTGGAATGTAATGCATTAAATCTCGATCTTGAAGAGTGTAGAGTGTAACTTGGAGAGTGTAGAAGAGAGGGAGGATTCCAGAGTGATGGTTCGATTAAAGACCTGATGGTAGAGTGAAGATGGTTTGTACGGGGGAAAGGAAGGAGAATGGCCAGAAAGAAGAGGAGAGGATTAGATGAAGGAATTATGAAACATCAGGCTGAACTGATAGATTAGAGCCTCATTACTAGGAGCTGGTGCAATGTGGGAGGAAAGGAGCAATTGTTTAGTTAATGAACATGAACTGAGTGAGTTCAGTTAAAAGACTTCATAATAATCCCTGTGTTGTCTTTTAAGCTGCTCCACATAAAACCGTAATGACTTTCCGTTACCTTCAGAATAAAGCCCTGGTCTGTAGTCTCATTTGTACATGCCCATTTAGAAGGGACAACCGCATATCCAAAGGATATTGTGATGAGGAAGATTAGGATATGTTGAGGACCAGGTGCCAGACCCAAGAAGTACATTAGAATCAAAAGATCTCGTCAACAGGCTAGACTCAGGCTGGCCCCTCACAGGGGCTGCAACCATGCCAGACAGGCCCCCAGCCCTAGTAGGAGACTGAAGGGTCTGTGAGCTGCCAGGTCAGACATCAAAGCAGAAGCCTTCTTTTCTTTTGTTTTCTTCTTTTTAAAATTTTTTTTACAGCTTTATTGAGATAGAATTCACACAGTACACAATCACCCACTTAAAGTATACACGTCAAGGGTTTTTCGTATATTCACAGAGTTCTGCATTCATCACCACCATGAATTTTAGAACATTTTTATTACTTAAAAAAGAAACCCAGGGGCTTTCCTAGGTGTCCCGGTAGTTAATACTCTGCGTTTCCGCTGCAGGGGGCACAGGATCAATCCCTGGTCAGGGAACTAAGTTCCCACGTGCCGCCCGGCATGGCCAAAATATTAAAAAAAAAAAAAAAGAAGAAGAAGAAGAAGAGGAAAAGAAACCCCGCACTCCTTAGTCATCATCTCCTTCCTTACACGCCCCCCCACGCCCCCCCACCAGACATCTAGCCCTGGGCATCTGCTACTCTGCTTTCTGTCTGTAGATTTGCTTGTTCTGGACATTTCAAATAAATGGAAACATACAATATGTGGCCATTTGCGGCTGAATTTTTTCACGTGGTTTTCACTTGTTTTTAATGTTCATTCATGTTACAGCACATACCAATACTTCATTTCTTCATATTGCATAATAATATTCCATTGAATGGGTATACTGCATTGTTTATCCATTCACCACTTGATGGACATTTGGATTGTTTCCATTTTTGACTATTATTAATGCTGCTGTGAACACTCATGTACAAGTTCTTGTGTGGACATATGTTTTCATTTCTCTTAGGCATATACCTAGTAGTGGAATTGCTGAGTCATATGGTTTAACCATTTGAGTAACTGCCAGGCTGTTTCTTAAAGCGTCTGTATCGTTTCATATTTTACTACAGTTATTGATACATTACAAAATAATGTAAAATTTACATTTACAATATCTCCACATCCTTGGCAACATTTGTTGTTATTATCTTTTTGATTATAGCCATCCTAGTGGGTGTGAAGTGGTATTTCATTGTGGTTTTAATCTGCATTTCTCTGATCAGAAGCCCTATTTTCAAAACTAAGGCATTAAATACGAGGCATGTTATAGGGACTTCAGGAGAAACCTGAGAAAGAACTATCAAGAGACTGATATGAATAGAAGGACGGTTTCAGGCAGTTAAGGACTAAGTGCGAGTTGAAGGCAGCCTGTTATAGTTTGTCCAGTCTGTGGTGTTGCCACATTCCATCATAATGAATAACCAGAGGTTACTGTTCTCCGTCAGATTAGTTGTTCTCAATCCTTGCAGCACTAGACTAGAGCCGTCTGAAAAAATTTTTAAATGTATCTGTCCCATGCCAGTTGAATCAGAATATCTGGAGATATAGCCCAGGTTATCTGTAAATATTTTTTAAAAGTCTCCCCACGTGAGTCTGATACACTGTGGGAAAACCACTGTTGTAAATAATTCAGCAGGATTAAATAGTGGAATGAGTTTATTGATTATATGTACTGTTCAGATAGCCATCTGCCTTTATTTTGACTTGTAAGCTTTTCTGAGACAACTGCTAACTGAATTTGAACAAAAAATTTGAGATATAATCGCAGTGTGTATAGTCCTCTCTGACTAATAGCAGAGAGAAAACCCAGTGTGGAATTCATAAAATCAACTGATTAGTTTTGCCCAATTAAAACTCTAATTTCAAAGTTTGGTCAAAGAGTTGAACGCCTTCACTTCCTTTGCATTTATAATGACGACTCATGAGGCTTTTGTTCATTTCCAGTTACACCCGTCTCCGTCTCTTTAAGCATGCCGTGATCATGGACAATAATTATGTACCTTTTCAAGATAATGAATAATTTCAATGATAAAATAACCTATCATAATGATATGTTGTCATGGGTCACTGATGGATATCTTAGTAGTTGGCTCATAGGTACACACATTTCTTATGGTTGTGTTGATTTGAACATGTGCCATTCCTATGTGCACTTTGACCTTTCTGATTGACCTGCTGTATCCAGATGACAGAGAGGCGATCAATCAAGGTGATATTCCATTACCATAAGGTCAGCTATTTTTCTAGGATTAAGGTATTATTTTATTTTCTTCAGGGATTGGGGACCATTTGTGTCTTTCTATTTAAAGTGTAGGTCTAGTCACAAAATGGAAAAGGACGAGAACTAAAGTGGAATATTATCCCATTAGATTGGTGCCAAATTTCCAGTGCTGAAAGTATGCATCTTCCTTGTCCAGGACCTTCTTCAGAGGAATCAGATGTCCCCGTCTTAAATTTGAGTTGCACAGTTTCAGAAAGTGAAAACTCATATTCTGTAAAGAAGAGGTAGGCAATGCAGAAATGTGGATAATCTGACTCATGTTCTAATGCCCCCCTTGTCCGGTACTGCTGTGGTTTCACTGCAGTTTGAGATTCCTTATATAATGTTTACAGAGAGGGGACATGGAAAAGAAGGGCATGATGAGGGAGGTGGAGGAAGATGTGCTGGAATATGTTTTCAGGGGGGACCTATATTTTTGTCATAATAGAACTGCTCAAATCTGTGCAGTAGTCTAGGCCTGTCACTTCCTCTCAAAAACAAAGCAGGTACTCCTTGTCTTTAGTCTCTTAGTTGTTTCTAGATTAAGTGAAAGAATGGCATATAGAGCCATTGGTGTGAAGTGTAGCATAGAAAAAATTGAAATGGAAAAACAATGGAGAGAATGCGTTTTAGAACATCATCTCCTTTTGGCTAGCTCTCGGACTTCCGGGCCTTTTCTCATTGTTTTTTCCTCCTTCTTTCTTTTCCTTCCTTTTTTTTTTAAACCTATTTTATTTATAAACTGCAGCCTGTAAAGAAAATGAGGGGTATATTACACATCCTTAAAAACAAAGAGGAAAACAAACCAACCCTTGTTAATCACGTCCACTTTGAGTGCTTGGGCTGGTTGCAAGGCCCAGGGGACTAGTAATCTGGCCAATGTGGAGGGATATGGAACCATTTGTCCTGGGAGAACCACTACATTAAAGGAAGAGGATGAAGTCATGGGGGGAGGGGGAGGCTCTGCTGATGAAAGTAGCTGTCAAATTAGCAGGTCTGGAAGTTGGAGTGCATATTGTTATGAGCTGCTCAAGTTCACACCAGAGCTACCAGCTCCATCCGTCTTTCTCAGTTTACATTTTAATTGGCTTGTAGTTAAGTTTTTTAAACACTGTGAGATTGCTGACATACACTGTAATATCATGTGAATAATTTATGGAGGTTGCTCAAGACAAGCTTTTTCTTTGATTTGAGAATCCAAGGGGAAGGGGGAGGAGAGGATGAGGGGCCTGTGGGAGGGGCCCAGGACAGAGGAGCAGACACAATTGCATGTTGCATACTGGATGTTAAACGTTTCTGCCGGTGTAGTCAGTAGCGTTTGGGAATTCGGGGAGGTTTGTACAATACAATCTTATTAATAACAATTCTGTCAAGAGAGCACCCAATTAAGTTGAATTGGGTTTATGACTCCCTCTTGGTTTCTTAAAACGTGTGGATATAAAACCTGTTCCATGTGAGTAGTGGATAACAAGGGTGGGGTTTTGTTTGTTTGTTTTTTGGTTGGTTTGAATGATTCCTCCTCCTACTGAGAATTTTCTTGTTTATAAATGCAGGAGTAGGCATTTTTCCCAAACTATCTTTTTCTTTTCAGCTCTCATGATAATATAGAGAAGATGGAACTGGTGTCAGCAGGCAGTCGTTCTAGTTAAGAACTTGACTGCTTCTGGGAGTGGTTTGCCAGACAGCTCTGAGTCTATAATATCATCTAATTAAGACCTGTGGGAGAACCCTCTTCTGAAATATACTTCTAAAATATACTTTTTTTCTTATTATAAAATGTGGAGGGCTTCCCTGGTGGCCCAGTGGTTGAGAGTCCGCCTGCCGATGCAGGGGACACGGGTTTGTGCCCCGGTCCGGGAAGATCCCACATGCCGTGGAGCGGCTGGGCCCGTGAGCCATGGCCGCTGAGCCTGCGTGTCCAGAGCCTGTGCTCCACAACGGGAGAGGCCACGGCGGTGAGAGGCCCGTGAAGCGCAAAAAAAAAAATGTGGAGAGTATGGAGAATAAAAATCACCTATAACTCCTCCCCACGTTGATAACAATTGGGATGATTTTTGTTTATATCCTTCTAGTCTTTTTTCTATTCGTAACGAGGTTGTAATCATATATACTGTTTAGACTTTTTTTCTTTTTCACTAAACATTACATCATGAGTATTTTGTCATACGTGTCATCCACAGTTCCATTTCTAATGACTACATAAGGTGTGTGTGTATGTATTCTCTGTGAACTTACAGTGCTTTATCTAACCTGTCCAGCTAGTGAAATGAAGCATTGTATGCAGTTTTTATCCATGTTAGGCAGGGAAGCAGTTAATATACTTCTGGTTAAATTTTGGTGTACATTCTTGATTATTTCCTTAGGGAAGTTTTTAGAAATAGAATTTCTACAATGAAGCAGAGAGAGTCTGAGGGAAAGATCAGCAATGCCTCAAGAACAATTTTGTCCTGAAAAGTGGGATAAAACACAGATTTTTCTCATTAGTGAAATTAATAATTTTTCTATTTAAAAAATTGATAATGACATTCAATCTGAGGTTCTTTGAAATTATTGAGGTTTTTTTTCCTCGTGTTTCTTAACCACAAAACCTATCTGTTAGGATTAATGTAGGCTATTTTTTCTTTACCAGTTGTCATATAACTACCTAAGACTTCATGTAATCAGTTGAGATGCTACAAATGTATTGCCTGCCAACTCCAATAAAAAAGAGGGCAGTTAACTAAAGGGATGTCTTGCTGTTAAACAAACTTGCAGTCAATTGCTTGTAAGTAACATTTAGTTTGATGTGTAGTCAAAGGGCAAGAAAATCAGTGTTCAGAAAGGACTAGCTTTTTAAAATTGTAAAAGGGGAGGGACTTTATTTGGGGTTGAGATGAGTAGCTTATCAATTGATATGATGTTTTCCTTTTTAAAAATATATTCATATATTAAAAAGAAGGTGACAGACATGAGGCATTAAGGTCATTAAGGTCCTGTCAGTTTGGAATCTTCTCAACTTAAGATAACTAAGTCACTATCCTCATGCAGCCCTAGAAGACACTATTTTCCCCCATGATCAGGCCTGGCTTCAAGGTCATCTTGTGTGTGTGTGTGTGTGTGTGTGTGTGTGTGTGTGCGCGCGCGCGCGTGCATGCATGCATGCATGCATGGACTGTAAGTAGATGAAGCAAGAAGTCGTAAACAAATTGCTATACTCTGCAGATGGGAAACTGCCATTGATTGGTAGACGCAGTAGAAAGGCTCCACCAGCGCAGCAGCCCTCCGCAACAGCTGCTTCAAATCAGGCCTGTTCTCTGCTCCTTCCTAGGAGTGCACTAATGCTCTCTGCACCTGTGCTCAGCTCTTCCTTGATAATGTAGGTGGGAACGCACATTCTCTGAACAGTGATCTTGTAGTGAGCATGTGCAGTTCTTTCAGAGGGAGGGTCTATCCAAAAGACCCCATTCCAGTTAAAATTTCAGTGTTGACATATTTGTGAAACAAAGAATGTGTAGAGAGTGGAGACCTCTTCCATCTCAAAGGCACACATATTAGAGACTAGAGCTGTTGGAAGCGCGACTGGCTTTATGTTGACGTTCTGTTGGAGGTCCCTGAACTTTGGAGCCTTATTCCAGAGCCAAGAAACTTCAGATTTTGCCAGTGACCACATTAAAATGTTTGTGTCTGGAAGGGTAAACCAATCTCATTTACTAGCTTTCATTCTTTACACTGGGTATTATTTCATAAACAAGAATTTATTTTTTTAGAGCCAGTTGTGTGCCTAACTAGACAGTATGGAATGCAAGAGAAGGCATAAGTTATGGTCATACCCCTCATGGGCCTTCCAATAAGGCAAAGTAAATACGTAATCCACTTACAGTCAGTCAATGGAAATATTTTTATTTGTAATGAGCCCACATTTCAGTTGAAGAAAGTATTATTCTAGTAAGAAAAACATCGGCGGAATTAATGGCAGATTCTGAATGGGCGCTGGGCTATATTCAGAATGCAGGTCTTTTCAGTTAGGTGAGGTGGTTGAGGTTTGCTTTCTTTCCTGAGTGCTTATGAATTAGCAAATTCTAAACCAGCTGTTTTCAAATTACATAAAATTGGGGCCTACCTCGAGTGTCTGTTTCTCTCTGCCAAGTTTCAACTCGTAACCTATTTTAAAGCTTAGTCCTAAACCCCCCAAAACCAATGGAATGATAGCAGGCATCACCTTAAATCATAATATTTTCTCAAGAACATGTTCAAGCTTGAAATAATGACCAGGTTAGAGAAAGAGGAGGTAAGAAGAGAGAAGTAGACAAGCTTGTGTTTCTTATTTAAAAAAGAAAACTTGCTTGAATAAATAAGTTGCTTAGATTTCTGCTGCTTTTTTCCTAGATGGCCAAAGGGGGAGAGCTTTTTTGCTCATGAAAGGGGTGAATTAAAAGGATACCTCTGCATCAAATGAAGATATTTGCAGGATGACAATTGGTGATAGGGTTGGAGTTTCAAAATGTTCTCATGTGACCATTTCACAGTTCTCTCTACCCTCCTTCCTTTGGTATTGAATACATTGCTTAATTCCTATCAAGAACATGGGTTGGCAGACTTCTTCTGTAAAGGGTCAGGGAGCAAACATTAGCCCTTGTGACCACATAAGTCTCTGTCATATAGTAGTCATCTTTGTTTTCTTCTTTTTTCTTTTAATAACACTTTTAAAATGCAAAAACTAACCTCAGTTTACAGGCAGTACAAAATCTGATTGCGGGTGAGATTTGGCCTGCAGGCTGTCGTTTGCCACCTCATGCCCTAAAGAAGTATGGGGTGAAATGCTGGATGAGCGTGCGAGTTGGATATGCCAGCATGATTTCTCTCTTTCCACTGCTTGCTTTGTCCTCTCCTGGTCACTGGCTGTCTCAGGAGCTGGTCCCTGGAGCCTTGCTCTCCTATGTGACATAACGGTGTGAAATGGTGTTTCCACTGGAAGGCCTGCAGGGGTAAATGCTGTCTCTAATTAACCTGTTCATTTAGTGCTATTATCCTTTATCTCAAATGCAGTTCTGCTAGGGGAGGATAAGGAAAGTGCTTAATTAGAGTAACTGTTTCACATTGTCTATGTTTGCGTGATGAAGTATAAAAAGCCTGGGAGATGAAGCTGTCAGTCAATAAGTGTCTTTGGGAACCTCTTGGTTTTTAGCATTTAATAACCGTGCTCTGTTATTGAGTGTTGTTGAGTGAAACCTCAGGTCACAGCCTTTGTGATACAGAGACTCTGACCCAAGACATCTGGCATATGTAAGTTATGGCTAATGTCCGCCAACTGGATAATGTCGTTGGCAAATTGTAGCTTCATGGATGCTTGTTTATTTATCTGCTTGTTGCTTTAGAGTATTTTAAATTGTCATTTGTCTTTTTAGTTTGTTTTCTATCTCCCTAATTGGATATTAAGTGCTTCTAGTACAGGGAAAGTGCCTCATATTCTTGGAAGCTTAAAGTCTGTTGGAGTATCATTGCAGTGTTCATAGGATTTTCTAATTGTGGTAAGATATACATAACAAAATTTACCATTTTAATATACATAATGTAAAGTTTACTGTCTTAACCATTTTCAAGTATACATTTCAGTGGCACTAAGTTGTACAACCATCACCAATGTCCATCTCCGTAACTCTTTTCATCTTGTCAAACTCTGTACCCAGTAAACACTAACTCCCATCCCCCCTTCCCACCCACCCCTGGCAACCACCATTCTACTTTCTGCCTCTATGAAGTTGACTACTCTAAGTATCTCGTATGAGTATTTGTCTTTTTCTGAATGGCCTATCTCACTTAGCCTGATGTCCTTAAGGTTCATCCATGTTGTAGCATGTGTCAGAATTCCCTTCCTTTTTAAGGCTGAATACTATCCCACTGTATGTATATATACCACATTTTTTTTATCCATTCATCCATCAGTGGACACTTGGAATGCTGCTATGAACATGTTCGAGTCCCTGCTTTTAGTTCTTTTCTGTAGATACCCAGAAATGGTCATCACAATACTTTTCAGACTGCCAAATTGACAATTTTCTTTTAAGCTCTATGGTACTTTAAGTATTTTTACCATACTTTTCTATGTCATCTATCCTAATAAGCTCAATATTATAATAAAAAAAATTAGTTATTAGCTATGATGAACAAAAAAGCTCAGTGAGCACAAACATTTATTCATCCTGTGTATCAAGGCACTGGGCTTACCTTTTTAAGTGAATTAATGTACTTAAGGCCCACAGTATGTTATCTGCATGTTACAGAAGAAGAAACAAAGGCTTAGCAAGGTTAGGAAATTTGTCTGAGGTCACACAGCTCTATGTGACAGACAGGGTTCTACTTCAGAGCCAGTACTTCTAGATACCAGGAAGCCATTCAGAAGAGCGGATTACATCTGTATACTTCATTATATTCTCGGCATGGTTAGTGGAAGGCTTATTATTTTCCAAAGCCTGATGTCACTTGAATTTCAAAATCAAATTATATAAAATAACATGTAAAATTCTTTGAAAGCTCTAAAGTGCTACATAAATGTAAAGGATTAAGCTGAAGCCTAGCGATGGACACATGTTAAAAGCTGTTCATATATGGACCCCAAACCATCTAGATTGTAAACTGCAGTCTAAGCATTATGCAAACTCAACCAGGGCTACCTTGTGAACGTTGCTTCATATGCCATTTTATTTTATTTTATTTTATTTTTATATATATTTTTTTGCTGTACGCGGGCCTCTCTGCTGTGGCCTCTCCTGTTGTGGAGCACAGGCTCCGGACGCGCAGGCTCAGCGGCCATGGCTCACGGACCCAGCCGCTCCGCGGCATGTGGGATCTTCCCGGACCGGGGCACGAACCCATGTCCCCTGCATCGGCAGGCGGACTCTCAACCACTGCGCCACCAGGGAAGCCCCATATGCCATTTTATTCATGCTAGTTTTACTTCTTGTTAGGACTGGCACTACCTTTTCAACTGCTGTTGTGAACTTCATGTCCTTTTTGACTTAAGTTGGTGGGAATAAGCCAGGTTCTCACATCATGTTCTTTATCACTTCTAGTAGCCTCTGAAGAGGACCTGTGCCTTCAGCCATCTTTGAAATCTCACAGCTCTCAGGCTAGGTCTAGATGCTAAATAGTTTAAGAACTATCATGGGAGAGCCACTAGGCTTAACTGTGCCATTTCAGAGGACAGAATTAGGCCATTTGTGTGTGTAGGTTCTAGAGGGGCAGATTTCAGTTCAGAATAAAATGCATAGTGGTACAGTGGTAGGCTGGATCCCTTGAAAAGTAGTAAACTCCCTGTCAGTGGAGCTATTCAAACACAGGCTAGAAAATCCCTTCTCAACGATGAGGCAAAGAGGATTCCTACACTAGGACACTCATTTCATTACTCTTCAGTCTCGGGGTATCATTACATTTACTTCAAGTGTCCTAAGAACTTCATTTTAGCGTTATCTTATTTGGTATTGTTTTCCTCAACACAAGGCAGGTGCTAAGAGAGTTTGCCTGGTTTAGTTGCTGTATGTGGAGCAAATAACTGCTGTGCTGGAGTGGCTTACAAATAAAAAATATTTAGACTAGATCCAGATCACGGTCGAGGAGATTAACAGGGTCATATTTTTAGATTCAGGTTCTCCAGGGGCTGGACTGACCATGTCCAAAACAGGATCAACAGTGAGCAAAGTGTCTGAAGGAGTTCAGTGAATTTACATTATTTGATTGACTGACTTCCGTGCACAGTCTTCTTGGAACTCTTCAGCATCCAGAGCTAGAAAACTCACAGTCCTTCAGTGTAACATGTGGCTTGAGCAAGGACGTGTGGTTGGCACAAATGACATTCTCTCCTCTTTTCCGGTTAACGTGGCTCCAGGATCACCAAAGTTAATGCAAATAGTAGAATATTTGCTCGTATAGAGACCAAAAGTACTTAAAATTCAGTGCAGGTGGAATTGCTTGTTTAAGTATCAGGAGGACAGACTTGGTAATTTCAGTTGCATGAGTTGCTTCTTATTTTGTTTTGGTAGAATTTGAGTGTTAGAGACTTTGCCTGGAAGTCAGCCTCCAGCATTGACGTCTGACACGAACCGCAAAGGCAGCCACCCCCCGCTTTCCGCTGGCAGAGCCAGGCCCACGTCCGTGGCTGTGATCTCAGGGGAGGGCTCTAGTCCACGGCTTGGGTTTATGACTGGGAAGCCTGCCTCTTCTAAGGTGGGGAAAACAGAGCCAAAGTGACCCCATAGAATTTGAGCTTGGGGGAACTGTCAGATCCGGAGGACCCGTCACGGTCCGGGATGTGGCCCAGCTTGAACTGGCACCCAGGGGCTTCACCAGAGCCAGGTGTCAGACATGGGTAAATATCAAATTGTATCTGATGAAAAACAGGAGGAAGCAGAGCTCCCCTTACCTCCTTGAAGGAGCCAAAGTCAGCCGAATGGTGTTTGGGTCCAGATGATTCAAAAGCCACAGTCTCATGACCCAACCAAAGAAATATTCAAAACTAGCCTGAAAAAATAATAGAATGTTTTTAAAAATATGCTATCAAACACATTTATCTTTGACTCAAAATGAATTAAGTATTTTTCTCTTAGAATGTCCAAATATTCATTAATATAGAAGACTATAGGTTGAATACCTCTTCTGGAGAAATATTCAGATTTAGGATTTCTCTCTTAAGTCAAAAACTTGGCAGTGATACCACATAAGTAATGTTTGATCTGGTCCAGAGCTCTTAGTTGAATTTATTGTCTATTATATGGGGGAAATACTGAAATAGTTGGAAGAAATAATACTAAAAAATTCAGACTTCTATATCTGAAAATGACTGATTACATAACTATTGTGTCAATGAGATAGTGATAAGATAGAGAAGGGGACTAAGGATGGCTCAAGTGGGTTCCCAAAAAGGTAAAAATGAAGAAATCAAAATCACATCAACATAGAAATGTTTGATAAGAACAAAAGTTTGATAAGAAAACAAAAGTTTGATAAGAAGGCAGGTAAAAGTGCATACATTTGTGAAAACACAACAAACTGTACACTTAAGATTGCTACATTTCACTGTGTGTAAATTATACTTCAGTACACAAAAGGACCAAATCTAATCAACTTATCTGTTAGCAACAATTTATGAGGAAGTTACAAAATAAAGCAATTTAGGGAGAGACATTTCCGTCCTTCAGGAAACTTGCAAATCATTGGTTAAACCTAGACACAAATTTAAGAAAATTTTAATAATAAAAATTAAATAAACTAACAATGATTGAGTCATAGAATTCTGGACCTGGATGGAGCCTTCAAGATCATCATCCCTCCTATTTTAAATATATATAAAAAAACTGAGACAGAAAATTTTAGAAAATTATCAAAGAAATTTAGAGACAGAATTTCACCAGATGGCAGGACTACAAGCTTAAAGCTTCTCTCCTTTCTTTTTTGTCATGTTGACTTCCTCCGCCTCCCACCTGCTAACTATCCCTAAGGCCCTGTTTTCAGCTCTCGCTGGCTTTCCCTTTATGTTGCACTCTCACTGATTCATTAATTTCAATGTTAATATTCTGTATTCAATCAGTAAATACTTTTGAGTTCCTACCGTATGCCCAGCACTGTTTTGTGGGAGGGCAGTACAGCACTGAACCAAACAGACTAAGCGTCTTCCCTCACAGAACTTACGTTCTACCAGTGTCAGGGCACGCGGAGCCCAGATAGTAATTTCTGGGACAAGGGTTCTCACCCAGTCCAGACTCATTGCCCTAAAGCTTCTTGCACATCATGGCAGCACTGCAAGCTGAACTTGGCAATAATCTCGTCTTCTCTCCAGATCATCTGCTCCTCCTGCCTTGCCTATGCCTGAAGAACGTGTTTGGTTCTTCTTACTGAGCCTCTCAGTCAACCAACTTTAATTCCCTGAACTCTAACAAATTGACATTTTCTTATATCTGTTCAGCATCTCCTTGTTACTTTGCTTCTTCCTTGGAAGGTTTCAGTACCTTTCTAACTTTTCTCCTCTTGTCCCCAACTCTGATCTATCCTATATGTTACTGCCTAATTTTTCGAAAACGTATTTCCTCTATCACCCCCTTGACACACACACACACACACACACACACACACATTTTCCTTGGATCCTGTTCGCCTTCCAAATTAAATGGTAACAGTCTTGGTCGGTAAAGACAATTAAAAGCATGGCTCCAACCTCCTTCTCAAATCTTCTTACATCCCCACTACAGGTACCTGCATTTACTCTGGCCAAAGTGGTTCTCGGTTGCTCCTTTAGCCGGTCCCTTTTTCTCTCACTCTGTGGTTGCTCACTCTGTCTCCCACTCGGACCCACCACGCAGCCTCCAGCCACCACGTCCTCAGCTTCTGCATACATCTCACCCACTGCCTTATCTAAGAGACTTTCTGATCAACATGATTCTTCCCTCCTTTGAATGCATTTATCTCTCACTGCACTGCGTGTGGTTATTATTACTTTCTGTTAAAATAATTTGATGGATTTTCATAAAATGACACATCCTTCTTGAAAAAAATTTAAATGTACAGAAGAATAATGAAAGTAAAAACCACCTGAAATCTCTTCACCCAGAGATGTCTGTTCTTGAGCATCCGTCCACACTTCTGTGTGGATAGACAAGCTTGGTGAAGTCTATACATTTTCCCATAAATGAAATCAAATTTTACCTGGTTTCTGTTCTCCCTGTTGATATATTCTGGTGCTCTTTTATTGTTACTCAATATAAAAGACAAAACTAATTTTCACTGGCCACAAGATATTTTGTTTGGCTTTACCATAATCTAACAACCACTGCTTGTTTG
Organism: Tursiops truncatus; assembly: GCF_011762595.2. Taxonomy (NCBI): domain Eukaryota; kingdom Metazoa; phylum Chordata; class Mammalia; order Artiodactyla; family Delphinidae; genus Tursiops; species Tursiops truncatus. The sequence goes on from NC_047048.1 coordinate 12,500,926, forward strand.
GTTTTGGTTTTGGTTTTGTTTTTAAGCTTACCTTCATCTGTTTATTAGGAGGTACAGGGAGGAGGTTGTTATGTGTTCTGGCCCATGTGCTTAACACAGCCGTGTAAAATGCAAGTGAGCAGTCTGTCATGGACCTTGACAAGAACTGTTTGTGACACACCACTCCATGTGGTTCGGGACCTGAAAAAATGTTTGAAGATCTTGGAAAGAGGTTAGAGAGGATTGACCTAAAATCCCGAGTAAAATTGTAATCTTTTAAAAAATTTTTATTACTGCTTTGAACAGCATTGTGCCTCCATCGCCTGCAAGAAAGCCATTCATTGTTCCTTGTTACGTAATCTGCAGAGAGCTTATTCGCTTAGAAAGCAACGCGTTCATCACCGTCCCTCTCTTACGAGGAGCTAAAAGCAGAATCTGTTCTGCGTCTCTGAGGCATTCTTCACAGCACAGACCTCATGCTATCGCTAATTAGCCAGAGCATTCCCAGCCAAAAACCCCAGTGCCTGGGCTTGACAAAAGTCTGTTTTTTTTTTTTTCCGTGGAAAGGTGAAGCCTGCCTCTCTGTCGAGGGGCACCTCCGTAAGACAATCAACAGCAGTGTGGTGGCGAGCTCTCAGGCCAGCCAACGCGGTGAAGCATGCCGCAGCCCCCGGAGGACCGGCTGTTTGCCGCCTCCCTGCCCCTGCGAGGTGGGATCTCCACCAGGCTGTGCCTTTGTACTCTAACTGAATACCTAACCACCACGAGGCAAGCCACTCTGGCATCATGCTGAGCGTTATTCCTATCTGTTCCCCGTTTCTGGCTTTAGACACCAGTCTACCCAACGTCCCTTAGCCAACTTCCAGCCACTTGTGTTCAATGATGTATGCGATTAGCAGCCTCTGCGAGTTCATTAGGAAAATAAAAGAAAAAAAGAAGAAAGAAAGAGAAACCGTGAGATTGTGTGTCTGTCACTGTGAAGTGGAGCTTGACGGGAACATCCTCACCTGTCCCTCCCCACCGCCCCTCCCGCCATGTGTCTGTGGTCTTCGGTGCGCACGCGCTGGCGGCTGCCGGTGTTCCATGGCTCTGCCGTTTGCTCAGTGGGGGCACGTTTTCTTAGCCGAGCAGTGCATTGCTCTGCCTGAGGGATTGAGAACATATTGCTTGGCAGGTGGGCCTGCTCAGATGCACTGACTGTTGTTTCAGCACTGACAGGGAACATACATCACGCGGGCCCATTACGCCAGCATAAATCCATGGTAACCTGTTCAGAGGGCTGCAACCAGCAAACCAAGTGTTTGGGTCTTAATAGGTGATATTTTTAAAACATATAATTGGGATCTGAGAAGTAATTCTGGGTGACAGGCCACTCCTTCTGCCATCTTAGCAGAAGCTGGGCCTACAGCACAATACCACTCCTGTCATACCACACAAAGATGACTGCCAGTCCAGCTCGGCTCCAGGCAGCTGTGCACGGCGCCAGCCATGCCAAGAGATCGTCTGTGCAGGGAAAAGAGCCTTCAGTTTCGAGGTCTTTCCTTCCTGCCTTGGTGCTCAGTACTACTTGCAAAAACTGCTCCTGGCAATGTCAGTGGAAAACGTCAGAGCTCCTCTCCTTAGCCTACTAATATGAGCTTAAAGGGAGCTAGAGTTTGCTGTGGTGTTGGGTGGAGGACAGATAAGCCTCTGAGCAGGGGTCCCTGATGTTTCTCACGAAGATAAGCTGCTTCTTATTTCCCCGCTGGATGCCAGCAGGAGAATGAGATATTAACAATGTCCCTGGGCAGTGCGTGAAGGGACTCGATGTCACAGCCTGGCTGCTGCCCCACGGGGAACGTGGACAAGTGGCTGCCGGCGCCTTGGGGACACAGCGGGTAAAGGTTGGCACAGCACTGGTTTCTGGCCACGTTTCCGGAGTTCCGGAAACTAGGCAGACAGAAGGGCCCTTTGCGCAGGTTGTCTTCTTCCGGAGTCCTGGTGCGCCCTCCTCGTGGCACACAGCCTGTGCTCCCACCTTCCCATGGCACAGGCTGCTCACAAGACTCACCTCCCTACACTTCGTCATCAGTTACTTTCTATGTCTTCCCTAACCTGCATTCTCCTTGAGGATTCATGCTTAGCGGGGTGCTGGATTCGTGGCGGGTGCCCAAAGAATGAACAAAGGAAGATGGTCATTTGTCAAAAGAAAAGCCGTCGTGGGGTCATTGTGGAGTTGTTGGCTTTTCTTTTACCTTCTTGATTTCCAAGCAGTCATAACTCTGGTATTTCAGTATGAGTTGCCAATCAAATAAAAACTGGGCAGCAATATTGTATTATTTAATTTTCATCCTGCCAAACAACTAAAACAGTATCAGCACTACAGCATCTGCATTCTCTCTTGCTTCAACGGAGTTTATTTCCCTAAAGCAAACAAGAAAATGTCCTCGTGAGATCAAGGACCTTCTAAATTTTAAGGATCAGGGGGAAGACTGTTATGAATGTAAGCAGTAGCAGTCAGTATTTAGAAACGTGTTTCTGGTAGCCTGGCATAGAATGGTAATTGTGAAAGACATGGGCCTCATGACGCCCTAGCAATGGCCCAGCCATCACTCTGCCAGTTTCACTCTTTGCTTTTGCTTCTACTCAGCAGTGTGGTCAGCCACAACACAGCTGTGTGCCAACACAGAAAGTTTCCTAAAAACAGACTTAGGGGGCTTCCCTGGTGGCGCAGTGGTTGAGAGTCCGCCTGCCGATGCAGGGGACCCGGGTTCGTGCCCCGGTCCGGGAAGATCCCACATGACGCGGAGCGGCTGGGCCCGTGAGCCATGGCCGCTGAGCCTGCGCGTCCGGAGCCTGTGCTCCGCAATGGGAGAGGCCACAACAGTGAGAGGCCCGCGTACCGCAAAAAAAAAAAAAAAAAAAACAGACTTAGGCGCTCTGTCCCCAGACGTTCTAGGTTATGAGGCCTGTAGTGAAGCCTGGGAATTTGTACCTTTGAAATGTTCCCCAGGTGGTTTACCTGCAACCAGTCTGTGGGCTTTGGTTTGGGAAGGACACAACACTGCAAACCTCAGCATTTCCCTCAGTCTTACTGCTGCCTTGGGCAAATACTGATACGTTCTTCCTAGGTCATCTTTCTAAAAAAAATCATGACGTCTTAGACAGATGCTCTGAGGAGACTCAAAAACTCCTTGCAAAACATAAAACCAGGAGGGTTTAAGTATGCAATGGAAACATCATTTGGAAAGTCCATTTCCAAACCCATCATCAGTTCTACCTCTGAAATATTCTTTTTTTAAATGACTTAATTTTTAAAAATTTAATTAATTGATTTTCATTGATGTATAATTGACTTGCAATGTCATATTAATTTCAGGTGTACAACATAGCGATACAATTTTTTTTTATTGAACTGTAGTTGACTTAAAATCTTATATTAGTCTTAGGTGTACAGCATAGTGATTCAATATTTTTATACATTATGAAATGATCACCACAATGAGTCTAGTTACCATCTGTCACCATACAAAGTTATTACAATATTATTGACTATATTCCCAATGCTGTCACAGGAATGTAACGTGCAGCATGACTTGATTTTTTTCATAAAAAAGCATTGTTGTGATGTGATTCACATAAAGTTGACCCCCTTAACATATACAATTCAGTGATTTTTAGCGTATTTACAACCATTTAGTATATTGTGCGACCATCACCACTATCTAATTCCAGATTATTTTCATCACCCCAGGAAGAAACACCGTACCCACTCCTTTCTGCCTCTCGCCCATGGCAACCACTCATCTGCTTTCTGTCTCTGTGGATTTGCCTACTCTGGGTATTTAACCTTTGAAATACTAAAAGCTGACTGGACACGAGTCCAGTTATTTTCTTAGGTATCTCCAAAGAAGAATTTTCTAACACTCCAGCGATGGCTCCTGAGTCTGACATGTTTTATGGTCAGAAAGGTATCCCTCATGTCTAACTTTTACTTCCTTCTGTAGTATTAACTCCTATAGTATGAAGTCATATTCCCTTGTTTATCTTCTCTGCCTCTCTTTGATCATTTCAGCAACCCTCAAATTCTTGATAGATTCAAACATCAAGTCGCCTCCACTTAGCTGCAGGATGAATGATGTCAACATTCCTATGCCTCTACTCAGATTTACCAGATACTTCCTCCTGTTTCCTCTTCTCAGTCATCTAAATAAATAAGTATCCACCCTTTTCTCTAAGGTGAATGCCATTGTTTCTGCCCTCTGTTTCAATTCCTCCCTCCTCCTCCAGAACCTGGCTTCTGAATATCTTCATTTTCTTTCTTCAACCTACAGAAATACTCAAAAGTTCACACTTTTTTTAAAAAAAATTGCTTCGATCCTGCTGCCCCCTCAAGCTACCATTCTATTTTTCTCATTCCCTTCACTGTCAAACCTTTTGAAAGCACAGCTTGCTCTCACTGTTGGTGCTTATTTTCCACCCACTCCCTCCTCACTTTTTGCACTCGTGATTCTACCTTCATTCCTTTACTGAAATTTCTTTCTTCATGGTTCATGATGTCATCTTATTTGCCAAGTCCAGTAACCTTTTCTGATTCCTATCCTCATGACCTTTAGGTGCCGTATGTCGACTATCTCTCCATCTTGAAACATTCTTTTGCCTTTGGCTTCTTGTAATATTCCACATTCTCCTTCTAACTTTGGCTCCAATGCTCAACGCCTTCCTAAATACGGATGCCCCCTCTTATATCTGTTTCTTTACTTTTTCCGTTTCCAATCTCATAACACCATCTGGATCCTAACTATGTGGATAACTTCCAAACCTATCTTCACCACTTGGATGTCCTGCCAGCTTCTTAGACTCATTGCTCAAAACAGAACGCATACCCTGGAAGGCTTTCTGGCTTCCCTAATTCTAGCCATGGTGTGACCCAGGGTTGAAAACTTGACTTCTTTCTTTCAACTCCTTGATTGCCATAGATGACAGCCATCATGTATATAATAGCCCATTTGTTCTATCTAGGCTATATTTCTTCATCTCTTGTCCTACCAGTCAGTGTCATTGTCCAGATCCAGGTCTTCATTGCCTCTTATCAAGACTATCACCAAGCCCCTTTTATCTCCGCCACACTCATTCGTACACATTGCTGCCAGATACCAATCCTCCTTCAGCACAGATCTCATTATATCATTTCCTTAGGCAACAATCTTTCAAATTCCTTTAATCCTACTGAATACATTCTGTACTCCTTAACCTAACTTGTGAGGCCTTCTACAACTTGAACCTTGTCTTCCATTCCAAGTGTATTTTGTACTCTTCTACTTCCTATTCTCTGTGTTCTAGCCTAAGCAAAACACTGATCATTCTTTCTTTTACCTTCACAAGTTCTCATTTCTATGCCCTTGCTTCTTCTGTATCTTTTATCTGAAATGATGTTCTTTATTTCTGCCATTTCTGTTGAAATCCTCTCATTCTTCAAATCCCTTCTCTTCCATGAAGTCTTCTTGTAATAGGATTTCTCTCCCCTTTGGAGTTCCAGAATTCCGTGTGTGTGTGTGTGTGTGTGCGCGCGCGTGTGCATGTGCATGTGCGTGTAGGGGGTGGGAAAGGACTTCGTAGCACTTTGTCTTGTATTTCAATTATTTATGTGCTTGTCTTATCCAGCCCCCGAAAGATAGGAGCCTTGCATTTTCATTGTTGTAACTCCTATAACAGCTGATAGAATACTTAAATGTAGTATATTATGAATAAATATTTCTTCAGTGAATGAATTTATGTATATATATTTTTTAATTTATTTATTTGTTGTGGGGTTTTTTTGACTGCATTGGGTCTTCATCGTTGTGTGCGGACTTTTCTCTAGTTGTGGCGAGCAGGGGCTACTCTTTGTTGCGGTGCATGGGCTTCTCATTGCGGTGGCTTCTCTTGTTGCGGAGCACAGGCTCTAGGTGTGGGCTCAGTAGTTGTGGCGCACAAGCTTAGTTGCTCCGCGGCATGTGGAATCTTCCTGAACCAGGGCTCGAACCCATGTCCCCTGCATTGGCAGGCAGATTCTAAACCACTGCGCCACCAGGGAAGTCCAGTGAATGAATTTTTTAACCTCTGTAAAAGATAGGAGATATTTAAAAAAACTAAACTTACGACAGGCTTTATTTATTTCGGTGTCAAGAGAGTTCTCAGTAGTTTCTGAACTATTATTTTGAATCAATCCAGGTGCAAGACTTAGTTGAAGGAAGCTTGAGAGAATTGTAGCAAACCTGCCATCTTCTTCATTGCCATGTCTTACAGTTGCATAATATTTTATACCATTTGAAAGTACCTTCACGTCTTGTCTGACCTTCTGTATATCTATGTACGTTGAGGAAGGGATAGCTATTCTAATATCTGTCAGTTCACAAATGAAGGAAATGTACTCTGGGGAGTTTTAATGGCTTAACCAATGTTTGGTTATTATATAGTGGCATTGCATAGACAAAGGGACATGTAGACTGTCTGTAAATATTTGAAGAACTATCATGTAAAAGAAGATTCAATCTTATTTTTCATTCTTTATTTCCTCAGAGGACAGAAAAAGTACAAGCGATTTCAGCTCAATTAAAGAGAAAAATCATTTAGTAGATCCATTCCAAGGTGGGGTTGACTGCCTCTGTTGTTCAAGAGGAGCTCAGGACAGCAACCTGGCCAACCAGGTGTAGGACATTTTGTTGCAAAGAGCCACTCAAAAGGTGCAGGTTAGCCAAGGTCTCTTCTTATTCTGCAATTCTGTGATTCCTTTTTAGGTTAACACTGTGCTCCTATACTCCATAATCTAAGTTTTGACTTCTGACTTTCTTTAGAATTTGGCCTTAAGCAAATGTAGCTAAGGTGTGGGATCCGGATCCTACATCTTTCACAAAACAGAGACCCCCACTTTACCCTAGCCACTCTTTATAACTGTCAGTGCACCGCCTGCAGGTGGGAACATACAAGAACACATTTTCACCCAGTCCTTCCGTGCCTAGAGTTGCCAGCCCAGGAAGAGATGAAGTTTGCGGAAAATCTCGCAGATGCCCACATCACATGTAGCTGGCCCAGTCTGGCGGCTCCATACACCTGTCTGGTGTCACGGGCATGGCGGGCAAGCTCAACATTCTCTCTGAATGGCATATTCTGTTGGAAGGAGGTAGGTGACTCTAATGAGCTCCAAACTCTTCCTTGAAATGGGGAGTTGCCTAAAAAGGCAATTGCTGCAAAACAAGCACATGGAAATCATGATGTTTCACTGAACTCAGAAGCAAATCTGCCTTTTTCTTTCTTTATAGAAACATTTTGTGTGCCATGTGCCTTGGGAGCCAAAAAGAAATCATACTTTGGCTCCCTGTTCCATTTCACTAAGCTCAGATACTGTAAATACCCTCCTCTCCTCTCATAACATTAAATTTTTCATGAATTCATCATAAAGGAGCCACTTTGTAGGTTTGGCTGGTACCAGTGAAAGACTTCATTTTCTATTTCACAGTAACTTTTTCAGTGCAAAAAAATTATGGGTGCAATGTTGAAAGACTAGAATTATTCATCAAGTCTTCAGCGCCTGCAAATTAAGAGAATTTTTCTGAAACCTATCTGGGAGAATGCAGACATAGACATGCATATTTTAGATGGTGCTACCTCTCGGCTATAGCCACCTAATCTTTCTCAGGGGAATTAGGGGTAACAGAGGTCATGTGCTTTCTCACTGCTTTATGGATTCATTCAAGAGTCCACACCAGCTCACAAATCTTCCCCTGCCTTCCAGTGTTCCTATAACTCACCAATGCACTCAAGGATAGAATCTTTCATTGTATTATACATGCACGCAAATACAGTAGCTTCGTAGCTGGATGCAAAAGGCGTGCTTCAAAAGGCAGCGTAGGAAAATGCAGTGGTGCATCAGAGTCCCCTGGAAGGCTTGTTAAAGCCCATGCTAGACCCCACTTCGGGAGCTTCCGATTCAGTAGATCTGGGGTGGGGCCCAAGAATTTGCCTTTTGATAAGTTTCCAGGGGATGCCGATGCTGCTGTCTTAGGACTACACTTTGAGAAACACTGATGTACTGAACGTCAAGTTCAGAAGTCAGCAAACCTTGGTTCTAGTACTCAGTCCACTCTCAACCAACCATGGGTCTGTGGACAAGTCCCTGGGTCTCAGTTTCCTCATCCGTAAAAGAAGAGTCATGATTCCTGCTCTAGGTGACCTAGGATTGCTTTGAGAATAAAATCTGAGGATCCACAGGAGAATGCTTAGCACTTTTGCAAGGACTTGAAGCATACAATTACTGTAGTGAGAAGAGTGAAAGGAAAGCAACTTGGAGAAGTTTTAAGATGCAGACGTTCTGTCAAACAGGCACACAGGTAGCACTACTACCATGCTAACAAGGGCCAGCAAAGAAGAGGTGGAAAGATTTTAGGGAATTCCTCTCCTCTGAGACCTGAAAAAGTCAGATACCCTGCTTTACTCACAGTATAGCCAGGCTGTGTTTTGTGTTAGAGCAGTGTTTCTCAAACTTTCCTGTGATTCAGAATTCCCTGGGACACTTACAATTATACAAAGGCCAGGCCCTGTCCTACTTCAAGGAGCCTGGGCCTTCAGGTGATTCTTAATACACTCCAGAGTTTGAGAACCGCTGTATCTGGGCCGATAGCACTCAAACCACTTCATAGCAACTTATAAAGGAACTCTAGACAGTGGCTCTCAACCTGTCTGCACCCTGGCATCAACCCCAGGAGCCTTCAAGTCCCACACGCACGGGCCACTGTCCAGTCAAGTTGAATGAGAATTTCTGGGGGTGGGATCTGAACATCAACACCATCTTAAAAGGCTCCTCAGTAATTCAGATCTGCAGCCACGGCTGAGAACCACTGACTCCGAAGGAGTCCTCTGTCATTACATCAGCAAACATACTGTTTGTGTTTGTTTGCTTGTCTCTTTCCCACCCCATACGGTGAGAATATTGAGGGCAGCTCTGGTGCCCAGAAACCAGCCCAGTGCCTTCCACTGCTTTAGATGCTCCAAGTGTGTTGGTTAGAATTTTGAATGAATGAACCACTCTGTTTATATACAAATGGAGCGCCAAGAGAACTCATACCAAAAGGCCCCCACATTTAAATATTTTACACAAACAGGCCCTCACAGTGAGAGGGTGTTTATTGAATAATTCTCAGAATCACCATCACAGGGTATCAGTTGAACAATTTCTGGAACTGGAGTCAACCCCAGCTATAAGTTATTCTTCCAGGTGAGATCAGGCGTCAGGGAACTTTTGCCTTGCAGAGCTCTGAGAATGCTAAGGAAGGAAGCAAATGAACACCTACTGTGTGCCAGACATTTTCATGTGCTCTCACTTCACGACAAACTTGCATTCTCCCTGTTTTTTTCCTAGGGGAGAAAGAAATGGCAGCAGATTGCCCACAGTGAGAAGCATGAGGGAGCTTGTTTGATCCCAGAGACCGAATTCCTTTCCTATATTTATTTATTTATTTATTTTTAGCTATGTTGGGTCTTCGTTGCTGCGCGTGGGCTTTCTCTAGTTGCGGCAAGCGGGGGCTACTCTTTGTTGCGGTGCATGGGCTTCTCATTGCAGTGGTTTCTCTTATTGCAGAGCATGGGCTCTAGGCATGCAGGCTTCAGTATTTGTGGCTCACAGGCTCAGTAGCTGTGGTTCACGGGCTCTAGAGCACAGGCTCAGTAGTTGTGGCGCATGGGCTTAGTTGCTTCGCGGCTTGTGGGATCTTCCCGGACCAGGGCTTGAACCCGTGTCCCCTGCGTTGCAGACGGATTCTTAACCACTGTGCCACCAGAGAGGCCCCCCCCATATTTATTTTGCTGCCACTCAGATTTTCTCCAGCCACCCCTGCCCCCTCCCTGCCTTGTCTCCCCCTGTGGGCTCCTCGCTGGATACCTTGTCCCTCCCAGCCATGCAGGACTCCACCCAGAGCTTCGTGACTTCTCTAACGAAGCTTCCTCTGGGAAGTTCTTACTGACCCATGACTTGATTAATTGCCGGATGACCTTCACAACAGGTCAGGTACCCTCTTCCCTCCTGGCATCCTGTGCCAAGTGGCCTAGAGCTTATCCCTAGAGCTTTGTACGTGTCCATTTAAGGGGTCTGTGTAGACGGGAGGCTCGCTGAGGGCACGGTTTCTTGCTCATCTCTGTGTTCCCTCAGCCTCGTGTACTTCCTAGCCCTTTGGAGGCACCCAGTACGTTTTTCGAAGGAACGAATGACAGCAGAGACTCATCTGTGAGCAAAGATCTCCAGAAACACTTCAGCATGTGTGCATGTGTTGTGCTTCAGAATATTTTAGAAACATTTTCCAGATTTAATTGAGGCTTCTGGGAAGCCTTGCTGTGTTCTTCCTTGCAAAAAATAGAAGGTTGTTACCAGGAAGTCTCAGTGTACCATATTTATCTGGTGAGTTTTGAAAATACTGAGTAATGGGACTAATGACTCAACATAGTAGTTTCCAAACTGTGAGGTAATCTTTGGACTTTGCAAGATTATTATATTAAGTGTACTCTTTAGTCTGTCGGTAAAAAATAAAAAGCCTGTATTTTCACATTAGAATTCAAAGAACATCTGCTGCGTATTGTAAATAACATATTTTGAAAACCAACTGATGCACACTCAGCCTGCCTCCGCCTGCTAACTATAGTTGGTCCTTAAGATGGGATTCAGTTCGCCATTGGTACGGCTCTTGCCGTGACACCCCACCGTCTTCCATGAATCTTCAGAAGCCGTTCGGCCCCTAGACACACTCAGCAATGTTTTTCATTTTCCTTTCATTTTCCAAAGGTTTTCATTTTCCTGTTTTCTAGTGGGATCAGAAAGGGACTGGATTCCTGGATGATTGAGAGCCGTGGAGACAGTTTTTTCAAGGAGTGAAGCTTAAAGAGGTTTTCTGCCGGGGCCCTTCCTTACCCCTAAGGATATGAAACCTCAGAGAGCCACCACTTGCCTGGGGCAAGTGACCACTCCCACTCCTGACAGGAGGGTGTATTGCTTTGCCAGTCTGCCTGCTATGAGGGGGTGCAAGCAGCAGTGCTCAGGGGCTCCTCCGTCTGGGCCAGGCCTTTGCACTGGTAGCACCGTCAAGTCCTCCAGCCCGAGTCTCACCTCCTCGTGGGACTGAAAAACTCAGTCAGCTTTCTCCCTTGTTCCTTCTCAGTTTGTCTTGTTAGCACTCTTTGCTAGCAAGTAAGCACCATATGTCTTCTTGGGGAGCTTGTTTTCAGGAGATTCCCAGCACATGTGTGCTGGCTTGGAAGAGTGGAGGAGGGTGTTTGGTTAACCAGCAGTCCTCACCAGAGTGTAGCTTTTGGGGGGTGCCCATCTGCCCCCAAACAGACGGGCTGGTTTGTTCTGAAGCATGCACACAGTATTCCCCTGGAACTTCCTGGGGTCACAGAAAATAGCCTGGCTCCCAAGTGGGTTTTCAGAGCCAAAGAGAGAGCCTGGGCCCACTCTCTCCAGTGGTTCCTCATTATCTCGGGCAGGTTCTGTCCCACAAACACCTCTTCATTGATCTTGTTCTCCTCTCGTGGAGAGGATAGCACAGACTGATTATACAAGAGGGACTCCGTGGGTTCTTCTTCTGCCTCCTTGCTCTTAACCAGTCACTGGCTCCACAGCGTGCAACTGATATGTTCTGCTTTTGAAATAATTTGGCTTCTGTAATGTGGAGTCCAGCATTCCTCTTCTAACCTTTAATGCCTGTGTCCTTTGAAAGCCGGTTTGTTGAGCATCCAGTTTGTCTTTTTTCTTCCTCACTTTCTCCATTTTTCCATGTGCTCAGGCTGTCTTTTATCAGAAACCAGACAGAGGGTGAGCCATTGACACCTCATGGCAAGCAGCAGCTTGAAGCATTTTCTTCATTCACCTTAACATCTTTTCGGCAAAGAAAAAGCAAGGGTTGGGAACCCGTTCTATTCATTTGGGCTTCCACAAGAGCTCCCTCTTTGAAAGCAGCTTCACAAATAGCCCTGTTGGTTGTCATTGCTTGATACCTATCTCCCTGGAGGTCTCACCAGTTGTTTTGAAAGGCTGGCTATTTTCCATTCCTTTGAGAATTCACCTTACCTAGGCCTCTTCATTGCTTTTATTCCCGCCTACAGAATCAGAGTAATATTAATAATTATCAGACCTTATTCTGAGTTTCCTATGTGCCAGCGGCTTTGCATGGTTTCATGTCATTCTTACAAACTTTTGAGGTACTGCCCACTTTATAGATGGAGAGACTGATGCATTCGAGGTTATGTCCCTTGCTGGAGCTAAGGCATGAACCCAAGCATTTGTACTTGAGTGCCCAGGCTGTTCACAAATAAGCTAAACTGCCTGGGTCTGATATGCTATCCGTCACTCATTTGAATTTTGCTGACCATAGTCTTGTGTTTATCCTTGGAAGGACTAGATCTCAGCAAAAATGAGGTTAATGAAGGATAATCTATGTTCTGAAGTTTTAAGGGATAAGACAATCTCCCACCGATCTCTGTGGCCCATTAGATCAGTGATTCTCAGTGGCCTATTAAATCAGCGATTCTCAGTAGTGTAGAGGATGTTAACCAGTGTGGTGGGGAAAGTGTGGTAAAGACCATAGGAGAGAAAGTGGAGACCTAGTTCTGATACAGCCCAGGGTGACAGAGGAGTTGTGGTAATCACTGGATAGTCACAGTTCGAAGACCACACAGTGTTCCCCTAGCTATAACAGCTACCACTGGTTGAACATTCAGGTTACATGTCAGACTGGACACTTTATGTTTTCATTTAATCATCATTCGTAATCCTATAAGATGGGTATTATCTCACATTATAAAGGAGAAGTGTAAGTTCAGGGAGGTTACCTTGGTCCAAATTTGCTCAGATCTTAAATGAAAAAAACTGAGATTTGATCCCAAAGCTGTCTGTCTTCAGAGTCTGTCCTCCGTTCCTCCTTCCTTGCCAGCCTCTACCCATTTTGAGATTTAATCAGAGTCATTATCACCATGAGTAGGTCTTCCTACTGATAAGGGAAAGAAATAGACGGATCTTATGTTTGTGGACCAGAAAGTGTGTCTGAGCTGAGTATGCAAAGGTTTGTACCCCTGGTCCCATAGATGAGCTCATCACGTTCAAGTGGTCACAGCAGTCAACTGCCAATGTTTTTAAGGTGGGTGGAATTGTAGTTGACAACTTTGCTTCATTGAGGATTGTTTCTAGAATTATAAGTGGTTGCCAAACTTTGTAGATGAACGCAGATTACAGGATCAGGGAGCCATCAGAAGTCAGGGGAGCTGGGAATGTGTACCCAGCTCTGCTCTTTAATTGGCTGTATGGACCTGGGAACCTCACTTAACTCTCTTCAACCTCAGCTTTTTAATCTGTACATCATATTAGAAAATTCCAAGGTTTGTTTTAGCTCTAAATGATGATTGCTCTCCACTCTCAGGCCATTTACGTTACACTTAGAGGAAGAGCCCTGTTAACCAATGATGTATGTAGTTAGTTAATTGAGAAAGTCATTTAAAGGAGGAAGTCATAAAAAGGGAAGCATGTTATCAACATTTAATTTTTTAAAAACAGCTTTATTGTAGTGTAATTGATGTACCATAAACTATACATACTTACGGTATACAATTTGATAGGTTTTGACATATGTACCATCCATGATGTCCCCACTACAATCGAGATAGTGACCATATCTGTCACCTCAAAGTTTCCTCCTGCCCCTTCGTGCCCCCCTCACCACCACCACCAAAGCAGCCACTGGTCTGCTTTCTGTCACTACAGATTACTTTACACGTTTATAGTATTATATAGTGTGTATTCTTTTTTTTGTCTTTCATTCTGCATAATTATTTTGGGATTTATCCAAGTTGTTGTGTGTATCAACCCATGAACAAAGTATTTTTCCATTTTTTTAGGTTGTCTTTAATTTTATTTAGGGATATTTTATATTTTTCAATGCACAGGTCTTTCAGATTTTTTGTAGAATTATCCCTAAATATTTCATTTTTGGGGAAACTTGTAAAAGACACAATTTTTAAAATTTCAATTCAATTCAGTTTCTGATTGTTGCTGTTATAATTGGTTAGTACAATTAATTTTTGTATAATGATTTTCAATTATGTATGTTATATTTGATATTGTAATTATATATTCTGCAATTGTGCTAAATTCACTTACTACTTCTAGTAACTATTTTATAGATTCCATTTGGTTTTTGAACATAGATGGTTATTATGTCTGCAAACAAGGACAATTTACCTCTTTCTTTCCAATCTGGATTTTGCTACTTATTTTTCTTGGTGATTGCACTGTTAGTGGTGAGAGTGGACATTCCTGTCTCATTTCTGATCTTAAGGTGAAAGCATTCAGTCTGTCACCATAAGTATGTTTTAGCTTTAGGCTTTTCATATGGTTTTTTAGTTTGTTAATATGGTGAATCACACTGATTGATTTTCAGCATCATACCATTCCATGTACATGGCCAGAGTCTTTCATCTGTTCATGGGTTTGCTTAGTAGAGTTCTGTATACCATCTTTCTTGCATAATTCACATCCCTAATGCATCCTCTACAGTGGAGGGAGATCTTAGACATTTGTAAAGTGTGGAATCCTTCTAGATTTAAGAGCGTTTGCTTTTGTCAATTTTTTTTACAGTTGCCTTGCCCATACCTAAATGAAGAACAGTTTGTCCTTAAGTCTTCTGCCTTTAGTGCGTGTTTCTAGAACACTCTTCTTGGGTTTTGGAGCTATAACAATTCCTTTTCCATGTTTCTATTTCATCAGTGTAGATAATAGTTAAATACTAACAGTATAATCAGAACACCCAGCAAAACTGGCGTAAAAAGAGTTGGAACTGGTCACAGCAGCGTGTTGCTGAGGATACAGCTCAGCTGAGGAGAGCAGAAGTGTGTGGGCAAACTAGAGACTAGCAGTCGGATGCAAAGATGTAGGGTGTGTGGTATCACTCAGTAAGCTGCATGGAGAGCATAACAGAAAGGATTGGTTACTCCAGGAAATAAGGGAAACAGAAGTTGATTGAGAGTTTCTGGAAGTCTTTCATTGTATAAACAGTACTCCTAACCTTCAGCCTCCAGTGGGCAAAATGAGCTTTTGGTCACAAGGCCTACTATGTACGGAACACAAATAAGTCAACTCTGATTTATCTTCACAGGTTGAAAAGTAACCATGACCTAGGGTAGCTCCTTACATCAGATTTAACTACAATGATAGCAAATATCATGTAGTTGAAAGAACCCTGGATTTAGGGTCAGATGAGTCTGATTATCAGCATCTCTCTCTGTGTTGTTGAGCAACCTTGGGTAAATTAATGTTTCAGAAGGTCATCTTGAAAAATAAATGAGCATTTATTTTGTGTCAGTGTAGATATCCCTTCTTGGTGACTTAGATCTCCATTCCAAGATGTACGATGGTGCATCGTACCCAACCGTGCGATCTTTCTGTCTGAAAGTCCCCCACCTCCAGCCCTTCACAGTGTTCGTTGCAAGTGAAGAAGGCAGAACATCCAAGGCACGGGAAGCAGCTTGAGCAGGTTAGGAGGCAAGGAAGTAAAAAGCTTGCATGGGAAGATGCGAGCAGTCGGGAGTCGGCATGGTGGGGCGGTGGTTCATGTTGCGGTAGAGTGGAGGCAAGGTTGAAAGGCAAACCGGGGCATGAACATGCCAAGCCTTAAAGACTGAAGGAGATTGGTAGGCAGTGGAGAGCCTTTGAAACTTACTTTGGAAGGGAGCACCATGGTGAGAGCTGTGCCAGAGATTCTCCAGCCTTCATTGCATCACAGTCACCTGGGAGCTTGTTAAAAATACATATACCTCGGGCCCCGCCCAGACCTGCTCAATCCTAATCTATAGGTTGGGGTCAAGTCATCTGTATGTTTAACAAGCTCCCCAGGTGATTCTAATGCAGGCCAGAATTTAGAAACCACTGCTTTAGAAGGTTAATCTGGCAGCAGTGGGCAAGATGGATTGGAGCCGAGAGAGCCTGGAGGCTCCAAGACGGGCTAGCGAGCGATTGCAGTGACAGTCCCGGCAGGAGGTAATGAGGTTGGGGGTGTGGGATGGACGGGAAGACTCAGATAGGGGAGGTGTTTTTGAGAGGCAGTCGGCAAGTACTGGGTGGCCAATTTGATGAGGAACGTGAGAGAGAAATGGGACTTAGCAAATAACGCTGAGGTTGAGAGAAGCGTTCTCCACGGTGCGAGGGGAGCGGTAACAGAATCCCTGGGGACCTGATTCAGATTACACACACCTGCTCCCCCTTCCACCCTCACCATCCACACGTCTCTCCTCTCCCACAACCCCTAAGGCATAGGTGGGGAGGGGCCACATCAGTCACTCGCAGGGCGGCACTGGTGTCCGTTGGGGGAAGGAAGCTCCTCCAGGTGACCCCTTTGAGTCTCTGTGACCATGAGACGAGGAGTGGTGAGGCCAGGAGGGAGGGGCAGGGGGTGAGCTCCACGTGGAAGGACAGGGCTAGAACTGACAGCACAGTGGGGTGTAGCTCTAGGAGCTGGGGCGCAGGAGCTCTGCTAGGGCTGCAGATGTGACGGGCCACCCCGTGGAGGCCACAGGAGAGACAGGTGAGACTGCAGAGAGAAGAGAGGAAAGGGATCCAGAGAGAAAGCTTCCGTTCAGTGGTCACGTGCAGGTGAAGGTCAAAGAAGAGCTGGTGGGAGGGGTACGAGGACACTGCTCTCTCTCCTTGCATCCGGGAGAGGCAGAGCTCTGGGTCCTCCAGTCGTCCCACCAGGCATGGTTGCGTGCACGGAGCAATTCTGTTCCCCAGCGCTGGTGGCACGTTCGTGTAAAAGGGTCAGTACTCCATAGAAACACACAATGAAAACTTTCCTTTCCACACACCAGTGTCTGAGCTGATGTACCAGACAAAGAGACGGACAGGTTTTTCACTATGATAACATTGCCCCCAGGTTTCTAATCAACTCATGACCCTTCTGTACACATTTTTGGCCCAGCACAGCCACATATGAGGTATTATAAATCATTATAGTGCTTTGGGGTCCTTGCTCCCCCCCAAAGTTCTGGACGTTCTGCCTGTATTTTGTGACCTCACGCTGTGAAAATAGGACGCTGTGCTTCGGAGGCATCTGTAGGGTGCCTGGCAATTGGCACATCTTAACTAAAAGAAAATATATCGACTGAATGACAGTAGAGAGGAAGAACATCTGTATCAACCCAGGAAGTAGAGAATTACAGAGAAGATGCTATTTATGGAGCTGTGAAGCTGCGGTTCTTGACATGGCCGTCATAAAGACTGGCCGCTCCCGGCATTGGCTGGCCGGGGACATAGGTCAGGTGTCTCAGAGCGCTCTGTGAGGCCGATGCCGCACCACATTTTCCTGTGAAAAGCGCCGACACATGTAAAACTTTATAGTTTATCTTTGAATAGTCTTGGTACTTATCTCACTTTCTGAGTAAGGGAACTGAGGCGTCAAGTAATGAAGAAGTGATTCCCTGGTCACACAGCTCATGGGTTATTGAGAAGGAGATTTAACCTAGTGTTTTGGTGTGTAGAGTGCAGCACACGTTTCCAGAGGGGCTTTTTTATGGGGCCCCTTTTAGGTGAAGGCTTTGAAATTAGAGAAAGCCTTGCATATGTAGAAGGAGCACTGTGTGAAGAGTCACTGGGCTTGGGCATAACTTTCATCCCACTTCCTAAGTGTATGACCTTGGGCAATTTATTTGACCTTCAGTTTCTGTGCTTCAATTTCAGTTGTTAAAGGAAGGTAGTCATATTTATCTCCTGAGAGTAGTTTTGGGAATTCAATAGGATGGGACCATTACAGTGCCTGGTGCGTAGTTGAGCCCCCATAATTAGTAACTGTTATAATAATGACCGGGTTTTTCGACTGTCATCAGTTAGAGACCTCATGCACTTCCCTGGATGCCCCTGAAGAGAGAGTACCTTTTTCATTGTTGGCATTCCTAGTTTGAATTTTAAATATTTTTTCCCGTAGAAGTGTTACAGCTAGACAGAGCTTGGGTGTAGGTGAAATAATCCTGTTAATGAATTCTGTCCTTTAAGGCATTTATATGCTGACTAGGGCATTTTGGACAGGCCTGGGTGCCATAATTTCCCAGGAAAGGTGCCCCAGGAAAGTTCATTTGTAAACCCCTTGTTTACAAATGAACTTCCACTGAGCCACCTGCTCAAAAGTGGCAGCATTGCTAAAACACTGCCTTGGGCAGCGTATGTGATCCCCAAATGGATAAGAGACAGCAGGACGTGCGGATTTCCACGGCACCAGGAAGGGCACTCTGCAGTCTTGCCAGCACCATCCCAGGCAGAGATGCAGCCAGCCAAGTCAGTGCTTGGAATTATGTCAGGAGGCTCGGCCAGGGTCCCCCCCCATCCCACACCTTGGGTCCCACTGCTGCTCTCAGGGGTGACAGCTAACGTGAATGCCATCCCCTGGCACTCCACGTTGAAACAAACTGGAAAACAGCAGGGTCTTTCTGTCATCAGATCATCGGCCGCCTGCCTCGCATCTGTCTGACTGCCTACCATGGCCAAGGATCTGCCTTCCAGTGAGCATCCTCAAATGTAAATAGACCCCAACACCCCGACTCTGGGGTTTCAGGGCTCCCAGCCATTTTCCTCCTCTCACTCTCTCAACAAAAGAAATTGCTCAAGAAGGGGTGAAGGACCAGCCCTCTCTCTAGCTCCCTATGGGGTCTTATTTCCCAAAGAAACTGAGCAGAGCCACAAAAGAATAAATAAGGAAGGCTTGGCAGCGTGTTCTGATGCAAAATTCATTACGGCTTTGTGTATGTGCTAGACGGTTTGGGTCCTCTTAGACTTGTGTAGATACTGTAGTCCTTTCTGTTCAACCTTTGTGTTTAGAGAGAGGTTTTGGAAGGAGATCAAAGACGTCACATTACCAGCCTGATTCTTAAAGAATTGGTTGGGGGGAAAAGCTTGAAAATATTCACACCCAGGTTCAAAAACAAGAAGCAGGAATGAGTCCAGAAAGCTTGGTGACATGGATAGCAGTTGTAATATTTTTTAAGAGAACGAGAATTTGAATATCTTCTGAATATCCTCTCTCCTTAATCTCCACGTGCATTTTCTCTCTCTTTCTGAGGTCTTCCATATCCCAGCCTGTATTTTTTCTTGTTTTATAACACCTGCTAGGCCTCAAGTGTATAATCCATCATGTGTCACTCCACCCTCACCCTTCTGTGGGCAGAGGGTATCGTCGGGGTGGTTGGATTCCGTCAGGATCAGAGCCTAAGTATGAGTCCTGGCTTCTGCGCTCAATTGTTGTGTGACCCTCAGACAGACCACTTATGCTCTGAGTCTCAGTTTTCTCATATGTAAATTACAGACAATGAAACTTATCTCAAAGAATCGTCAGGAAGAGCAAATGCATTTCAGACATATTTTGCAAGCTTATCACGCGCCGGGGACATAAGTCACATCCTAGCCCGGCACAGCCAGCCCATAGCGCAAGCTTATAACAGTTCACTTCTTTCTTCTCCAGCAATGGTCATTTTATAAGGAGTTTTCTTCAGGTGTGGTTTGTGGGCACGTGTACTGCATTTTTAATGTACTTAGAGCAGTGTTTATCAATCTTTTTCCTTATAACCGTCTCCCCTCCAAAAAACCTTTTTAGACATTTTAAAAAATGACACCTCCACTGGGACTTCCCTGGCGGTCCAGTGGTTAAGACTCTGCACTTCCACTGCAGGGGGCACGGGTTCAATCCCTGGTTGGGGAAACTAAGATCCTGTCTGCTGTGCAGCGCAGCCAAAAAAAAAAAAAGACACCCCTCCGCCACCCCCACCATGGAAGTAAATACTAAGGAATGATATTTGTAGGCTAGGATTGAACTTCAAAGGGCCAGAGTTTTTGTCATACATGATTTTTTCACTCCCGAGAACTTTTTTTTTGCCCCCTTTGAGGGCTTTATAGTGCCCCTGTTGGGATATGTATAAAGATTTTGAAAATGCATGGGGGACTTCGTCTTCTTTCTTCTGTATCTTCCCTTCCCTCCTCACAGTAAACCATCAATAGAGCTTGTTGGTTTGTCATCCAGTTTCCTACATCTCCTGACCTCTCCCTTACGGGGCCTTCATTCCTGCCCAGCTCTCTCTGGCCTCCAGGTGATGAAGGTGCTCACATTTTCCTAGGAAATACTCAGTTCATTCTCTTTGTTTTGAAGGATCCTTAGTCTCTTCCACTCAAAGGGGAATTTTCAGGGATAATTAGTATCAGTGAACTGAGAAGCACATCAGGTTGCCTTTTCAAATCAGGGTTTACTTTCAGCTTTTAAAGCATTTTTTAAAAACATGTATGGTTCAGGCACAGCGAGCAGGGATTATTTGAACACTAAGAGTGACTTGGCTGTGCTCCCCACTACCTTTTAATCTCAAGTGCCTCATTACAGGGGTCTGGCCATATGAGAAAATAGGAGGCCCTGTTAGCCTTTGGTGTGTTTTTTAACAGTTGTATGTTGCCTACTTGTCATTGTTATATACTTCAGGGTAATTTGCTTTATCATCTTTTCCATCTAAGACGATATAGGAAGAAAAGACGGTGCCACCGTAACCCAAACCCAGTGAACTGAGTTTCATGAACATTGTCTCTAACTGCTGCTTCTACCCAAATTCAGTAGGAATTGGAGGGCAGCAGCATAGTTTAAAACCGGAGCAGTAGTTCCTGCTGCAATTTAAAAATCCATAGACTGGCCTTGGAACCAATAGAAACCCTCTGCCTTTATGCCAGCAGCTTCCTGAAGAAGTCAAGAAATGAGTAGAGTTCAGGGGAGATGCAGATATCAGCTCCATCCTACCCACAGCAGGAAATTAGAAACCTCTTTGGTTAACGCGAATGGATTATGATTTTTTTTTTCTGCAAGAGAAAAAGGGAGAGAGGAAAGATGGTTGAGGTGGCATTGTATACCATAGAACTATATTTTTGCGCTAAGACAAGCAGTTGATGTTGCTCTATAAAATATAGTAAACACCTCCTCCCTGCCCTTCTGAATGTCAGTCAGAATTCAGAATCATGAAATTTTATAGTATTACTGGTTAGAAGGGCTTCCCACTGGGAGCAGATGCCATCTCTGTCTTCATAGACTCAGAGAAAGTCCTGACATGTTTCATGGCGTTCATACGTGGAAGTCTGTGAAATGGAAAGGAAAACAGCTTTTTCTGTCAACCTGTCACTGATATAAGCTTTTACATTCCATCAGAATGACTAAACTTTAAAGCTGTTTTTCTTCAGTGCTGAGTATCTCTCAGAACTCCCAAGTGTTATCAGATTGATAGAGTCCCCGCATATGATAGAAGACCAAAGCATTTTGTGGCATGATATTAAAAATTCATTCAGATACCCGATAAAGCGTGGTTGACAAAAGTGTGAAATGGAATAAGGTAGAGTGCATTTCTTCATGGTTTATTGCCCTTGATTTCTCTACACAAAATAAATAGACAGAACGGACTAAAATCTCTTTTTTATGAAGGTGGGATCCTGGCAGCTGAAGGCCTGCTCATAAAAATCCTCTCTGTGCCACATACCTTGGCAGTGTTCGGAGTTGGAGGCAATGGAAATTTATTGCTGTTGTGTGTATTCGTATTTCAGACTGAGTGAATATGCAGAGGCTGCTTTCATGAGATTGCTGAGACTCTGCTAAGAACAGAGAAAGGAAACACTTGGTTTTCCTTCCTGGAGCTTTTTTCTGGAGGGGGAGGGGACAGGTGGAAGGACTTGATGATTTTAGTGGTGTTAATGGTGGTGGCAGTGGCTTGGGTGGCAGTGGCGGTTCTTCCCCTGAAGGTATTTAAGAGAAAACACTCTTTTCATCTTTTCCCTTCCCCCTTCTCCGCCTGCCATCTTGTTTTAAAAGCAATATGAAAAAGCAAAGCCTTTAAAGCTGCTGCAGGCCTAGTCCATGTTTTCATCTGTGACCCTCCCTTTCCAGGCCTCCCTCTGCCTCTCTGACCCACCACCCCTTCCTTTCTTCTGTCCCTCCCTCCGCTCAGAGGACACAGTTAGTGAGAGGCTTCCCCCTGCTTCCCTGCAGCGGTGGGACAGGATGCCTCATTGGCTTCAGATATTAACTTCTGTGCTGAAAACCCGGTTGGAGCTGGTGTGACAAATGGATTTTACCTGCTGCTGGAAAACACAGGCCTGTCCCACCCCCTGCACACGGCACACACAAGCCCTTTTCTCCATCCTGCCGAGCCCAACCCAGGGAGCAGGGAACAGAGACCTGCCCCGTGGCACCATCTGTTCCCGGCAGCATCTATGTTGGGCCCTGGTGGTTACATCTGTTGAGAAGAACAGTGCACTTGATGAGTTGTTGGAAAGAAGTGTTTGGTCTCCCCCGTCATCTCCGTTAGTCATTACTGGGCTGCTGGGCTCACGTGGGTATATCTGTGTGTGCCGCCTCTCAGGCCTCATCTGTATCAATTGGAAATCAGTCACTGGGAGTTAGTTGCAGTCAGCAGGGACCCAGGGCATTTCCAGTGACATCAATTCTTCTGTTGCAGAAATTCAGGAAACAATTAAAATTCTGATGCGTTCCAGGGAGGATTTCAAATAAATCAGCCGATAGCTGATACCTTGTAACTCATGGTAGCAGAGCAAAATTAACAACCCAGCCACATCTGTGTACTGTATGCTAAAATAAATAAATTAGCCATGCATCACCTCCAATAGAGGAAGCAGCTGGCTTGTTCTCAACCTTTCCATAAGTACCCAAGAGCTGCTGATTTGTTAAGTTGTCATTCTCCTTATGGACATCTAGGACTCTCTGCATTTGCCAAAATGGAGCTGTGGCCAAATACCAGTAAGTTACGGAAAATCCAGGCACCGATTAAACTCAGTTATAGCTCCTAACTTATAGCTCCGAACAGCTTGCAGAGCAAAGCTGACGTTGTGAGCCACGCTCAGTGAGGAGGACATACAAGATACAAGTAGATTTGGCAGACGATTTAGGTAGAATTTTGTCTGAACTTGAGGATTTTAGAGTATTAATCAGAGAGTCAGTATTTCTTCCTCTCCCCGTAGGCTAAATGCCATGTGGAAGAACTTGTGTTAATCATCCCTGTTAATCACAGTGCTACCCACCTAGGCTTTTCCAGGCTCCTTTTTGCAGCCATCTCTGCAGGGATTCTGTATCCTCCTGCTTGCTGGCTTCCTTATACCGACGGCATAACAAGGGACAATGGACCCTTGAAAAATGAAGATCTCAGAATCACCCCAAAATAAAAGCTATGCACTCTACTGAAATTCTAAGTCCATATCGTGTATGTGCCCGCATGCCGATATGTTTATATATGTGATCGTTTATCAGCATTTTCAGTATTCAGTGTTATTTTTTTTTCTACGAAGATGCATGAAATTTTAAAATATAAAGAATATAGCGGCTGGAAAACAAAACAGCACATAAAAATTGCCCGCCTTTCAAATTCACAGCTTTGGGAAAGAAGGGGCAGGTATGGTGTTCATCAGAATGGCAGCTAAGAAAATGATTCATGGGATGGTCTCAAGATGAAGATGAGAGTAAAACCATTAGGCAGAACCACAGTGAGGGCATTTAAGATGGGTGGACAGTGAATGCCATCCCTAGACTCCCCCTGTAGGAGGACAAACTAAGGGAAAGGTTAAAATAAATGAGGAATGGAGAAAGATAGGAAGGCCTAACCAAGGCAGAGCGGACGGGAAAGTACCCACTTGGCTGTTGTAGTGCTTACAGCGCCTGGCGCGTTCTGGGCTCAGGGTACAGTCACTGATAATCATCACAGTCTTGCCGAGAGAGTACAGCTGTAAATGACTCACCCCCACCTCCCCAGTCAGCAGGAAGCTGTTTGCGTTTAGTAATGAGTGGAAATATTCAGGTACTATTACACCCAGGGATCAGCGGGAGAAGCCAGTTAGGGGCCAGTGTCCGCTGGGGTAGGAAGCTCTCGCACACACCTTGCCGGGAGCTTCCTTTGCCCACCGTGCTGGTTACATCAGGCATGCTTGGTACTCTGCAGCCTTCCTATTTAGACACGTGCCCCCCAAAATCTCACAGCAAGCACAAGAATTAGCAGTCCCCACATCCTAAGGAGAATTATCTGCTGTCCCTAGGTGATTGTCAAAAATATGCCGATAGCAATGCGAGGCATTATAAATCCTTCCAGGTTGGTTCTGACCATGTTGTAGAAGTAATTTCAGCTGGCAAGTCACATGAAAGAACAGATTTGAAAACAGTGGTGTGCACAGCCCTGAAGGTTTCAACTTGCCTAATGTTCTAACTACCTTATGGCACTAGTTTGGATTGTAGCAAAGGTACCAAAGAAAATGTCTGAAGTCTGGATTTACAGTGTGTGTGTGTGTGTGTGTGTGTGTGTGTGTGCACGCGTGTGCATGCACGTGCGTGTGCATGCAGTCATGCATCTACGTGTATACTCTCACCTCTGAAAAACAGCAAGTATCTTAAGTATAACCATATATCACTCTATTTGTACACCCTTGTTGTAAGTCTAGAGGAAGACTGATCACTCAGTACACATAAGGATGTTGGTACACACATGTACAAGTCAGGAATATCATGTGTACTTGATATGTGTACATGTCTGTTATCACTTGGTGTACATGTATTTATGTATGTACAGTAACTCATAGTAGGAAAATGACTTACACCTGGTCAGTACATACACGGGCCCAGACAAGAATGTAGACTATCAGTTTGGAGGAAGATTTGTCACTTTGTGGACATTTGCACGTGCAAAAATTCCCAAGGTTTATCATATGGTGTATGTGCTTGTGGGCGTGTATGTACCTGTAAACGTGTGTTCTTACAAAGTCTTCTAGAGGCATGTAGGGTGCTGCTGCTTTGGGGAAGTGGCCGTTGCTTGCATAGGGAACCATGTTGTCTTGGTTAGAATTTAAT
This sequence comes from Tursiops truncatus, assembly GCF_011762595.2. Lineage (NCBI taxonomy): Eukaryota > Metazoa > Chordata > Mammalia > Artiodactyla > Delphinidae > Tursiops > Tursiops truncatus. The sequence continues at coordinate 12,525,804 of NC_047048.1, forward strand.
GAGAGAGTAAAGCCTATTTTAGGACAAACACAACTGTTAAGTCAGAACAGCCTTAGCCTTTGATTCTGAGCGAATACGTATATTAAAACTTACATGAAAATTTATATTAAAACTTCTAAAATAATATGTGTTATTTTTCATATATTCTGCTAATGAAAATACTGCCTGGTGTTTCCTAGTGTGTGGGGACAGGGGGTTAGGACCGTTGGTAGACCTTCCATTCAATACACCTTTCATAAATTATCCCTTTAACCATAAAGGGCATTCAGGAGCTGATCCAACAGGGAAATCAGACTCCAGTGCGAGGAACTCGGGGCCCTTTTCCTGCCTCATGAACGCTCGTAGTGCTCAGGGTGGGAAAAGCTTGAACTGAATGCCTTTTAAGTTAGACCCACTTCAGGAAGGTAGAAGCAGTTTGAAGCAATTATTTGCCCCTTGGCTGGGATGTGGGTGAATGCTCTACCTCTTGCCCTTTATTTTTACAATTATGTCGTAGGGAACCATATAATTGGTTTCTGTGTATATTTTAATGATTTTTACCCATCATCTGGTGTATCATTTGAGATTACTTTTGGCTGAAAGCAACAGTGTCGTGGTTGATTTGTCTCTTATAAAAAGAGGCCTGGGGCTTCCCTGGTGGCGCAGTGGTTGAGAGTCCGCCTGCCGATGCAGGGGACATGGGTTCGTGCCCCGGTCCGGGAGGATCCCGCATGCCACGGAGCGGCTGGGCCCGTGAGCCATGGCTGCTGGGCCTGCGCATCTGGAGCCTGTGCTCCACAGTGGGAGAGGCCACAACAGTGAGAGGCCTGCGTACCGCAAAAAAAAAAAAAGAGGCCTGGCCTGGAGTTAGGCCACAGCCAAAGACGCCACAGGAACCTATGTGCCTCCGTGGAGTATGCAGTCTTTGCGTTTGTTGCCTCACAGTCATAAGATGACTGCTACAACTTCAGACCTCACATCCTGAATCTGGGAAGGACAAAAGGCTTTCTCTTACGAGACCTCGCCTTTTTATTCAGGAAGCAACACCCTCTCCAGCGACTTCCAACTATATCATCATTGCCCAGAGTTATATCAAATGGTCCCCCTACATGCAAAGAAACTAAGGAAATAATTATATTTATTAAACGTATTGCTGCCCTGAACAAAATGAGGTTCTGCAAAAGATTATTGATGGACAGTGTATACCCATGGCCTCTCAAAGTCTGCAGTATCAGGCCAGTCTTCATTATTTCTAGTGTAGCAGAGATATGCACAGCTCACCATCAGACCTCGAGAAAATCCTAACAGAGCAATTCTCAAGAAAGGTAACTAAAATGATCCTCAGAAGGGTTTACTACCAAATATGGATTTTTAGTCTGGAAACAAGCACCTAGAAAATGGCCCAAAGACAATGCCCATGCAAATAGCAAAAGAGCACAGCCTGGGTAAACATATTGCTTACCAAGTCCTGTAATAACTAGAATTGTGAAAACCTGCCTGGACGTATTGAAAAACATGTCACACTAGTAAGAGAATTTTCAATATAATATGCAGTCAACCTGTAAAACTCGTAATACCCAAAGTAATATAGCCAGTAAATATAGCTATAGATTCAGAAGTATTTTCATACTGTCAATGGTTGATACCAATGCTCAGTCAATTAAATAATTATTGGGAACCTATCATGTGCTCACACGAGTAGTGAGCAGAGTATAGACTATATGAACAGGTAGCTACGGAGTATAACCTGTATGAACAGATAGCTACATACAACGTGACAAGCACTAAACTGAGGCATGAATGAGATGGTATTAGGGAACGCAGAGGACAGCCGGCCAGCACTGCCAAGGACTACTGATCAACAAGATTATTCTCTTTCCTTTGATGTTTATATCCAAGAAGACGGTTTGGGCCTTGTCCCCCTGATAACCGTCCCAGCATGTCTGGAATGGACAAGGGTGGAAGTTCGTATATGCTTATGTTCTTATTTTTAGCTTCCAGGTAATTCCAGTTAGGGACAGCAAAGAGTACTTGGTTTAATAACATAAGAACAAGTTAACTCTAGGTTTCATATCCTTTCGTTAATAAGTACATCCTTTTCATGGGTCTCTGTGTGCAAGGAATCGAAGACGATTCATGCATCTATAGAACAACACTATTCTGAATAATGAAACCGTTTAACCTGACACAGGCTTTGGTAGACATGACTTTTAAAGATGGGACCATTCTGAAGTGAGCTGCTTATTTTCATACAGTTTTTTCATGCTGTTTTGATAGTGGGAGTTTGAAATCATTCTGGCAGCTCACCAGATGTTTCCTTTGCATCTTCATTACTGTGTGGGTACAGATTTTCTGTATAATTATTAAAAGTAATTTATGTCCAAGCCACACCCCTGCCCTCTCTTAACACTGCTGCCAGTCCTGGGGAGTTAGGAGGAGGAGAGCTCAAGAGAAGTGTGAGGCTTCTGCAGGCTCCTCCACCTTCACTGATTGACATGTCCAAGGAGTCCTGTTCCTAGCAGAGGTTCCAACATGAGTGAAGATCAAATCTATGCTCATCCTCCAACAGCCTTGCATATTTAGGCAATTGTGAATGTTCCAGATGTCTGAAACTGACTCTACGACCAATATAGAGTATAAATTATTCTGGGCAGGTAGCACCTGTGTCTTACTCATTTCTCCATCCGAAAACGGAGAAGGTATTTGGTAAATGACTGTTCAAGCAGAGATAAACAAGGTCTAGATTAGAGCCAGAGGTCGCTCTGGGGGAAGCCAGCCTGTATAGAGATCTTGGTAAAAAAGTCTTGGGGAGCTTAGTGAAATAAGTCAGACAGAGAAAGACAAATACTCTATGATATCACTTAGATGTGGAATCTAAAAAAAAATTTTTTTAACTAGTGAATATAACAAAAAAGAAACAAACTCACAAATATAGACAGTGAATTAGCGGTTACCAGTGGGGAGAGGGGCAAGGTAGGGGGAGAGGATCAAGAGGTACAAACTACTACATATAAAATAAATAAGCTATAAGGATATATCGTACAGTACAGGGAATATAGCCAGTATTTTATAATAACTATAAATGAACTATAACCTTTAAAAATTGTGAATCACTATGTTATACACTTGAAACATATAATATTGTAACTCAGCTATACCTCAATAAAAAAAAAGTCTTGGGGAGCCAACAACTATATGAAAACAAGTAAAGGGAGTCGGAAAAGACATCTAAAGTATATCAATGTTTCCTACTTTGTATTTTTACAAAGGACCTGCGTTTATTGGGTTTACTGCAGGAAACGTAATATACTTTGGAGGGTAATCATGAGAGAGGATGCAAGAGCAAGGGTTGTCTTGGGTACAAACCTGCAGTGTTTTCCTCTCCATGCGTCTTCCTCATTTCTCTTTAAAGTCACCTATGGCCAATTTCTTTTTTTTTAATTAATTAAATTTTCCTCAATTTTATAAAGGAATAATTGACAAGTATAATTGTATATATTTAAAGTATACAACTTGATGATTTGACAAACATATACATTGTGTAATGATTACCAAGATCAGGATTATTTACACATGCCTCACCTCACATAGTTAACTCTGTGTGTGTGTGTGTGTGTGTGTGTGTGTGTGGTAAGAATGCTTAAGATCTACCATCAGCAACTTTCAAGCATACAATACCATATTATTAACTATAGTCACCATGCTGTGCATTAGAATCGCAGAATCTATTCTTTTTAACAACTGAGAGTCTGTACCCTTTGACCTACATCTCCTCATTTCTGCCTTCCCCCAATCCTAACAACCACCATTCTGTTCTCTGTTTCTAGGAAACTGGCTTTTTTTCTTACATATTTATATTGATATCTATTGAATATATTGACATATTTATGTTGATATTATTTATATGGTATTACATATAAGTGGTATATAATATTTGTCTTTCTCTGTCTGGCTTGTTTTACTTAGCATAATGTCCTCCAGGTTCATCCATGTTGTTGCAAGTAGCAGAATTTCCTTCTTTTTATGACTAAATAATATTGCATTGCATATATATCACATTTTCCTTATCCATTTGTTCGTCCAAGGACATTTAGGTTGTTTTCATGTCTTGGCGATTATGAACAGTGCTGCAGTGAACATGAGAGTGCAGATATCTCTTCAAGATACTGATTTTATTTCCTTCAGGTATATACTCAGGAGTGGTATGGCTGGTAAATAGAACTTTTTCTGGTAATTTTTTGAAGAACTGGTAAATATGTTAGTAAATAGAACTCTTTCTGGTAATTTTTTGAGAAACCTCCATACCATTTTCCATAATGGCTGTACCAGTTCACAGCCATTGAACCTTTTCTTTACATCCTCACCAACATTTGTTATCTCTTGTCTTTTTGATAATAGCCATCCTTACAGCTGTGAGGTGATAGCCCATTTTGATTTTGATTTGCATTTCCCTGATGATTAGTAATGTTGAACACCTTTTCATGTATCTCTTGGCCATTTGTATGTCGTCTTTTGAAATATGCCCATTTAGGTCCTTTTCCCATTTTTCAATTAGATTATTTGCTTTTTTTTTGCTGTTGAGTTGTATGTCATTTATATATTTTGGATATTAACCCCTCATCAGGTATATGGTTTGCAAATATTTTCTCCCATTCTGTAGGTTGTGTTTTTAAATTTATTGTTTCTTTTATACAAAAGTGTTTTAAACTAAGTGTTTTAGTTTGATGTAGTCTCACTTGTTAATTTTAGCTTTTGTTGCTTGTGCTTTTGGTCTTATCCAAGAAATCATTGCCAAGACCAATGTCAAGCTTTTTCTCTATGTTTTCGCCTAAGAGTTTTATAGTTTCAGTTCTTATATTTACGTCTTCAATGCATTTCAAGTAAATGTTTATGAGTAGTGTAAGATAGAGATCTGTTTTCATTCTTTTGCATGTGGATATCCAGTTTTCCCAACACCATATATTGAAGTGTGTTCTTGGTGTCCTTGTCAAAATTAGTTGGCCACATATGAGTGGGTTTATTATGGGCTTTCTATTCTGATCCACTGGTAACTGTTTTCTACTGTTCTCATTACTATAGTTTTATAATATAGTTTGAAATCAGGAAGTGTGATGCCTCCAGCTTTGTTCTTCTTTCTTAAGATTGCTTTGACTATTTGGCATCTTTTGTAGTTCCATACAAATTTGGGGATTATTTTTTTCTATTTCAGTGAAAAATGCTATTAGAATTTTGATAGGGACTGTGTTGAGTCTGTAGATCAGTTTGGGTAGTGTGGACCATTTCACAGTATTAATTCTTCCAATTCAAGACATGGAATATCTTTCCATTCATTTGTGTCATCTTCAATTTCTTTTATCAGTGTCTTATAGTTTTCAGTGTATGGAACTTTCACCTCCTTGGTTACATTTATTCTTGAGTATTTTTTGGTTTTGATGTTATTGTAAATGAGATTGCTTTCTTATTTTCTCTTTCACATGGTTTGTTGTTAGTGTATAGAAATGCAACTGATTTTTTATTGTTAATTTTTTATTATTATTATTATTTTTTTGCGGTACGCAGGCCTCTTACTGTTGTGGCCTCTCCCGTTGTGGAGCACAGGCTTCGGACGCGCAGGCTCAGCGGCCATGGCTCACGGGCCCAGCCGCTCCGCGGCATGTGGGATCCTCCCGGATCGGGGCACGAACCCGGGTCCCCTGCATCGGCAGGCAGACTCTCAACCACTGCGCCACCAGGGAAGCCCTATTGTTAATTTTTTGTCTTGCAACTATTGAATTCATTTATTAGTTCTAACAGTGTTTTTGTGGAGTCCTTAGGGTTTTTTATATATAAGATTGTATCATCTGCAAACAGAGATAATTTTACTTCTTCTTTTTCAATTTATATGCTTTACATTTCTTTTACTTGCCTGATTGCTCTGGCCAGGACTTCCAGTACTATGAGGAATAGGAGTGGTAAGAGTGGGCATCCTCTTCTTGTTCGTGATCTTAGAGGAAAGTCTTTTAACTTTTCACCATTGAGTATGATGTTAGCTGTGGCTTTGTTGTATATGGGCTTTATTATGTTGAGGTACATTCCTTCTCTAATTTATTGAGAGTTTTTATCATGAAAGGGTGTTGAATTTTGTTAAATGCTTTTTCTACATCTATTGAGATCATATGACTTTTATCTTTCATTCTATTACCGTGTCATATGTATTGATTTGCTTATATTAAACCATCTTTGCATCCCAGGGATAAATCCCACTTGAACAAGGTATATGATTCTTTTAATGTGCTGTTGAATCTGGTTTGCTAGTATTTTGTTGGGGATTTTTGCATCTGTGTTCAACAAAGATACTAGTCTGTAATTTTATTTTCTTTTCTTGTAGTGTCCTTGCCAGGCTTTGGTGTCAGGGTAATGCTTGCCTCGTAAAATGAATTTGAGGTGTTCTCTCCTCTTCAGTTTTTTGGAAGAGTTTGAGAAGGATTGGTATTAATTTCAATTAATTCATTAATTTAAATTAATTTCAATGTTTGGTAGAATTCACCAATAAAGCCATATGGTTCCTGGGCTTTTATTTGTTAGGAGAGTTTTGATTACTGATTCAACTTCCTTGCTTTTTATTGGCCTGTTCAGATTTTCTGTTACTTCATGATTCAGTCTCAGGAAGTTGTATGTTTCTAGGAATTTATCCATTTCTTCTCAGTTATCTAATTTGTTGGCATATACTTGTTCGTGGTCTACAATTTCTTTTTAAACATTTTTGTTCTTACACAATGCTTTTCAAGTGAAAAGAACATGGAGTCTTCTATCATATTCTCCCAGATTTGAATTTGAAGGAGCTGAGCAACCTTTCTAAAATTTTTCCACGGTTTGTTAATAAGAGTAATATTATTTCACCTGTAGGGTTAAAATAAAGATGAAATGAGGTAGCATAGAGCAGTTAGCCAAGACAGCAACCCCAGGCTCTCGGCACATGTTACCTTCCCTTTGCCCAACGCTCCCTAAGTTCAGTGGCCCATTGTGTAGAGCAGCAGGTCCAGAGGCTGTGAATTATTTGTGATGTTTTTCCGAGGCCTGAATGGGGAGAGACATTTTAATCAAAGCACCAGCAAAGCTCATGTAGAGATGAACATATAATTAGTGACCTCTTCCTATGAGGGAAAATCCACAGTGGGCCTGACGGAATTGGAATTTGCACATGAGCAGTTGGGGCGTGTATATCCAGTCAGCTCTGTGTCCCTGAAAAGTGGGAAGCAAGAGGCATTTGTAGCTTGGTCACAAACTGGTTGTCAGACACATTACGCCTGCATTCGTCGGACAGGCCTTCAGAATGAAATGTCAGGAGGGAGGTTTAGCGGTAGGGGAGACAATTATGAGAATCTCAGAGGTGAGAAATAGAGAATTCGGCTCACTGCCCAGGAAGGAGAGAATATGGCACAGAAGGAGGGCAGGGAAATGTGTTTCCTGACACGTCCTGAAAAGGCCTGTCATTTCCTGAGTTCCCTCTTGCTCTCTCAGGCTAAGACTGAATGAGAGGATGCTTTCAGGAGAAAAGAAGTAGAGCTTAGCCCCAGTGGATGCGCAGGAAAAACCCCAGGGCTCACGGCACTACTGGAGTTAGTCTGTAGTTTAGTTCACCACCTTTCTGGCCTGATTCCTTCAGAGGCTGTAACGGATGCTACCAGGTCTCCCAATGCAGCGGGTCCAAAGTGGTGGAAGAAGCTCACCATTTGGGACTGTGTTGTCACTGTCATTGTTCTCTTATGGCTGCAAATTACCACAGAGTAAACGGGTTTTCTCCAGGGAGCTCACTTATGCCCGTAGAGAAGAGTGTGGACTCCTTAGAGAGAGGTCTGCTTCACCTGACCCTCCAGTCCTCAGAGAGCATCAGCTCAGCCCCCTGTTAGCTTTTTTTCTGGCCTTCTTGGGTCTGTTTGTCCCATATCCTGATGATGCCTTTCTTACAACGATGAAGCTAAGCAAGCAGCCTAGGCTCTGGTCCCGGTTCTGCCACCACTAGCTGTGGAGCCTCGCCAGGTCATGCGCCCTTTCGGAATTTCCAGTCGTTTCCACTGTAAAGTACAGTCAGGCTGCCTGCCCTGCTCGCCTGCAGCTTAGTCTTGAGCATGGGATGATGTAACACACGTGCACGTGTATTGCAAAGTTCAAGGCAGTATTCAAATGTGTGATATTAGCAGACCTGTTGAGATTTGCCTTTTCCCATGAACGTGCAAAGTAGGCCATCTCAAGTCATTGAATAGGAAAAGCTACATACGGTATTTTAAATTAGTTGTGCTTCCGCTGACAAAAAAATGTTTCGGTTCAACCGTTTATGGTCTGGTCATCTACTGCGTTTGTCCACCTAGTTGCTCCCCAAGGAGGCCTCCACCTGGTGGATTGTCTTAAGGTCACAGCAACTTCAAAGTCCCAGCCACCTTCTTCCTTTCTTCTGTTTAGGGTGGAGAAATGTCTGTATGATGCCTGTGTCAAAGTTACAGAGAAAGTGAGTCAAGCCAGTAGCTTTGTGTGGGTAGATCAGACCGCTCTGAAGGCTCTTGAAACTCTTGCATGCACGCACACACGCAGGCGTGCACACACAGACACAGTACATAAACCAATGCATATACATAAAGCAGTCCACAGATGAGTGGTGCTGTCCTCATCCAACCCTGCCTGCTGAGTTCTTCCCTGCTATTTGCAGGCTCCTCTGAAGCCTGACTTTGAAATCCCCTTTCCCTCGCACTCTACGTGTGTGTTAGAGAAGCCTTTTTTGTTGTTCAAGAGTAGTTCTACAGTTTCACTGAATCTGCACACCTTTTGCCCCGGGATGGTTTCTTCATATGTTGTTGCAGGATTTTAGTTTATGCTGTCATGGAGGTACCATGTTTGTCTGTTTACTCATATTTTCTTTCAGACAGTAATGTATAATTTATGGTACAGGAGCAAATTTTTAGAAAGGAATGTGTGAACTTAAAAAAAGTTGTCATTTTCCAGCCTGATTGCATATGATTTCACCTAATACCCAACACCTTCAGTAGTGTAACTACTACAACCCATCACACTTCGGAAGGAAATTTGTTTCATATTTTATATTGTTTGGTGTCTCTTTTGTTGTAACAAACTAGCCTCCAGGAAACAGGAAGTCCCCAATTGTGAGCATTTCTAATATGAGTGACTACACACTCAGGCCCTTTTGCTGCACAAGAACAAGTAACTTGCTCTAGGTGGGCTCTTTTGAAAGAGTCTTACCCAAGCTAGCTGCTTTCCCCCTTCTGCTGGCTCCTGGCAGCTGGCAGCAGAAGCAGACATGCTTTCTGGAAAAGCGGCTGTCCTTGGCTTTCCTTGCTTCTTGGAACAGAGACCTTAATTCACTAGCTCCCTAACTACAGGGAGAAACAATGATCTTCATCCCCATGGATCCCGTTCAGCATCCCTCAGAGGCCCACAGGAGAGGTTCTCTGTCCTACAACCTTGTCCCAGCTGCTAAGGCAGCCCCGCCAGCGCAGCGCCTGCTCTGGTCATGGTCTGCTCCCAAGGGACGGTGCCTCCTGTCAGCAGGCCCCTTCTTGAGTCCCTGGTGCTGGGCAGATGTGCAGGCAGCCTCCTGCGCCCTTGCCCCCCACCTCTGACACACACGCACTTTGAGCCCGGGAGGCGCAGCAGCCCACTGAAACTCTAGTTAAAAGTACCAAGTTGCTGGAATGCCCAGGGAAGTGAGAATGAGCGGGCCTCACACAGGGAAGGTTTGAAACAAGCCTCGTGGCTTTTTAATAGCGTGCCAAAGCGGTCTCGGTGGTGGGCCAGCAGGGCCCCCAGTCTATCTTCTGTGAAAGGAGAAGGCCCAGCAGGCCCTGCGTAATGCAGACAGCCCCTCCACTCTGCTGGAGGAGACAGACTCCGAGATGGCAATCAAGGCTGGATTTGCCAACACATTTCCAATGATTAAAATGTAATTAGCACAACTGAGTGCCTCCTCCCCAGCTAATTTTAATACATGCTGTGACAGGCAGGCAGCCGGCTGTGCCTTTAGCCCAGCAGCAGATGGAGGCAGAGGCAGCGGGAGAGGAAAACCATTTTGCAATGTGACTATTCGCATCACAAAACCATCAGGGCGCTCAGCTCTTAGAAGGCCCTTGATGGCGGCACATCAAATTGGCGCTGTCATAGCTGACCGTGGCAATGGCAGTCATCCTTCATACTGTCCCAGAAGCACAGCGAGGCAATTTCTAGGCGTAACCCTTTAAGATCTAGAAGGGGAGAGAGAGAGACGTGGAGAGCACACTTATCGTCTCGCGGTGACAGGCGTGAGCTTTGCAATGTGCGCTGTGAAACCCACGCTCTTGGCAGCTTGGAAACCGTTACTTACATGTTCCTTTTCCAAGACACAGTGGAGTATGGTTCAGAAGCTTTGGAAATAGCTGTTTCTCCAGAAGGGAGACAGGCGTGAGCTGCCTTCTGTGTACTTTCTCCGAGCTGGGAAGGATAAGCTTTGCAGCCTGGGGTGGTGGGCAGGTTGGAGGTTTCCTCTTCTATTCCTTTGATCCCAGGGAAACCTTTGAGCCGGGGGCCTCTCCTCACGACCATCTGTTTCTGTCGTATCTTGAAGGGCACATTAGGCAAGCTGCAATGCCCGGAGGACCCTGCGGCCACGCTTTTCCCCTCTCACCTGCTAGCTCAAACACCTGGCCTTCGCCACCACTGTTTAGCCTGTAAAGGAAACGGTCTCCTCGGAGGCTGAAGATCATTTGGTCTTCCTGGGTGTGGATTGTACAGGAGAGGTGCGGGGGGTACTTGTGTGGATTGGGGTCTGTCACCCGAACGTGGTGGCACACGGCCTTCACAGCAGCACAGTCATCTCCCACCGCAGGACAAAAGGAGCCAGGCTGAATAATAGAGAGGTGATTTGATGATGGTGAAGACGACATCCACCACCATTTATTGGACATTTACTGTGGCCTAGCACTATGTTAAATGCCTAAAATACATTAATTTTTCTCCTTTAACACTCACATAAATCTAAGAGCTACACGTTATTTTTCCCAATTTATGGATGAGGAGACAAAGCCACAGCAAGGTTGAATAATTTACCCAATTACTTCTGTTAACGTCAGAATCTAAATCCAAACACACATGATGAGCTGGACAGTAAACGTCCTCACCTAGACATGCTGGACCACAAAAATGCAGGAAAACCCTCTGAACAGAGAAATCCTTTGCTCTGAAAAACAATGACATTATTCTTTGCCATCTAATGACCCCTGGAGACCAGCACCCATCAGGCTCTCAGGGACTCTATCACATGGGTGACATTTTGCATGTCTCTGTGTGTATCTTTTTCTCCTTTAACTAAAAAATAACATCACTAAAGAGATTTTTTTTAATTACCAAGATTTAAACATGAAAATAATCCAAACCCTTTATCACTCAGACATGGACGCTGTTGACACTTGGTGCATCTTTTTCCAGTCTTTTTTTCTTTCTACGTGTGCTTAGCAATTTCAAAGTAATATCGTGCATATAATGAAATGCATTTTGCTTCTTTTTTTAAAATAAATTTTTTTATTTTATTTTATTATTTATTTTTGGCCACATTGGGTCTTCCTTGCTGCTCACGGTCTTTCTCTGGTTGCGGCGAGCAGGGGCTAATCTTTGTTGCGGTGCACAGGCTTCTCATTGTGGTGGCTTTCTTGTTGTGGAGCACAGGCTCTAGGCTCTCGGGCTTCAGTAGTTGTGGCACACGGGCTCAGCAGTTGTGGCTCACGGGCTCTAGAGAGCAGGCTCAGTAATTGTGGCGCATGGGCTTAGTTGCTCCGCGGCATGTGGGATCTTCCCAGACCAGGGCTCGAACCTGTATCCCCTGCATTGGCAGGCGGATTCTTAACCACTGCGCCACCAGGGAAGCCCGCATTTTGCTTCTTTAATTGCAGTAGTAACAATAAAAGCAGTACTTTTCGTGGATTATGTTCTTACCTCTGCCTTAAGAGACAGATACTATTACCCTATTTTATTCATGAAAAAACAAAATTGAACCTGAGAGAGGATATGTAATTCACCCAAGATCACTTCTAGGATTTTTCTTTTAACTTTTCTATGACCACGATCATTTTTTCCTTTTTAGTAAAATTCCTTAGGAACATTATTTTTATGGGTAAACACTACACAGGTGCGTCCGTCTGTTCCTCAGTTTGGGGACATTTAGGTTCATGAAGGCTGTGTACTGGATTCATCCAGAGATTTAGAAAGACCCGGGTTCAAATGCTTGGGGCCTCTTTTCACAACTCTCTGACTCTTGGTGAGTTACTTAATGTCTGCAGTCCTAACTCTCTCACTGTAAATTGGAATACTAAACCCCACACCGTGGGGGTGGGGAGGGGTTCAGGAGGAGGTGTAAGGTTAAAAAAGGGAGTATATGTAAGTGTGTCATAGCATATTTCCTGTCCCTTCCTATGTGCTGACAGTAGCCATGTAAGGAACATATTATCGGGTTGTTTGCTAACTGCATGATGAAATTTGCAGACAAATGCATATATACGTTTTTGTTCCATTTCGGATAGATAGAAAGAGAAAAGTTGAGCTAAACAATATGAAAAGCATTAAGGCTCTTTATGCACGCTGCAGAATTATTTTGCAGGTAGAAAACTGACATTCCTCCACCAGTGGATGAGTGTCTGCGTTACTCCAACCTTGCCAGCACTGTGTATCAGCATTTACGTTTTTCTTCTAGTTTGGTAGATGAAAAAGAAATATATCTCTTTTTACTCTGCATTTCTTTGATTACCAGTGAAGTTGAACATTTTTTTCCCCATATGTTTATTAGCCATTTATAGTTCCTCTCCCATGAATTGACCTCTCTGCTTTTGAAAGGAAGGATGAGTCTCCAAGGGCTAGCTAGAGAAAAGATGCTCCAATGATCATTACCACAGAGCCCTGGGGCCAGGAGTTGCAGAAAAGAGAATTAAGAGCCTCCTGGGACTGCCAGGCAACTATCAAGTAGGCTTCTTCCTAAACTAGAGCATGGCTTTCCACACAGCCAGCCTGCAATCAGCATTTGTTCTCTACCATTTCATTTGTTCTGTTAAGAAATATTTCGGATTTTTGAGAGGGGCTCTTCACATTCCACTCAAGCCAGTGCTTATAATTCTTTCCGGGGAGATGACCAGCATGCCTGTTCAGTTGGGATTTTTGCTCTGAGAGTCCCATCAGTTCACAGTGCATTGCTGTAGATCTTGCCTGAGTCTTTTACGACCCCTGCCATCCAGCCAGGGGCTGTGACTTCTCTGTAACCTTCCTAGATTTAAACCCGTTGCTTGCGTTCTCCTCGTAGGTTACAGAGCAGCAGAGCCCATCCATACTGATGTCTTAATATCATTCTCTCCTCCTTGGATTTAGAGGGTAAAATAAACCCTCTGCCACAGAAGTGCTTATTGATTACTGAAGTACATAATAAAGCCTAAGAATAAACTAAGACCAAGTAATCGGGCCTGTTCCTGGGAGATGCCAGTAAAACCCTGGCCAAGGCAGTCTCTGAGGGCTGCCTTCCACGCTGGAGCTAGGAGGCCCCCCTTTTAATTAGGCGTCCAAATGGTAAGCAGTGAATGATAGAAACCAGACAAAAAGAGTACATACTTAAAGCAATTATACTCCAATAAAGATGTTTTAGGAAAAAAAAAAAGAGTACGTACTGTATGATTCCATTTATATAAAACTCTAAAAAATACACAAACTAATCTATAGTGACAGAAAGCAGATCAATGGTTGCAAGGAGAGGCATAGGTGGTTCAGGGAGGGAGAGGATGGGGGGATTAACAAAGGAGCACAAGGAAGCTTTTGAGCGCAGTGGATGTGTTCACTCTCCTAATTGTGGTGATGGTTTCACAGGTGTATACATGTGTGTATCAAATAGTGCCTTTGAAATATGGACAGGTTATTCATGTCAATTATATCTCAGTAATGCCACTAAAAACATAGTAAGCAGTACAAAGAGACAATCCTTGGCTCACCTTGTGTTGGAAATTTTCTTTTCCATAAGAAGCTATATTTTAAGGAACATTTAGGAGGACTTGTGAGACTAAAATTTACCTTCACATTTGAATAAACAGGGGTTTCAGAAGCCCGAAGGGTACCAATCAAACATAAAATGAAAAGGCATTCCAGAGGCAAGATAGCCCTCTTTCTTCATCCCTTTTCCTTTCTTACATCCGAACCTTAAAGGTGACTTTCTATATAATTATTTGCTAAAACAAAAGAAGCTGAGCCCTTTAGAAAATAGTATTAGTTCCCTTCTCCCCCTACTCCTTCTGCCGTTATATTTCCCCCACCCAGGGGAGAGGTCCTATAATGAAGAAATAAAGACTACTCCAAAATGTTGGCAGTCTAAAAGGGGACAGGCATTTTCAACACAAAGAGATGTTTGTTTTCCTTGCATTTTAACTCTTAATTTTTGTCACAGTGGGGAACTCCAGCATGGCTGCCATTTAAAATGTAACAATGCCTTGGTGCTCTGATTGCTTCTGTCACAGGGGTGTTGTGACTGAAGGCCAGGAGACAAAGCAGATGAGGCCGAAGACAGTGCCTGCTGCTGAGGTGCTGGTCCATTTCTCTGCATCTGAATGTTTCTTTTCTCTGGCCCAAGGAGGAGTCACTCAGGGAGACTGAAGCTGGAATTTGTACAACCTCTTTTCAGTCCCCTTGATTTTAATCAGAAATACACAATTATTCTTTTCCTCCAAATAGAGAAACTCAATCCCCATTTTAAATTCAATTATTGTAATTGCAGCATTCAGAAAAATAGCACATTCATTTTCTAATAAGAGATTGTGGATACCAAATTACTGCATATAGTATGTCAAAACAGGAAACTTGAGACTGGCAGGCCAGTGGGTGTTTTTATCTTGGCAATTTGTATTTTCTTGCAGACAATTTATAGTAATCCTACCCTTCCTTGTTTATGACATAGAAGACGGGGTTTTCAAGCCACCCTAAAATAAAGACCGTTGTTAGGTACAATTCAGTTTAAAATCCCAGTTATGAAAATAATGAATTCTAAGAGGGGCAAAAGTGAAGTACCTAATAAAGAGAAGAAGAAAAGGAATCAGGATTTGGGTCCTATGGGATGGCAGTCCAACACGTCTTCAGATCTCCTTGAACTACGTTCTAATGTTTGTACATCAGTTTGCCCCAAACCATATTTCTATTCCTTTCACCATCTTGCATTTTAAAAATAAAACAGAAAATCTGATTGGTGGGAAGGTGATAATGTGGCCATTATGTTTCAGCAATATGAGAGCACCCTGTTCCCTTTTCCTGTTTAATTCCAGTTGCTTTCGTTGGCTTGAAGTGAGTCAAATGTAAGAAGAAATACTTTAGGATTTTGAGTTTCCTGATTTCCTTAAAAGAATAACCTTAAAATCGGATTTTTACAAGTGTACAGTGTTATTCTTTTAGGATTTACTTTTAACCTCAAAATTATGTTCATGTTTTTCTCATAGACACTCTCAGACACCCACCATCTTCAAACACCTTAACATCCATTCCATCAACTACTGTTTATTTATTGATCTCCTTCATTAGACACTTCTTGTGACACTTTCCCTGAGATGGTTTTTTTTTTTTTTTTTTTTTTTTTTTTTTTTTTTTTTTGCGGTACGCGGGCCTCTCACTGTTGTGGCCTCTCCCGTTGCGGAGCAACAGGCTCTGGACGCGCAGGCTCAGCGGCCATGGCTCATGGGCACAGCCGCTCCGCGGCACGTGGGATCCTCCCGGACCGGGGCACGAACCCGTGTCCCCTGCATCGGCAGGCGGACTCTCAACCACTGCGCCACCAGGGAAGCCCTCCCTGAGATGTTTGGCTCCTGTAGTTTATGAATTCATTCTTTCACACACATTTATTGAGCACCTACTAGGTGCCAGGTTTAGGAAGAGCAAGATGCAGGCAAACTCTGAGATATGTTTGGGAAAACTGACATAGTGTTGGAGGTACTGGAAACCAGCAGCTAAAATAATGGCCAGAGAAGTCCATACATATGGAAGAGAGAACAGACATGTCCACGTGTCCCAGAGAGGTAGACCTCCTCTGCTGAACTGCTGAGTGCCTACTAAGTGACAAGCACTTTAGTTATATTCTCTCAACTAATCCCCATTTTTGTAGTTACCAGAGTTAATGTTTTCGGAAGTGTGATCTCTTCCCAGGGTTACTCGGTTGGCTAATTTTGTTAGCTCCATCCTTAAATAGGCCTTGCATATAAATAAATCTGTGCAAAGGGCTATCCAAGTAGTTCCTAATTCTGATTGGTCAGGATCTCTGGACAAATTCCAAAATGGCTGCCTTCCGAGTTGCACCAATAGTGCCTCTTGATGTTTTTGATGTTTATTCTGTGTATCTGTCCATTTATTTACTTTTCCCGTTTGAATTTCAATGAACATCTTAATAATGTCAAAGCCCATAAGACATAGTCTGCACTATGCATAACCTACAAGTTTAGATTCAAAAGCTTAGATCAATGCATTTTACTTTAGTCCCTACACACAGAGTCACTGACTACTATTTGACTGAAGAATAAGTCCAAACTATATTAACCTCCCAAACTGTGCATCAAGAACCGACAGGAATGCTTAGAAAATGGAATTCTAAAGGGTCTTTCCTTGTTGGTACTTTATCCATGAAATAAAGCCATTCATTCCAGTTGTTCTCTTCTTTGAGCGGGAATGATAGTTTCTGCTTTTGTTTGTTTGGGCTATTGTTTCCGTTTTTGTGTAGCATAGTATCAAGTCTTCAGACGCCTCCCAAGCAGAAATCCTTACAGAATATGATTTCCCCTCTGGCAATAAAATGATGGAAAAATCCAACCCAACATTTAAATGACTATTAAGTTACCTCATTTGTGTGTGTGATACAACATATCTTTCAGGAAGGAGTTGGAAAAAACTGTTAGAATTTCTCTCTGGCTACTTTCACATGCTTGAACTAATTTAATTCTCAAAAAAATCTTCTGGAGTATGCATCATCCGCTCTTACAGTTTAAAAAAAAAAGGTAGGCTCCAAGATGTAAGTACCTTTCCCAAGACTGCATGGCTGCTAAATTGAGGGGTCAGAATCTGAACTGAGGTCAGCGTGAGATTTAATAAGCACGTGCTATGTGTGGGTTCTGTGCCAGGTCCTGCTCTTAAGGGAGAGCCATCTCAGGGAGAGTGGCAACGTGGCTGGTGGGCTGCGTTCACTGTTGCTTACGTCATCGAAACCTCTTTAGTTTCAGCTTGCCTCGACTTACCCTCTGCCAAGCCATCAGTCAGGAAGATACTTGCTGGCAACATGAACTTTGGAGGACAGAACTGGGTTCCAGTACTACCTCTGCCCTTGGAAGCCTTCACTTCTCATCTTGAAAATGGAGGGGTCATCATACTTCCCTTCCAGGGCTGCTGTTGGGACATCCTTTTTTAATGACTGATAGCTGTGGGTTGGCATTTTTAGGGGAAAATGCTTTGAGATAGTGCCCAGTGAGAATCCCTCCCCAGAAAGAGCTATGCTGCAGAGATAGGAACCAGGCTTTTCCGGAATCGGCAGCTCAGAGCTGCTCTGCTGTTGTGGCTCCGCCTCTTTTTAAATTTTTTTGCCAGAGGTGGGCATTGTCCGTTTGGCAGGGAGTTGAATCGGGTAGGCACCACTTGGCATGGAAAGCGGGAGTTTACATTCAGCGCCTCACAACCTTAGGGGCTTGAAGGAAGAATGGTTTGCAGCAGCTTCGTTACCTAGGGAGAAAGAACTTGGAGTTACCAGCAAAGATGCTTTTACTTTGCGTTTTGGAGAAAATAGAACAATTACCTACTGAAGGTGCAGTGGATGAAAAAACACCTCTGTTCCTACCACCCTGATCATCTAATCTGTTCAGATTTATTCTGCCTTCCTGAAGGTGATTCAAGCCAGGCTGTCCTTGCAGAGTGGCTGCACCAGTCCTTCCCCTGGCTGGGGCACATGGCGATCACCTGAGGCTCCCAGTGAAAGACAGACATTTCCTACTGCTGAGAGGAGCTTCCTCTGAGGGCTGGAGCTCCACAGGAAGTATCTGATATGTGGAATGCATTGAAGGAGGGAGGGAGGGAGTCCATAAATCATCAAATCGTTGTTGAGCATCTTTTAGGATCCTTAAAACTGCACTAAGCCCTGTGATGATTCCTAGGACACCTACTCTCTGAGGAACTCACCATCTGCCAGGAAACAAGACATATATGTGAAATCAGTGGAGGATTATATTCTATCTAAACTAGAGCCAGTTAGATTTCCAGCACCTGACACACATACTCTTTTTTTTAAAATAAATTTATTTATTTATTCATTCATTTATTTTTGGCTGCGTTGGGTCTGCGTTGCTGAGCACAGGCTTTCTCTAGTTGCAGTGAGTGGGGCTACCCTTCGTTTTGGTGCACGGGGCTTCTCATTGCTGTGTCTTCTCTTGCTGTGGAGCACAGGCTCTAGGCGCGTGGGCTTCAGTAGTTGTGGCAGGCGGGCTCAGTAGTCGTGGCTCGCAAGCTCTAAAGCGCAGTCTCAGTAGTTGTGGCGCATGGGCTTAGGTGCTCTGCGGCATGTGGGATCTTCCCAGACCGGGGCTCAAACCCCTGTCCCCTGCATTGGCAAGCAGATTCTGAACCACTACGCCACCAGGTAGCACACATACTCTTAAAAAAATTTTTTTAAATTAAAACCTCACTCTTCGTTGAATAATGAATGAACAAATGATCTCTAACACCTCTTGAGCTCTTCCTGTGTGTCAGGCACTGTTCTAATCCCTTTTATGTGTACTACCTATATATTTATTATATATATTATTACCGTATGTTTATTAATGCAGTGAATGCTCTCCACAACCTCATGAGGTTGATGCTATCAATAGCCCCATTTGATAGCTAATGAAACTGAGGCGCAGAAAGGCAGCTTGTTTGTCCAAAGTCCTACAGCCAAATCACAGGTGGTAGAGGCAGGATTTGAACCTAGGCCAGTTGGCTCCACAGTCACAGATGAAGGACAGTAAGGTGGTCTTTTCAAGAGCTTGTTGGCATTTTGGTTCAGACGAAGAGCAACCGGGCTTTGTTATTAGCTCATCTGGCTCTGGCTTCCCTAAGACTTAAGCACCCTCCCCCTTCCTAGCACTCAGACCAGTGCCAGCCAACCCTGTGTGGTCCCACCCCGCCGCTCCCCCGGCCCCGCCAGGCCTCTCGTTTGTCGTTTCTCTTACCGAGCACATTTCTAAATGAGGAAGGTTGCTCTGCTTTAAGGACATACAAATGGTGTGCCCTCACCTGTCAAGCATGATCCTTGTATTTTACCAGACCCATTATGAACGCAATCTTTCTGTCGAAAATTTGCATACCTCCTTTCTTGAAAAGTAATGACAGCAATTTCTTTCCCTCCGCTCACTTTCTGAGTGTCTCATTTAACGGCACCTGTGAAACCGACAGGCGCAGAGATGAGAAGTGAAAGAGAGCAGTTGATTAAATCATCATCAAGTCGGGCCTCAGAAAGTCAATTCTGCTTGCCGTCTGCAATGATATCCTTTTATCTTAAAGTAATGAGCTATGGCACTTTGCATCGGGTAATGCGATAAGTTCTATTAGCATGTTCCATTTGCCTCACAAGCAAGGGCAAGTCATTTTAGCTAGCTCATATCACTGCAATCAAAGCAATTGGCTTCCCAGGCAGAGAAGAAAGGGAAAAGGCTCAGGATGATTTCTGTGGATCACAACACAGTGGAAAAAATAGACTCTTGTATTATTTTAACCCATAACATGCTTTTCCTTTTTCCTCATCAGCAAATTTGGGTTTTATTAGCTCACACAGGACTCTGAAGAGAACCAAGCTTTAGTGGAAGCAAACCTAGGGGGCTCAGGCCCCACCCAAAGGAACAAGCAACTATGATCTAGAAAGGGAAAATTGCAGCATTACAGGGGGTCACAAATAGAATCCTGCCAAAGAAGATAACAGAGAAGGTCTCCCTGGTAATAACACTGTGGTCTCATAATAAACTCTTCCTTCACACCATCTTCAAAGTCATTTGTAACAGGTCCCCAGGCAGGTATGGATTAATGCTATTGATGACTTAGAATCAGTAAATCAATGACAGAGAGGCAAAGGATCTGTTGCTTAAGCTTACAAGAGATGGTTTACAAATCACTGGGCCCTAGACTGTCTGTTTTACCTTTGGATAAGAAACTCATTTTTCTCATCTTGGCAATCACTGAGGCTTGAGAGCTCTGGGTTTTAAGTACATTTCATCTTTGGAGTTTATGTATGTTTCTACCTGGCAAAATGTGACTTCCTTTCTTCTAAGGAAAAAAAAAAGTGCTGAACACTTCAGAAGTTTGCGAAATATCCATTTCTTCCCCTATTTCCAAAAACCCCACAGTATTTTAATGAGCGAAGTGGAAATTTACAGCATATAAATTGTTTTTTTACTATACCTGGATTTCCAGGTGACAAAAAGGAAAACAATATTGAAAATTACTTTGTGAGCTGGAGTACTTCAGGCTGGACGACTGGATTTCTGGCAGGATATTCGCGCTTCTAATCAGTGCTCAGAATGAGCCTGGCACACAGTAGTCACTTTAAAATTATTTACTGAGAGAAAATGTGTGATCATCTGAGAGGCCCTGGAGGGAAAATACGTTTTCTCTTAGCCCCCTCAGATCACAATGGCTGTTTGAACTCTGGCCAGTTCAAGCTGAGAACTTGAAAAGATGCCAGATTCTGAGGAGTCCCCATATAGGAATGATAAGGTTACCAGCACAAAATTCCAGAAGCTTCTGAAAGTTTGTTCTCCATTTTACCTCCCGAACAGCTGAAGACTGACCTTAATAATATAGAGACCTTATGTTATTTTCAAATGTGCTCATTTTGCGACTGTCAGAAGTTTTATTCTTATCTTTTAAACTATTGTTGGGAACACACATCTTTTGATTAGGCTTTCTTTTCTTTTTTTTTTTTAAGAGTTTTTTTTTGTTTTTAAATAAATTTATTTATTTATTTTTGGCTGTGTTGGGTCTTCGTTTCTGTGCGAGGGCCTTCTCCAGTTACGGCGAGTGGGGGCCACTCTTCATCGTGGTGCGCAGGCCTCTCACTGTCGCGGCCTCTCCCGTTGCGGAGTACAGGCTCCAGACACACAGGCTCTGTGGCTTGTGGCTCAGTAGTAGTAGTTGTGGCTCACGGGTAGTTGTGGCTCACGGGCCCAGTTGCTCCGCGGCATGTGGGATCTTCCCAGACCAGGGCTCGAACCCATGTCCCCTGCATTGGCAGGCAGATTCCCAGCCACTGCGCCACCAGGGAAGCCCTAAAGAGTTTTTTGATGTGGACCATTTTTAAAGTCTTTATAGAATTTGTTACAATATTGCTTCTGTTTTATGTTTTGTATTTTTGGCCATGAGGCATGTGGGATCTTAGCTCCCCGACCAGGGATCGAACCCGCACCCCCTGCATTGGAAGGCAAAGTCTTAACCACTGGACCGCTAGGGAAGTCCCCTACTTTCATTTTTTTTTGAGCTATTTTATTTGATAAGACGTAGTTATTGTGGAAATACAGGGGAAGAGGAACCAATGACATCATTTTACAGTGAGAAAACCCAAACCATTTTCAGAGTTAAAATATTCTTTTTATTTCTAGGGCCCCAATAGCTTTAAATTTCACTTACAGTCCAAAGCCAGTATGAGAACAACGTAAACAATGTGAGGGACTTCTCTGGTGGCGCAGCGGTTAAGAATCTGCCTGCCAACGCAGGGGACACAGGTTCGAGCCCTGGTCTGGGAAGAGCCCACATGTCGTGGAGCAACTAAGCCTGTGCACCACAACTACTGAGCCTGCGCTCTAGAGCCCGCGAGTCACAACTACTGAAGCCTGCTCGCCTAGAGCCCGTGCTCCACAACAAGAGAAACCCACACACCGCAACGAAGAGTAGCCCCCGCTCACTGCAACTAGAGAAAGCCCAGACCCAATGCAGCCAAAAATAAAAAATAAATTAATTAAAAAAAAACAATGTGAAAGGAGGGCTTTGTGGAGTGATAAAAGACAGACAGCATCAGAGTTGCCATATGTGGTACAAAATACTGCCCGGTTTTTGCATGTACAAGGAACTGGGCAGATAAGAAGATGGTGGTGTACATGTTTTTAGTCACCATGCTGCTACCTCACTTCTTTAAATAAGAAAGTAAGTGTCATGTTTTCTGCAGGTGGCTTCTTCTGAAATTGCTTTCAGGTGATGAGGGATGTCTTTACCATCTTAGGGAAACCGCCTGCCCCAAAGGGGAATCGATTCATTTTGTCACTGGCAAAGTGAAATTGTACTTGATGTTAGGTGCTATAGTTTACAAGTTGGGGTTCTCCCTCATTTTCCTCTCATTTCCTTTAGGCAGAAAGAAGAATAAAATAACTTTGTTCAGCCATGGTGTTCAGCCCTGACATCTTTGGTGGCGATGATAAATGGATTTGAGATACGAAATAACTGTTCCAGCAAGGTCCATTGAGCAGAATAGGGAGCAGTGCCCTCCTCAATGTCATTGTGTGTGATATATTCAATGATTGCCACTTTCTGCTTAAGAATGCATTCCATCACAAGGTCCCTGGAATTCCATCTCGTTCCCTCATTCCGAGTGAGGCAGAGAGGTGTCACAGACCTTAGCTTATTTCTATACGTATCGGAGCCTTAAAACACAGATGTTGAGATTCCCAAATGGAAATGAGAAATGTTTGCTTTTGAAGAAGTACAATAAAATCCTAATTATGTCTTGTCTGGGCCTTTTAATGGAAGATATTTTCTTCTGGGCCCCAACTCCTTTGGTTCTGCAAATAATTTTAGGTCTGCCCATTGTGTTCAGACATACATCCCATTGTATTAAGCAGTTAGTGTTTCCTGTGCCTTCTTTCTTTGGAATTACTTGTCTTTTAAATCATAGTTTGCTTATGCTGCATGAAATCAGGAATTCTTAAGATGAGTGAGAGGGATCTGTCAATATGATTGAGCATCTGCTGTATCTCGAGGCCTGGAGAAAGATGAACAGGCACTGCCCTTTACCTACACAGAGCGCACGCTGTAGCAGGGGAGACTGTTGTGGCCAACAGTGAAAATACAGTTTTGTAAGGGATGGAGACAGAAGCGGTTAATTCTAAGAAGAGTACTGGAATTCTAAGAATTCCTTTTTCTTTTTTGGCTGCATTGGGTCTTGGTTGCTACGTGCAGGCTTTCTCTAGTTGGGGCGAGCAGGGGCTACTCTTCTTTGCAATGCACGGGCCTCTCATTGCGGTTGCCTCTCTCGTTGCGGAGCACAGGCTCTAGGCACACGGGCTTCAGTAGTTGTGGCTCACGGGCTTCAGTAGTTGTGGCTCACAGGCTCTAGAGCACAGGCTCAGTAGTGGTGGCACACGGGTTTAGTTGCTCCTCGGCATGTGGGATCTTCCTGCACCAGGGTTCGAACCTGTGTCCCCTGCATTGACACGTGGATTCCCAACCACTGCGCCACCAGGGAAGCCCTCTAAGAATCCTTAAATTCTAGGAAGAGTATTGGAAGATTCAGAGGAAACTCTGTTTTTAAAGGTAAATTACAAGTTTTTAGGTAGAAACTTGGAAGAATAGAATTCCAGGCAGAGGGCATTGTTAAGTGCAAAGATGGAAGGGCCAGAGGGTGTGACCGAGTGTGCTGGGGTGTGACTGGAGCAAGGGTTGTGTTAGGGTGATACCACTCAAAGAGTGGATGCAGACCAAGGCCAGTCTGTGAGCTGTTTGTAACTAATCCACTGTGAGGTTAGTATAGCACTTGAGAGTAAGCATTTGGGAACTTTTATAGCAATTCAGTAGAATAATTTTGTATCTCTTAAATCTAACAGTAACATATGTTTACGTGTCTTTGCTTTTTCATTTTTCTAGCAATTTATTTTTTATTATATCTTACAAAGTATTGGTCTAAAACGTATTGGAAATTAGAACAAAAACAAACGGTCCTTCTCCAAAGAAAGTCCGAGAAGCACTGTGTTGGAGGAGCAGTGGGGAGTGGGAGAGTTGGAAACAGCGTGAAGAGTTTTCATTGCCCTCTCGGCCATGGGAAGTGTCATGATCAAATTGGAATTTAGGAAATCCACTCCAGTCAGTAAGGACTTGGATTAGAAACGAAAGAGACTATAGGCCCTGGAAAGCAGTCATTAGCCTCTTGTAATGATAAAATAAAAGCCTGAACTAAAGCAGCGGCCATGGCCATGAAGATGGAGAGGATTTAGAAAGTTGAATCAGTAATGTGGGGTGAGAGAGAAAGATAGATCTGCTCAAGAACGGAATCAAGGAGGCTGACAAGACTCTTCACTCGGGCAGTTGAGTGATTGCACGGTGACGTCATTACCAGGAACAGCACGGGAGGGGGCAGGTGTGGGGTGAGTAGAAGATGGTGCGTCTGGATTTAGATGGATACTTGAGCCTGAGGTGTTTATAGGGCTTCAGGAAGGGGGTATAGCAAACAAAAACATCTGTTAGTGCTGGTTAACATTAATTGTCTACACTTCCTCTGTACTATGTCTAAGTTGTTTACATGTATTAACTCATTTTATTCTCATCTCCTTAGGAGGGAAATGCCATTATTACCCACACTTTACAGATAAGTAAACTGAAACTCAGAGAGTTTAAATAACTTTCTCAAAGTCACATAGCTGGCAAATGGTAGGCATAGACATTTTTTTTAGTCTCAACATATACATGGTAGCTGGAACCAAGGGAATCTTTAAGGACTCCCGTGGAAATCATATAGAAACGATAGACCTGCAAATGCAACTCTAGGGAAACAATGACGTTAAAGAATATGCAGAAAAGGGAGGGCTGTGAACAGATACTAGGAAAGAGCAATATTGGTGAATGTGTACAAGGGAAAAATTCCAGCATGTTCAATGGAAACATGCCAAATTTCCAGCACTAGGGAATTTTTTTACTAGTTATTTACAATCCATTACAGTGGATTACAGTGCAGCCTTTTAAAAAATGTGATGCTACTGGCAAATATTACTCATTCAACTAAGATATTTGACATATTAGGTAAAAGCAAAGCAGGTTACCAAATACTAGGACCTTATTTTCATTTCTTAACATTTGTGAGTGAAGGATGTAGGGAATGGAGGAAAGACATTTGTGAGTGAAGGATGTAGGGAATGGAGGAAAGACATTTGTGAGTGAAGGATGTAGGGAATGGAGGAAAGACAGGAACGAATTATACGAATGTGTTAACAGTGTTTATTTGTAGATGGTAGGCTGATGGGTGATTTTTTTAAATCTATTTAATACGTACGTATTAATTTTCAAAAGGAGAAGATATTGGGGAGGGGGTTGGTTGGTTATTTACACAGTTTAAGAGGTGGGGCTTGTCTGGGAAAGGAAGAAGTTACCTTCAAAGGTTTAGTTCTAATTTGGGAAACTAGAGGGAAGAGGAGGTGGAGAGGAAGTTAAGTGTGAGGGGTTGGAATGACCGGAGGTACTCAGGTTAGGAGCTGGTCTCTTTCTGATTCTGCATTCGAGGCATGTGGCTTGGATTTCATGCCTCCTCTTTCCCTCTCTTGTCTTTGGTGGGTTGGGGGTCATGTCTTTGTGTGAAGGCTGAGTGATCGAGAATTCTTCCCTGTCCGGCTTTTAAAACGGAGGAAAATATTTTCAGCTGTTCACAAAGGGCTTTGAAATCTAGTCCTGGAGAGTACTCTGTCATGTCAAGCCGGTCGTTAGCGTGCAACCTGTGTGCTAATAAACCAATACAGGACCCCGATGTCAAAATGCTTAAAATGGTCAAATCAGCTGGGACCCCGTTTCTGCATTTGACATGCCTTTTCCATTTCCGGGCCTCATGCAGAACATAGACCTGACTCAGGAGGTGGCTGTGTGTGAGCTCTCATAAATTGGGTGGGTGTCTAGGGAGTGAGGAGCAGACACTTCTTCTTTTAACCTTTCAAGACCAAGAATCATTTGGCCAGAAATCCACAACGTATTGAACTTGGGGTGTGAAAGCCGTACAGTGTATTAAATGTGAATTTGAGACCATGAATTTTACCCACACCGACCCCATAAAACAGCCTCCCTCTTTCATAAAGCAGGCCCGTAAACCTCTGCCAGCGAAGCAGAAAGACTCCTTAGGACTGTGGCTCGCTTTCCGTCTGGGGTTGTCAACAAACCCCCTTTATGAGTGGAATAGACCTCTTGTATGTGTCGAGCTTCTGGCTTTTGCAGAGCGTGTTAGAAGCCAGGCTAGGCAAACGTTGGGCGCTGTTTGCTGAGTGCCTTTATTGCCTTTGCATAATTTATGAGCTGGAGGGGTTGACCATCATTCGTCTCTGCCAGGGGCTGGCACTCGAGGCTCCAGAGAGCGGAGCTGTAAATTGGATGGTGCGTTCCTGCTGAGCTCACGGCAAAGTCCTCGGGTCAGTATGGGAATTTAATACCAGAAATGGAACTGTTTTCTCAGCGCGCCATGTGGGCCCCAGCGCAGCACAGACTGTTTTGGCAGACTCTGTGACTGGCCTTGTCGAGGGGCTGTCACTCACCCGGCATGTTGCGTGGGGAGCCTGAGCATTTTTAATCGGCTTGGCATCCGTGCTGCTTCCATGATGGGTACCAGTAGGTCTCAGTTCTTCACCATATGCTTAACTCTGGAGACAAGGTGCTTCTGGGTATATCAGTAATTACTTGATGCAGAATTAAGTGGACCTTGAAATTAGAACTGGACTGTTGGAGAGCAGGAAGCTCGACACTTTGATAGAAATAACCATTCCCAGGGCCATCCCGCTGTTCGGGTGGGGGGAGGGGCGTGGACAGTGGTGATTCTTTGCCCCTGCTGTCCTCCCCACTCCTTCTAGCCCCTGCACACCAGTCCTTGGGGGTGCGGGCAAATCCTCTGCCTCGGCCTTCAGCTGCCATTGAGTACCGCACAAGGCGGGCTGTGAACATCTGGGGAAATGAGCCTGCCTGGCAACATCCTCTTTTCTCTTGCACACCCCTCCTGATTCATGCTTTGTCACTCTTGAAAATGTGCCGGAACTTGGGAACCTCAAGTTAATTCAAGGCAGTGGAGAAACTACACAGTCAGGAGAACGGCTGCTCTTCATCCGTCTGCTGTTGGAGGCCTTCAGGGTCTTCATCTCACCCATTTTCTTTCTCAGCTGGCCTGACTTATTGTAACAGAGCAATCGCTCATCAGGCAGAAGAAAGTAAGTTAAGACGATCCGAGGTTGGGAGCCTGGTTGAAGACAATGCAGTGGTTAAAGCACTGTCACCAAACCTCTGATAAACCCGTGGTATTGAGGAACCAGTAGGAAGAGCAGAAAATGTTACAGCTCTCCAGGCCATGAGGTTGCTGTGTGAGTTCCTGATGCTGATTGTACAGACAGCTTAGGCTGGAAAGAAGTAGCCCCCAAATTGAATCTTAATACAGCAAGATGTCCATTTGGATGGGGGTTTTGTTACTTTGCACTGAAAACACCCTAATGGTGGTTTAAACAATAAGGTGACTTACTGTTGTCTGAACGAAAAAGTCGGGAGGCAGGCTGCTCTGAGGCTGGTTCACGTGTCTCACTTGTGCCAGGATTTTTCTTCCCTTGTTTTTGTACTTCAGCCTTTGGCTTCATTTTTGCAAGATGGCTGCCACAGATCTGGACATCACATCCTCATGCAGGGATGTTCAGAGGAAAGAGGCAGTGCTTCCTGCTTTTCTCCTTTTTTTTGAGGAGAAAGGGGTTTTCCAGAACCTTCAGCAGACATTTCCTCAAGTCCCAAAAGTGGGTCTTACGGCCACCCTTAGCTGCAAGGAAAGCTGGGAAACAGAGAATATCTGGCTTTTTCGATCTCGAAATGTCAGGAGAAGGTACAGACTAGGGAGAAGGGGGTTGTGAATGGCTGTGGGTGTGGAGCCAGCAGTGGCTGCCGTATGAGCACATGTATTTCCTGTTTCTGTTCATAGCTGCATCAGCTCCCTTGTCCAGGTGGCCACGCTAAAGAACCTTGGCATCGTCGTAAACTCGCCCCTCCTACTTGCTTCCCACATCCATGTATTATCAAGCCCTGTTGGTTCTCCCCTCAGAGCTCCTCCGCCATCTGTTCTGCCCTTTCTCAAGCCATGCACCGTGCTGGTCTAGACACTATAAGGGCTGCCAACCCGGCCTCCCCGTGACCTGGGCCTTTCCCCACGGCACACCATCTCTCCTCCACCCCACGGAAGATTCATCCTCACGGAGTAGGTATATCTCTGATCACGTCACACTGGGTACCTCGACTGTGACACTGAAAGCTGCTCAGGGACCAGTGCTGCGTCTTGACTGAATGTCTGAGCAGCTTGCGGCGCTCATCAAGGGCTGCTGCGTGAACGAATGGATGTATTCACATGCTGAGTGTTTACTCTGACAGAACACACCCGCTTTTTAAAAATCAAATACTGGAAACAGGCGGTGTGAAAAGTGGTTTGGGGGCTATCTGCCCGGGGCCTTGAATGCCACTTGAAGGAGTTTAAACTTCATCCTCAAGAGGAAGTGTCCTGTGATGGTGAAGGGGGCAAGCTGCAGACTCACATTTGGTTTGAGTTCAAGTTTAGTTTTACGATTGCTGCGTACTCTCGTGACTCTCGCAAGTTACGTCATCTCTCTGTGCTTCAGTTGTCTCGCTTCTGAAGTGGGGATGGTAAGACTCACTTTATGGGATCTGTGGAAGACTACATAAAATAATGGAGGTAAAATGCTTAGCATGGTATATAGCACACAGTAAGCGCTCACAAATACTAGTTACTATTACAGAACTTGCTTCTCTGTTGAAATCATTTAGGTCTCAGTCTGTTAAACTCTATTAACTAATATTAAGTCTGTTAATTCCATGAGAGCAGAATCTTTGATTCCATTTTCCTTATAGCCTGTCATAAGGCTTAAGCTTTCAACACATATTATTGGAGGAATTAATTTGTCATCTTAATGACAATCTCACCCAACATCATTATTTTCTTTGAAAAATAAGGAAATAAGCTTAGCTGGGTGGACATACTTGGCCCAAAGATACAAAACTGGGAAGAGTAGAGAGAGGACCTAAAAAAGAAAAAAAAAATCAAATATTAGATAACAAAACACTCTTGGTTTTTAATAAAATTTGTGTTCTTTTTTTTTTTCCTTTCCTTCTAATGAGGAACCCAAAGCTTTGAGTTAACTATCATTCTCTGGTCTTCTGAAACCGAAGTCAACAGTTGGAATTTGGAATCTGTTAGATACGGTGTGAGTCTCCTGCCCTAAAACTTTTTTTTTCTTTTTTGCCCATATCATTGATTTGTTACCCTGACCTCTTGTTCTTGACATGTTTTTAATAGAGAATATTCCCTCTTTTCTCTGGGCGATCACAAATGGTGAGCCTTGCTGAACGTGTTCTGTTTCTTTCAAAGCCCAGATGAGAGAATGAAGTGCCCAAAGGTTTACCTCTTTTCCTCTAGAAAAGCACCAGGAGAGAGAGAGCGCTCCGTTCACATTAGCTGAAGGTAGAACATCTCCATTAAGAAATTGATTTCGCTCTGAATCCCATTGAATAATCTTGATTTACCTTAATCTCATGGCCCAGTTGGCTCCGCCGTGCAGCAGGGGGTGCTCACTGGTGTGACCAACTGACCACAGAACGAGCCACGGAGCACCGGCATCAGATGAATTCAACAGAACAACTTCTCGGCATTTTGCTTCTGTTTCTGTTTACAGCACTTGAGCTGAAGAAACTTTTTAGCTCAGACAATGTTTCCTATTTCCTTTACTTGTCTTGCTTTTTTTTTTCAGTAGCAATAGCAAAAACATACTCGATTTTTGCACTAATGCTTCTTCTCTTGTCTTCCTTTTCAGTGTGACAGCGATAGTGACCAAGAAGAGAAGGTAAGCCCCCCTTCATCCCCCCACTGTGGGCATAGTACACAAGCACCATGAACACCGCGTCTCCCTCTCACGGCCTCAGGGCGGGGGATGCCAGCTGCATGTTGGCAGCACCTCTCTTCTGCAGAGACAGGCTTTATTCACACAGTGACATTGCCTGTGATAAGAAATAACATTGAATTTGTGAACCCCACTTTTTAAAAGTAAGCCCTTTAATGTTGCGTATATGTGACACTATGTTTTCACTTTATAGAAGCTTTTAAAAGAGGAAATTGTTTATTTTAATAGCCATCTGATTTTTCTTGTTTTATCCTTGATTGGAACATTAAACCTGCTAGTATGTATGTATTTATAATGTCGTTCCTGCATGTCTTTTCTGACCCATATGCTTCTTCCTGCTTTTCTGTACATTTTGGTCTTCTTGATAGAAATGTTAATCGTTTGTTTCTAGGAGTGTCTTCATGCGGGGAGAGGTGGGCCAGGGCTGTCAGGTGGGAACCACTCTCTCCTCGTCCAGGTGGGTGGTCGGGGGGAGGGCACTCCTTCCAGCAGGTACATGCTCTGTTTCAAGGCTGATGGCCACCAGCCTCTTTGTATCCAGTTCGACACGGATCAAGAAAAGGAGCTCGATTTGGGGGCTTCCAGAAGATAGGATCACAACCTGGTAAAGTGAACGTTCTGCTGCCTGAGGCAAAGGCATTGTTTGTTTGGTCTTTCTTTCTAGCTGTCCCAACCCCCCAACCAAATTTCTTTCCAATTTTATTCCCACTCTATGTATTTTGAAAAGAGTTACCTGAATACCGTGGTTTCTATATTGCTTGGCACCAGGAGGGAGGTACCAGTCCTCCCGTCCCCAGCTTCTGGATCTGTCCCGCACAGCTGGCTTTCCTGAGCCCTGTTCTCTGACTCTCACCTCCTACGTGCTGGCGGATTTGACTCAGAATCCTGTGGTTAGTATTTGGTAGGATCTTTCCGTCAAGCCTAGAATTCTCCCTCCTTCTCTGCTGCCAGCCTCCAAGAGAGATCTAAAGGCTCTTGTTCTGTGCTGTCGTTAATTTGAATTCAGCATATGTAGCCCGTTATAAAATGCGAGACATCATCATTTGAGCAGGTCAAGCATATTCAGATGAAGACAAATGGTGCTTATTTGATTTCCTTAAAATCAGGAAATGAAAAAAGTGCTCTCTGGAGAAATCATGTTCTGCCTGACTTGGATGATAGACCAATGCATGTCCCCGAGATAAGAGCAGGCTCTCGCCTTGAGGTTTTTATCTCTGAAGAACGGCTAGGACTGTCAGCTTGCTGACATGTGCATTATCCATGTCATTTTAAACAAAGTGACCTACGGAAGGGTGCGCCGCGCTGTGACATGGTAATGGGCTGTTGGATGACAGTGAACGTACACACTGGAAAGGGGGCTGTGGATTATTCTTTTGTTTAACTGACAAGTAGGAGCTTCCTTTCTCCAGCCCCCAGGAGTCCTAGCTCCTTGGAAGTCGGTCCCCCAGTGCCTCAGGCAGCCAGTGGGTCGTGGGTGCCAGAGGCACGTAGGGGCTCAGCATTCAAGCGAGCTCACTGGCCCCCAGAGCCGTCCGGGCCACATCCCACAGGGCGGTAGTCATCTCGTTCCGTCAGGCGTCGCAGGCATCCGGGGAGGGACTGGTACTTCCGGCCACTGCTGGAGATCTTTTCCAGGTGATCGTTGATCTCCCTTTTCCAAGTGAGTGGTACTTCTCCAAGGGGACGAGGCTTCCTCGAGGTTTCACAGCCAAGCACAACTTCCTTCCTTAAAAGGCAGTGTGACTTCAGGAAGTGTCACCGTCTCCAGCAGTGGCAGAAGGCGGCAAGGACGTTCAGTTTTGTGCTCCACCTAGGTGTCCTGATCAGCAGTGTCAACCTAGACTGCGCTTGCAAATGCCCCGGGAGCTGTACGAGTCCTGATGCCTGGACCGAGTCCCAGTCCGGTTGCCTCAGACTCTCTTCAGGTGTCTAGCAGCCCCTGTCTAGATGATCGCTAACTCTGGTAATGTCGAGAACTATCAGCGCCGCCTGTGGTTTTCAGGGGTGTCTGGGGGCCAAGGTGTTTCCTACATCCTGAGAGCACCACAACTAGTTGTTTGCTGGGATCTGAGTCCCCAAGTCTTTGCCGCCCAGGTTTTCGCCTCTGAGTGTGGGAAGCAGCGAAGTGTCGGCCCAGAGGAATGGGCAGTGGGAAGGTAGCCAGCACCCACAGCTCTGAGTTCGCGGTGATTTCAGGACAACAAAGGAGAATAAGATGTCCGTAGGCAAGTCCGCGGGAGGGGTGATGACGGGGCACAGAGGGCCGTTGGGAGTGGTCCTCTGACATGTGTGCATTTCCTGCCTCGGACACCCCAGTTGCTTTTCCTGTGGACTGTGGTGGCCCTGCAGGTCCTCTTCTTCTTACTCGGGAGCTGCTTCACAGCGGCACTCACATCATCTGTCCCTGCCCTGCCACCCGGCTCTCCTCCAGAGGGCTCCCGGCAGGAACAGTCAAGACTCTGTAATTGCAGTCGTGCCTGCTTGGCCCTGTTACAGTTAAGACTGTCAGGCTTCCCCTTTTGGACTGAGATTGTCTGGTGTTTATCATCGACTTTAACACTACCCTCCCAGACTTCTCCTCCGAGCCGGAGCCTGGGCCCCTGTCAGCCTCCCCTGTGCCGGAGCCTCTTGCCTGGGCCCCCCTCAGAGCCCCAGACTAACCTGGGCTGCTTTCATGTGCTGCTTGGAGGATTCGCATTCAAATCTGAATTGCTAGTGGTGGAAAAGATGCCACTCCGTGTCCCGGGATGCCTTCAGCAACCCCGCCAGGGATGCTGTCAGAGGCAAAAGTGAGACTTGCAAGGACCCGCTGGGATTTCTCTCAGGAAGACCTGTCATTCTCTTACTCTGTAGGGATCTGCAGAACTGGCGGTCTAAAGTTAGGGTACTGTATTTCACACAGCTGACTGAATTAGGATAAACTCTGCTTTCCTCTGATACGAAGCTGTAATTTATAAAATGATACCCTTACTAATTAACGTGGAAGGGACTGCGAAAGGGGCTAGAAAAGCAGAGCTTTCCGTAAGTGCAGGAGGCATTCTTATACATGGAAGAGGCTTGATGAGACACTGGGCAAGCATCCCTTACCCGCCCCTCACAGCCACGTGAATACATCTCACGTTGATGTCAGCAGACCTGGAGGACTTTTGTACAAATTGGGTGGAAGATTAGAGAAGGCTGGAAACACTGCGTCTTAGATGTGGGACTGTTCATCTTTGCAGTTAGTGCGAAGAAAAGAGGCAGCACTTGACACCTTAATCACCCAAGTTAAGCAATTATTCCAATCCCCCACTGGAAATGAATTGGTATCATGAGAACAAAGAGGCAACACGCATATTTCCACATATTTGGCCTCTATTTTCTCTTGTTTCCTCTCTTTCTCTACCACTGGCAGCAGCCTATTGTGCTAAGAAACACCCCCCGTTTGGTTATGAAATCAATGTGGAGATGAAAAATAATTCTCTTTCCATTTACCCTCTCCCTGTGTATTTTGTGGGCCACATGACAGAGCTGGTTGGAAGGTGTAGCGGCCAGTGGTCAAGCACTTGGGCCTCCGAGTCTGATGGCCTGGGCTTGTTTCTGACGGTCCCTTACTGTCCTGGAGCCATGGACAAGCCTTGGTTCTCTCATCTGCCAAATGGGGGTAACAACAGCTCCACCTAGAGTTTTGTAATAATGAAATTGGCTCAGTGCCCGGTCCGTAGTAAGTGCTCTGTAAATGTTAACTTTCACTAGTTTTCCTTGGAGCGCAGGGGGGGAGAATCGCTTGGGGAAGGAGGGAGGCTATCTTTCTCTTCCAAAAGCTCAGGATTTGCCAGAAAACCTGCCAGAGGATAAGAGGTGTGATTTTTTTTTTTTTTCCCACTGGAACCCAGGGCTCAGCCTTCATCCCCTAGGGCACTTCTTCCTGACACAAGCTGAACGGAAGTGTTGTGAAAGTTGGAAGGGTCCCCAAACGATGATTTTTTAAATTCCTTACCCCAAACACCAGGCTTTCCTTTGGGCGCAACCTGGAGTCAAGAGCAAGCACGCCGGCCTGGGGGGATCAGATGGTGATGAAGTGGGTTGTACAGCCCTCGTCCCACAAGCCAAACACTGTCAGTTCCCAGATACCCAGCACAGGAGAGAGGGTCTGATGCAGTCTATCTGGGGTGGGGGCCACAGCATCTGTATTTTTTTAAAAGCTTCCTGATAATTTTTATACAACTGGTTTTGAGCACTACTGCCTTTTTACAGATGTCAAAGAGAAGCATTTACTTTCCTCTGTTTAATGCTTCTAACATTTTGACAGCCCAAGAGAAAGTCCTGAAAGCTATAGAGATGTCGTGTGTGTTCGCGCACCCCACATGCTTATGTTTGTAGATGTGTGGTGTATACTGCATGCAGTACACAGACACACACAACCTCTTCATAGATATGAGCCGTTCTCCTGTCCCTCATGATTTTTTTTTTTCGGTACGCGGGCCTCCCACCGCCGTGGCCTCTCCCGTCACAGAGCACAGGCTCCAGACGTGCAGGCTCAGCGGCCATGGCTCACGGGCCCAGCCGCTCCGCGGCATGTGGGATCCTCCCGGACCGGGACACGAACCCGTGTCCCCTGCATCAGCAGGCGGACCCCCAACCACTGCGCCACCAGGGAAGCCCCCCTCATGAAGATTTTAACACTACTCCTGATTAATGATTGGAATGACCACCTGGAGGAGGTTGCTTGGTCCCCGTGTCTTGCTCACCAGTACCCAGGACAGCCTGCTGGGACACTGGCTAACTGCAGATGCAGAACCACAGAGTTCCCACGTCAGCTCCCTCTCCCTTAACATGCAAACACTTTCTGATGCATTCTAATTTTTTAATTCAAGCTAACTTTGTTGTGTTTGATCATTTTGTATTCACTTGTGTGAGAAGGGGGCAGTTTCTAAGAAAAGCAGCAGAAAAACCAACAGAGGCTTGTGTTCCTAATTCAACACAAACCACATGCCTAACTTGGCTCCTGAAGGACTGAGAAACTGCTGAGTTGTCAAACTAAAGACGGGGCATGCGGCTTGTGCTTATAGTGGAAGAGCCCCATCCCTCGATCGGCCACGTTTCACACTTGGTAAAAATTATGCACCCTCAGCAACATTCCACAAACTCAGAAGGCCTTCGTTGTTGCTTGTAGAACCCGCATCCTTGGTTTTGAAACAGGACGTGCTCTGATCAGGAGACAGCTTAGAGATGCTGTCCTACACTGCAGATAGAGAAAGGAATTTTCTCCTCCCTTCCAGTTTCATAGCAGCAAAGCGTACAAGCATTGCCCAGGAGAAGAGTAGGGACCCAAGTTCTGGTCTTTATGTCCCTAATGTTCAGTAATGTTCATTGTTTTGCAAAATTTGCGTTTCCTTTTTTGGATACTCATCTCCCAATGGAGGGGATAAGTGAAACAACTTCAGAAAACTGGTACTCACACCTGAGTGCACCTCATATCAATCCCAGGATTTATCTTCTGGGCTCCCAACAAATTTCTTTTATAGTTTTATTTTCTCATAAGACACTTCTAAGCCATTTATGAATTTCCCACCTTATTGGGAAATTTCTGCAGTTCTTGGGTGAGTTTCAAGGGCTGTTTTGGATGTCTGACTCCCATGATGCCCATCCACTCGACCTCCAAGATTAGGTCTGGGTCAAAATGACACTTTATTGTCCTTCCAACATCGCCATGTTTCCAGTGGGCTTAATTCCATCCTATCCACCAAAAATTCCTATTGATACCATCCTTGGATTTAATTTCTACTGCATATTATTTTAAACCCTCTCCTTAAGTTCTTCTCTTTGTCCTATCGTAGCGTTTTCATGCCAAACCAAAAGTTGCTTCACTCACATTAAATGTGCATGTAGAATATCTGTCCATTACAACCATGGCATGCACCTGAAAAAGACACAGGTTTCATGTATGTATATACATTTATTTATTTATATAAATATTCAGATTATTAAATATAAATCAATAAAATGAATACTTGAGTTATTGGAAATTGGTCAGACATCTTCAGCTAAACTCTTGTTTCTTAGAATGAATAGTGAGAGGAATGGGTTCTGGATGTTCCCTTGTTCTCCTGGGTGGGTAATGGAGAAGGACACTCAGAAGACCTGGTTTATCATTTCTCACTAACCAAGTGTGTGGCCTTGGACAAATTACCTAATGTTGCTGAGCCTTAGTTTTGTCATCTATAAAATGGGGCTGGAGTCAATGATGCAGCTTTGAATATCCTCATTTTCTATGTAGCTATTTACCTAGGCCCCAACAACACAGCAGACCCAGAGGGAAATGTACATGAGTATATTTTCTCTTTGCCAAGGTAGAAGGAAGATTATATAAAAAATTTCTCCATGCGTTCACCTCTCTCAGATTCCTAACAGTGAATAAACATAGTGTGGACGGGTCCAGGCACATCTGTGTTGACTCTTTCAAGTAACTAAAGGAAACTTACTATGGGCCTAATGTCTAAACAAAGGTCATTACCTGTTTGTTGATTCTTTCATTTAGTCATTCACAACAGCTCACTTATTTTTTTTTTTTCAA
This sequence comes from Tursiops truncatus, assembly GCF_011762595.2. Taxonomy (NCBI): domain Eukaryota; kingdom Metazoa; phylum Chordata; class Mammalia; order Artiodactyla; family Delphinidae; genus Tursiops; species Tursiops truncatus. The sequence continues at coordinate 12,562,254 of NC_047048.1, forward strand.
GTACCTACTGATGAACCAACATGGACTTGACAGAGTTGCTTGACTCTGTTGGGTCTGTCACCATGCACTTGCCAATAGGCAGCAGAGCAGTTAGTTTAATCTTATTCCTCAATTACCCAAATTATTTAGGAGAGCATGGGAGCTAGTGAAGAACTAGTTGACATAGAATGTTTTAAGAACTCACTTGATTGGTGAGTTAATAATGAGTGTTATTTGACCTATAAAAGGAATTCTTCTGGAAACGTCCAGTATTGAATATATGATTCGACGTTCCCAGAGAAAAGATCAGCTGCTTTCCCTTAGAATGAGCCATTGGCTTGGATTTTATGGCTTAGCTGAAGGGAATGTCGCAAAGCCAAGGAGGAGTTAGGTGGCGGTGGTGGCTTCCAGCCTCATGAAGTGGACCATGGATCCTGAGCCACCCGAGAGGGGGGTCCTGAGCAGAGGCGTTAGTACTGGTGACGCCTTTAACTGGCGGCTTGTCAGTAAGTATGGCCTGGGCCGCTGTTCGGTTGTCAGAAGAGGCTGTCTTACTCTGCATTTGGGTTGGAGAATGTTGGTCCTCCTTAAAGATGTCTGAATTTCTTTTTGGTCACGCACATGTGTATTTGTGTGTGGGTGTGAGTGTCTTAGTTAATCCCCCCTTGGCAACTTCCAGATGGTGATCTATAATTATGGTGATTACTCCTTGTAACTTTGCCATACCTAGGTATGATAAAGATAATAAAATCTCTGTATTAGAATGCATTCGTAATTAGCCAAACTTTGTACTTTCATAAGTCCCCAAATTCAATACATGAATATTATTTCTTCTTTTTTTTTTTCCAAAGTTACAACTGAGAAGATTAAATTGGCCTCCTTCTAGAGCTTTTCCCTATTGGTTCTCATGAGGGTCATGTTGAGAAGTACTGGCTGTATACCTACTAACCAGAGTAGCTTTCTCCACTGCTGTTCCAACCCCAGGTGTGGTTCATAGTCTGCCAATTATATGCATGTTTACTGAGACAGTGAAATGGAGCATTTGAAGTAAGGACTGACCAGGAACCCCTGGCATGGGTGGTTGTGGTACCCAGGGCACTCAGTTTGGGCTTCATCTTTCCTCGTTGGGACCCTTAATGATTTTTCAACTCCCTAATTTCTTGGTTAAAAAAAATGTAGATGTTCCTCATTTGTTAGTGGCAGGGAACAAATGCGATTAGGATCAATAATAATAACAAAATAATAAGATGAAACACTACTTTACATTGTAGAGAACATTGTGTTATTCAGAACACTTTTACATGTGCTGTTTTATATGACCTGCTTGCTTATTGTGGGAATCTACGTGTATCCCTAGATACTTCACTGTTCGTCATCTGCAATGTGCCAAAGTCGATGATAGGTCCTTTCAAGGACTTTATCTTCTCAAGCACATGTCATTTTACAAATAAAGGAAATGAAACTTCAGAGCTGAGCGGTAATGGAGCTGAGATACACAGTGTCTTAAGATTCCAGGCTCTGGGCTCTTTTCCCTATATACGAGGATGAGTTGGAGTATGCCCAGAGGTGCCATTTGAGAATCTTTTCCACCTTCCTGTCTGTGCTGCGCCCTCCTTGTGCTACGGGAAACCTGGATTGTATCTACCTATCCACCCACAAACCCACCAGCTTCTAAAAATCCAAACGTGACAGTTGCTCGATAAACATTGGATAAATACAAGTTGGATCCACTGACAACTCAGATGTACAAGCTCTTCTGAAATGTGATTTTTTTTTTTTTTTAACATGGGAAGCAGTTGTCCAAGGTAAGGAGGCAAGAACTACAAGGTATATGTTTTTACTCGTACAGGTGAGTGGCAGTGTCAGCTTGTCGGCCACCATGAGTGATGACAGGGAGGCTGTGTCAGCCCGCAGACAAGCCTGGGCCACGTTTGGTCAAGACACTCGGTCTTCCTTTAGTGTCTGTCTGTGTGTCAACACTTAATACCTTCTTAACTCATTGGCTCCTAGCAAGCACCCCACACCTCGTATATGTCTGACACTTCAGTGGGTGCCCTGTAAGTATTAGTTCTGTACCTGGCAGTTGCTTTGTTGATTATCTGAGTCCCAGAAAGGAAGAGGGTCCTGTCCCAGTCACCCAGGCACGTGGGGAAGTGCTGGACCTTCTGGTCCAGAGCCTCTTGCATCTCGTACGATCTCTCCAGACCGTTTTCTTCCCGTGACCAGCACAGAGGAGAAGGGTCATGGTGTTACCGCGGCTCCTGAACTGCGCCCCCAACGCGATTTCACTCTGTGTTCTTTGCTGCCTCAAGAACCCTCTTGCGCACCCCTAGACACTGACTCCCATCCCCGCAGAGGGTCTCTGGATCCATCAGGATCACAGGGCCTTTCCTTGTCTGATGGCAAACGCTATTGGGGGTGTTCCTGCAGCCCGAATGGTGGTAGATACCCGAAGCAGCCGTCTCTGTGTTCAAGATTATGTCTTTGCCACTAAGGGGAGAATATAGTGTTTATCGGCTGGAGTGCGTGCTGGCTGAGCTGATTACAGCACAGCACTCTGTCAGCCAGTGATTTGTCCTGTCCTTTATCATCTGTGTCACTCAGCAGTGTGCTGGCAAAGGGAACGGATCACCCCCTTCCCTTTTTTTGTACCCATTTCGTGTAGAAAATTTGTATTTACTTTGGGAGTGTAATTTGTTCCTCATGGATAATGTGACCCTGAGCGGAGCTGGATCATGGGTTAGTTGAAGTGATATTTTCCGCTAATGGTAGTCGTACATCATTGCTGTCAGCTCGGGTTAGGAGGCAAGCACATTACAGCTCCATTTTACCTCTGCAGGCATCTGGGATTATTTGCCATAACCGAGTATGACATGACCACGCTACAGAGTGCATTAAAATTTTACTGCCTTCTCAGGCAAGTTCCCTGGCTCCAGCGTGTGCTTCAGGCAGGCAGTCTGACAGGGAGCCCAAGGGCCCTGGCTTCCTGCACAGACGTGCTGCGGGGAGGCTGTCTGAGCAGGGGCTGCTCTCCTCATGCCCTGAGAAGGGAGCCAGGGAAAGAATTATGGGGAGCCAGGCTGTAGGTGTGCGTCTCTGGACATCCCCAGCCGGCAGGTGAATGGCTGCCTTGTACGTACAGGCAGGGGCCGAGCACGGTACCCACCGCACCCTGTTCCCTCTCCTTGATGCCTCACCCCCAGGCGTAGGTTGGCAGCAGCTCCTTCTCCGAGGAGAGCCCAGGGTAATGCGCGCCAGGCCCTGCCAAGCCTTGGGCTGATCGTTACTGTCCTTGTCTGCCTGTGATCAGACAAGAGGAAGGAAGCGTGGGTCCTCGTGTGATGGGATCCATGTCCATCCACGCAGCCTGATAGTCTCATAAACCCAGTTAGAAACGTTGACCGGGACGTTGTACACATTATTTCATACAGTCTTCACACCAACCCACCAAAATATAGGCACGATCACCCCTTTTTACTTAGAAGGAAACGGAGGATCAAAGAGGTAAATTACCTAATATCCTAATGGTGGCAGAGGTGGGATTCTTACCTTTTATCCAGATCTCAATGACTTCAAATTTTAGAAGGTTTCTAGTGTTGCATGCTATATAGAGATAATAATAACTATTACTTAAGTAGTGTGTATGTGTGCTTTACGTGTATTGACTTGTGTAATCCACACTACAGCCCTAATAGGTAGGTGCTGGTGTTGTCCCCAGTTTACAGATGAGGAAACTGAGTCACGGGGAGCTTATATAACGAGCCCAAAGTCTTGCATCAGTTGGTGGCAGAGCCAGGGTGTCTGGCTTGCAAGGCAACACTCCTCACCACCAAGCTCTCCCTCGTGCCACATTCTGATAAGCCTGAGGACTGACAGGAAGAGGCCAGGGAGAATAGTAATATGTTGGAATAAAAGGAAATGTTCAAACAGCATTTTATCCCTTTCAGTTGTAATTCCAACATCCAACAAAATATTGCTCAAAAAAGATGCTCTGTGATGAGCTTTAATTAAGTAATAAGTCCCATTTGCAGTTAGTACATTACTTGCATGCAAACGGTGCTTCTAAGGTGCTTGAAAGGCATAGATTTTGTTAGGTTAAGGGTAAGCAAAATGCCCGGCAAAATGCCTCGTTCTTTCATGTTGCTTAGCATCCTTTTTCTTATTCTTATTGGAAAGGCTTAATAAACTTACGTTGAATCGTGTGCTTAAAAGGACAGTTTAGGCTCATCCCCCAGTAATGAGTGGGATGCAGATCGGGGCCCACTCTGCCAGCCAGAGTAGAATCATCACAAATTCCATATCGGTGGGTCCTGAGTGCTGGACACCAGAATGTTCACACGAGCCTGCAAGTGTGGACATTATCTTTTGTTCCACTGTAGAACGACCTCTCTCCACGTCTCCGGCCCCATCATCCCTCTCTCTTTGGAGCTTGAGATGTCCCCGCTCCCAGACAGACTGGCCAAGCTGCTCTTCCCCTTGGCTGTATATGTGGCGGGGTCATAAATTCATGAACTTATTCAATAAACCACACATAAAATGAGTTATACCTTGTACCCTCAGGGCAATTTTTTAAATGCTGCAGCAGAAGAGCCATAGATACACATGGCTTTTCTCATTGAGAAATTTGAAATTAAGTTATCGCCCTAAGAATCGTGCTCCCTGACCCCACTCCCCTCCTTGGGCTCCCAGGCACACACAGGGATCTTCCCTGTTAGTTGGCAGCAGGTCCAGGGGACTGACCTGATTTTCTCCTCTGGCCCTAGAGCCAATCACTCAAGTAGTAAAGGAGAAGAACAAAAATATTGATCAAGTCACTGAAAAGTGATTATCCCTCTCAGATGGTCTGTTTAGAACACAGCAATAATTCTGAATAATGTGTTCCCCAGAGACAGCGCGGCAGCATGTGTGGACTACTTACTTTGTTTATGTAGAGTTACACCTGTACCCTTACCGCTTCCCGAACCTCTAATGGTGTGCAGTTAGGCCCTCTTTAAGACGAGTAAACAATGCAAAAAAAAATGCAGTTTACTCAACAAATCAATGACAGAGCATTTATTCATTGTATAAAGGATTCATCACCTTCTGTAGCTAAATAAAATACGTGATTTCCACATTTTAGAGACTTACCACAGAACTCCTACAAGAGCCTTCATGAAGACATTGGCTCATTTTAAAGCTCTTAAGATTGAACAACTTTGGCTGTGTTTATGTTAGCAGGGTTTTGTTTTGTTTTTAAGATTCTTTTTTGTTTCGAATAATAGAAATTAAATTCAAACTAAAAAATAGGGAAATGTATAGACTTTTAGGAATACAAGTAAGTGCTGAAATAACCAAGCCATCAGAAGGGCAGAGCTCTGCAGCTGGGCTTCAGTAGCACAGGACAGGGGATGAAGTACCCTCCCTGTCTCGGCTCTTCTTTCTGCGCAACCCATTTTACTGTTGACTATTTGTGAGACTTGGTTTCTCCTACTGGTAGAAATCATGAACCATCCTCCTGAGCGTGGCAGCTTTCAGCTTCAGCCAGTGGAAGAGAGACTGTCTCCTCTCCCACTGCAGTTACTAAAATCCAAGGATAGGATTCTGATCGGGTCGGGCTGGGTTGCATTCTGGGGACGGGTTCTCTGGAAAGACTGTGGATGGACCTAGCTGAAAGTCAGGTGCTCGTGCCTGGATCAAGCAGCTGTGGGTAGAAAGACAGGGGCCATGTTGTCCAAAAGTGCTGCTCTGGCGGAAAGTCTGTATGGAGGGGGAAGAGGGCCCAGAAAGGCAGGCGAGAACAACGTGTCTGTGAAGCACACCCTGACCTTCCCACCAGGTGGGTCAGGCGCTCACAGGCCCTTCTTACCAGCCGCCAAAGCTGCCTTGACCATCATCCAAAGTGAGCACTTAATACTGATCACAGGCTCTGAAATATGAATACGTGTTTTCAATTATATACAATAGTTACCTAGATTTTCATAGAATTGTCTTAAGTGCCATGCACGGTTTGGGTCGATCTTGCCTAAATTAAGCTATTAAAAGTTATAGAAGAGCACAGGATTTTATAGAGGAGGGATTCATGTGTACCTGTATTCAAAATAGCCCAGAATTCATTAATACTTTAGATATAGTAGATGATGAGTTATCGCCCAAGTGTAAGACAGCCCGTGAGAGATGCAGCGGTCTTTGACGTCACTGAGACGCCCGTTAATAAACTACTTATCCAGGCTACAAAATGTAACTTACTCGTCCAAAGGAATTATGGTCATCCCAGAGTACCTAATTTGTGTCCAGTGAGGGACATCTTAAACTATAACAGGAGACCTTGCTGAAATGATTCTCCAAAGATTGGAAGTGAATAAGCCCAGTCATAGCACCTTTCGCTCATAGTTCATAGCCCTCACCATGTGCCGAGCCAAGCACTGTCCTGGGAACTAGGAGTGGAGAGATGACAAAGATATAACAAGCCTTCAGAGATAGAGGGTCTAAATGAAGAGAAAGCTGTGAGGTGCCTTGATGAATTATTAACCTGCCCCCCAGCCCAGTGCACGCTGAGGAATAGCATGACGTCTGAACCATGCTGTCTAGGAGAGGAGGCATTTGACTTAGATCTCGCTGAAACACATGGTTGTGGATGATTGCTAGGTGGCAAGGATGGTGCAGACTCTAGGCAAATGGGGATATTATTTGCAAAAAGCGAAGAGGTGTGAACGTCTTGGTATATGGAGAGAAGCTTATAATGGAGCAAGGTTCATGGTAGGGGGTGGGGGGACTATACGTGACTATAAACATAGGTTGATATGAAAAGCTCCGTATAAACAGACCTTGTATGGCAAGATAAGGGTTTAGACTTGATCCAGATGGGAGCCCACTGGGTACTTTTATGTAGGTAAATGACACATCAGATTTGACTTTTTGTTTTTTGTTGTTGTTGTTTGTTTGTTTTAATAAATTTATTTATTTTATTTATTTATTTTTGGCTGCGTTGGGTCTTCGTTGCTGCACGTGGGCTTTCTCTAGTTGCAGTGAGCGGGGGCTACTCCTTGTTGCGGTGCGCGGGCTTCTCATTGTGGTGGCTTCCCTTGTTGCGGAGCACGGGCTCTAGGTGCGCAGGCTTCAGTAGTTGTGGTACGCAGGCTCAGTAGTTGTGGCGCACGGGCTTAGTTGCTCTGCGGCATGTGGGATCTTCCTGGACCGGGGCATGAACCCATGTCCCTTGCATTGACAGGCGGATTCTTAACCACTGCACCACCAGGGAAGTCCCAGATTTGGCTTTTTGGAAGAGAATTCTGGTAGTGGTGAGAGGATGAGGTGGAAGGAAGGGAAACTTTGTCCAGATGACCAAAGAGAATGTTGTCATCATAGGCTGGGTGAGAGGTGACAGGGGCATCTCAACTAAAGTAATGGGAAAGGGAGGAGTTAGATTTTGGCGGCGTTTCTCTTTTTTATTTATTTATTTTAATTTTTATTGGAGTGTAGTTGATTTACAATGTTGTGTTACTTTCAGGTGTACAGCAAAGTGAATCAGTTATACATATACATATATCTACTCTCTTTCAGATTCTTTTCCCATATAGGCCATGACAGAGTACTGAGTAGAGTTCCCTGTGCTATACAGTAGGCCCTTATTAGTTACCTATTTTATATATAGTAGAGTATCTATATCAATCCCAATCCCCCAATTTATCCCTACCCCCCTTACACCCTGGTAACCATAGGTTTGTTTTCTACATCTGTGATTCTATTTCTGTTTTGTAGATAAGTTCATTTGTACCCTTTTTTTAGAGGAGGCGTTTCGAAAGTGGAATTGTCATGATTTTGTGACCACTCGGATGTGGGGGTCATGTTTGAAGCAGGCTGACTGGGTGGGTATTGATGGATATCACCGGTCGGAGACTGAGATGGGGGATACAGAGAGCATGGGTTTGGGGCGTGGCTTGCAGGACCCTCTGCTGCGTGGGTTCAAGAGACCGTGCACATTGACAGTGCAGAAGTGAGTAGAGCGATAGGTTAGTGTCTGGGAGCCCAAGAACCATCTGATTTTCAGAGATAGTTGGAGCTGTGGGATCGAGTGGGAGCCCAGCCAGAGCACTGAGAGGTTGTCTGCATGTAATTTAGGGAGAAATAGATGAGATGATGATAACCATTCAGAACAAAATAACTATATTAATCATAGCACCTGATGTTTGTGTAGGTTTCTTTTAATGATACACTGAATGACTTTTTTTTTAGCCATGGGAAAACACACATACATAACATAAAATGTATCATCTTAACCATTTTTCAGCATGCGTTTCAGTAATGTTTAGTACATTCACATTGTGTGTGACCTGTCTAGTTTTTTGTACCAAATGTGTTAAAGCACCATACAGTAGCTCATTTAAACCTTGTAACAAACACCCTGGGGGAAAGAACGTTTAATCTTAATTTAACAGCCAAGGAGCTTGAACAGGGGATGAACTGAGGCAAAAGCTAATGTTTTAGTGATAATACGTCCACGCTTTCTCTGATCAGTATAGGAGCGGCACAACATCATCGTTAGTGACATAGCATCTACCTTCCATTGGACCCAGCAGTAACTCACTTGTATCCTCAGACTCCGTAGCTTTCTTTAAGAAAACCAAAGCAGGCTCATTCCGGGAGCTCAGCTTCCATGCTCTGGTCTGTAGGTGAGAGAGAGCTGATTCACCTTCCTTGGACACGCAGGATTAGCCAGTCTTGAAGACCAGTGCTTTGCAGCAATCCCACCTGGGGCCACTCGTTAGGGCCTGGCTGGCCTGGCATGTCAGAACTGGAAGGGCCCTTAAAGACTAGAGCCCCAGCCCCCTGGCTGCCGCACACAGAGGCAGAGGAACAAAGCGGTGGTGCTGGTGGCACAGGAAGCCATCTGCTTCGGGCTGCTTCAGACCGGAAGCAAGGTAGGGGCTGCTTCCATTGGCTTAAGATAAGCAAAGGAAAACATACAGCTAGCAGAACCATTCCTCCTTCACACTGCTCTCAGAACCCAAAAGGAGATTGTGCAGAGAGAGGAGAGCTGGGTGTCCCACCATTCTCCGTACCCTCTTTACTTGAAAGTGAAATAATCAGCCTCTAAAAACTCAGCTGGACTTGATGCCTGCTGGGAGCCAGCTTCTCGGACTCCTCCTCTAAGTGACCCAAAGTTGTTCCGCAAAGGCAGAGCTGACCCTGGGAGCAGTACAGGGTGAGGGCTCCCGAGTTCAGGACCCCTAGGCTCTAACACACGGAGCCACCTTGACCTTCAAGACCAGCTTCAAACAGCCACAACATAAGTGACTGCTTGTGTGGTAGGTACGCAGACCCCCAGAGGGCCCACCTGAGACAGCAGTTGCAACCTAAATTCTAACATTAAGGTAATCCTTTACGAAAGTACGTGGTATTTGAGGGGTTTTTGGTTTGGGGCATTTTTTTTTAACTTTTTTATTTTGAAATAACTTTAGACTTATGAAAATAGTGTAGGAAGTTCCCATATACCCTTCACCCAGCTTCTCCTAATGCTGTGTCTTTTAAAACCATAGTACAGGGCTTCCCTGGTAGAGCAGTGGTGGAGAGTCCGCCTGCTGATGCAGGGGACGCAGGTTCGTGCCCCAGTCCGGGAAGATCCCACATGCTGCGGAGCCGCTGGGCCCGCGAGCCATGGCCGCTGAGCCTGCGCGTCCGGAGCCTGTGCTCTGCAACGGGAGAGGCCACAGCAGTGAGAGGCCCGCGTACCAGAAAATAAAAAACAAAGTATAATTATTTAAATCAGGAAATTAACCTTCATATGCTACTGTTAGCTAAATCTACAGACCTTATTCGAAGTTCACCTGTTTCCATAGTTGTGTCCTTTTTCTGGTCCTGGTGTTCATCCAGGATCCCATACTGCATTTAGTTGTCATATGCCTCCTTAGCCTCCTTCCATCTGGGAAAGTTCCTCATTGTTTCTTTGTCCTTCATAACCTTGACATTTTTCAAGAGTCCAGGCAGGTTATTTTGTGGCCTATCCATCCTTCGATTTGGGTCTATCTGATGTTTTCTCTTGATCAGATTGAGGTTATGCCATCTTGGCAGGAAAACCGTGGAAGTGATGGGCCCTTCTCAGTGCATCACGTCAGGGGGCATGTGAAGTCTTCCTGCTGGTAATTGCAACTGGGATCACTCGGTTAAAGTGACATCTACCAGGTTCCTCACTGTAAAGTTACTATTTTTTCCCTTGCAAGTTAATTAGGATCTTATGGGTAGATATACTGAGACTATGCAAATATCTGTTTCTCACCATACTTTCACCCACAATTTCAGTGTTCGTCAATGCTGCTTGGCCTCAGTAAATAGACTGTGGTCTTTGCCTAATGGTAAGACACGTGCTTTGAACTGGCCAAGGTGTTCTGTGTCTGGTTGAGCTCTTCACGATACGATAGCTAGCCTTTTGTAGAAAGAGCATGAACTGTGCAGTCTGCAGACCCAGGCCGTAGCTCCAAGAGGTTGTGGTCCTGAGGGGCCCTGTGCAAGTCAGACAGCATGAGGTCTACAAAGCAGATGGGCAGAGGACGTGCCTAGAAAGGTAAGGTGGTGAGATCCCCATTCCACTCCCATCGAGATAGTCTATGTGACTTGACCTTGGGAAATTTACTTAATGCCTCTGAGCTGCTAATGTTTTTGTTTTTTAATCTGGATACGAAACATCTAGAATGATATGGCCTGTAATAAGTACTCAGTAAATTTCAGATTTCAGTGTCTTCCACACAGTTACCCCCACCACTGCTTCCCCAACCCCCATCCCCGCCAAAAACCAAAACCAAAAAAAGAACAGGCCCTGATGCACATTAGCATTGAATCCCTTACCATCAAGAAGTCAGTCAACTCCCCAGGAGCAGATCTCTTAAGAAATAGGACCCCAAATGTGTATGTCTTGAAGAAGCAGAAGGTCAGAGAGAGATGAATCATGGCCATGTCATTGGTCAGTGAAATTTGGAAAGGGGGGCCCTGCAGAGAGAGATTCAGCAGGAAATCACCAAGCTTTGGAGGGGCAGGAGATACGCCCCGAAAGAGCATGTGATGGGCTCCAAGTGCAGACTGATGGCGAAGGCAGCCTTTATAATCTATAAGTAGATGTCACCAAGGTTCCTGCTCTACTTAAGCTCCATTTCTCCTTTTGAGGAGCCTTTTAGGTAAATTTCTGCCGAATTTGCCCCTATTGTATAGAGTAGGATTTCTTAAAAGTCTCTTCCCCAACGTCTGGGCCCTTCTCCCCCTCCCTACCTCCTCCCTATCTTGGACTCCCAACCCCAAGAGATGTTCTTTACAACGTTGCTAACACAGAACCTCATGTGTGATGTGTACCAAGGAGCTGCCGCTCTCTCTGGTCCCAGCAGGTGTTCAGAGTGTCCTGTGTACTTAGGGCTGAGGGCACTGAGGAACCTGCCTGCCAGGGTGGCCGCTCCAGTGGGCGTGGGCATTGGGTGCGCTGCACCTACTCACCGCCCGTGAAGCAGTGACGGGGATTTTAGTGGTAGGTGTGCTCTCTGTAAGGTGGCAGCACCAAGGTCAGTGAGGCTGGGGTCAGGGAGATCTGCCGGCGTCTGTGGCTCCCCAGAAGTCTCTCTCACGGTGAGACACGGGAGCAGTCCCTGTGTGAGTCCTCCGAGTATGACGGAGAGATGGGTTGAGGACGCGTTTGGTTGTAGTGACAGAACTCCTCTCGGTGGCTTTGGCGGTGTATTGGTTTCCTGTGGCTGCTGCAACAAATTACCACAACCGTGGCGTCTTAAAGCAGCAGAAACGTCTTCTCTCCCAGTTCTGGAGGCTAGAAGTTCAGCGTCATTTCCACAGGGCCAAGTCAAGGCTCCATTAGGGCTGCAGCCCATCCAGAGGCTCTAGAGGACAATCCGCCCTTTGCCTCTTCCAGCTTCTGCTGGCTGTTGGCTTTCCTCTGCCTGTGGCCGCGTCGCTCCAGCCTCCACCTCTGTCTTCACATAGCTTTCTCCTCTCCTGTGTTCTGATCTCCCTCCGCCTCTCTCTTACGAAGGCACTTGGCATGGCATTTAGGGCCCACCCCGATAATCTGAGATAATCTCCGCATCTCAGGATCTTTGCTTATGAGTCACATAAGCAAAGACCCTTTTTTCTTACAAGGTAACATTCACGGGTCCTTGCAGAACACATACAAGGCAGGCAAGAAGGAGGCAGGTGGTCAAGGGCCTTTTACGTCTCTGTGGCTAGAACAGTCCATTCCAGGGACAAAGGGAAAAGCAGGTACCTGGTAAAGAGGGCCTGGATTTCCCTGCTTCATCGTGACTGTCCCTGGGCATTGGCATCGTGCTGCCTTAAGAGTTCTGTTAGCAAGAGAGAAACGGTGGGAATAGCTTCTGGGTAAGCAAAGAACAGTGACAGTCTCAGAGGGTGTGGGTCTCCAGACCTTCTGATGTGGTCAGATTGCAAAGTCTGAATGAGTATCCCCTCTTGTTTTGTGGAGGTGACACTATTTTAACTTCTCTGTTTAAACCTTCCCTGCTCAGTCAACCAATAAACCACCATAGTTGTTGAGTTCCTAACTCTCTACCCCTCTCTGGGATCCACAGATGAGGAAAGTGAGTTTAAGGTTTGGACTCAGAAGGCCTAGAATTCATAACCAACTGCTGGCGTGACTTAAAAACCCTTGACCCTCTCTAGAGCCTCAGTGGAAGTGTCCCTCCCAAGGCTGTGGTGAAGAGGTGAAATGCAGTTTACAGGAGTTACTGACATGATACTTGTTTTTACCGTTGTCGGTGTTAAGTGGGGCCCACTGCCGCCTCCCAGCTCTGACCAGGTTTAGGGAGTTGGATCCCCTGTTGATTCCACACTCCCTTCTCAGCCACACCCACCACAGATGCTCAGACACGTTCTGTTCACTAGTTGTTGTCCTTTTTGTTTGTTTGTTTTTTGGCCACGCCACTCAGCATGTGAGATCCTAGTTCCTGGACCAGGGATTGAACCCATGCCCTCTGCAGTGGAAGCGCAGGGTCTCAACCACTGGACCGCCAGGGAAGTCTGTGTTGTCATTTGTTTATCTTCATTTTCAAATTTTGACTAGGAACGCGCCTTTGATGCTGATGTTGACACCACTCGCACTACGTCCCTGGGTGTAATTCCAGTAACAAATGGAGAATATCAGGGGAGTTGTGGCCACTAGGAAGTCCTTATCACATTCTAGACCGCGGGGAGAGGGGAAGCTCCTAATTTTGCACTTTGTTTCCGCTCGTGCTTGTGGTTAGGCCTGGGCCACCCTGTCCCCGGTGGCCTTGGTCCTGGACATGCGGATGGTGATGACAAGGACCAAAGAGGAGGAGCACAGATGCCCTTAGCATCTGTGCCAGCCCCAGCTCTTTCATCTGATCAGATTCAAGCCCAGGGTGGCAGCCTGCAGAGCAGAAGGAGAGATGTAACACCTGGGCAGGTGGCTAGACAGGAACGTGAGCGTGGAAGGAGGGTCCCCACCTGGCCACACACCACAGTCACCCCTGAGGCGCCACAGAGGGACGCTTCAGCATTTCTGGGCATTCTGATGCCAGAGTTTCCAGGTAGGAAGTTTCCAGGCGGAACGCAGGAAAGGTCTGTATTTCCAAAAGCACCCTCAAGGCTTCTGATGCACCATATTCGCCCAGCAGAGACACAAGTTTCTAGGAAAGAACGACGAGCTTGGGGTCAGGCAAACCTGGTTTTGGTGACATCTTTGTCACTTACCTCATGCCCTCTCAACCCCGGTAGCCTTAGGTTTAAAGCTGGCCTGAAACCTACCTCCCTGGGTTGTTGTGCGGATGGATAAGACAGGCGAGCAGGTCGCAGGCGCTTTGACAAAACCTCGGTGTCCTTCCTCACCCAGCACGGAAAGCCCGCAGTCAGCCTGGCTTGCCTCAGCTTTGGTGCCCCCACCAGCCACTTACCACCAAGTCCATCCTCATGGAAGATTTACACAGCCCTTGGCCAGATTGTTATTCTGATTAACAACCACTCCTCAAAGCTTTGACTCTTCTTTTGGTTAAAGAGAACTCTTACTTAAAGAGAGTGTACTTCTTATCCTTGGCAAATCGTTGTAAATTCTTGTGGTGCTCACTGTGATAACATCTATCCAAATGAACATGTTTGCTCTTAATGCAAGTGTCATGTGTAATTTGGGAGAAATTCTATTGTCATTGAGCATTAATTAATGCCCATTTACTGTAAAGTGTTCAGAGACACCAGCGTCAGCCAGATTTGCAAATCACAGAGAGAGGATGGGAGAACTTGGAAGGGGCAGGAGCTGCTAGCTGGGCGGGGTTGTGACTGAAGGGGTGGCCCGGGCAGAACCCTCCACGGAAAGGGCAGGACCACCGCTCCTTCCAGAGGCAGGCCTCCGCCCCCAGGCCTGGAACACTCACAGCCGGAGACGCCCACACAGCAGGGCCGCCCACCTTCTCTCCCGCCACCTTCCTGACCTCTCCTCCCAGTTGCAGCTGCCCTGGATGTCAGTTCTGACCCTGGTTTCACCTGGCTGCACGTGGGCAGCCGGGGGACCACGGAGCATGAAGTGTGATTTGCTTAGAGCCCTGCAGCCTCGTTCCCCTGCCCTGTCCCCCTGCAGCCCGCCCTGGGGACGGACGCTGCCCGGGAGGCCTGGCGGGTGCCGCTCTAGAAGTTGTCTCCGTCCCTCGGGGAAGCTGTTAAGTCAAGTGTTTATGAACAGCCTCAGTTTTCTTCAGATGCCTCCTCCAGAGAGGGGTGTGTGTGTGTGTGTGTGTGTGTGTGTGTGAGTGAGTGTGTGTGTGTGTGAGTGTGAGACGTGAGCAGAGCTGTTTGGGGTGAGGAGACAGCCATATTCCCCCTTTACAGCCGGCAGCACGGCGCACTGCAAACTGCAACAGCTGTAGGCCTGTAACTTGCACCTCAGTTTTCTTATCTAGAAAAGGGGTCGTTTTACCCACCTGACAGGATCGTCTTAGTGAGTGGGAGTAAGTGCTGCATCCACACGTGGTGCTGAATAGTTCCCGCCTTAAGTCGGGAAGTCACGACGGTAGGCATTTCTCTTTTCTTTGTGTCCACACCTCGGCCACGTGCTCCCTCCCTGGAGCGGGCCTGGGGGGCCTTTCTGCCCGATGGGGGGCAGCTCTGAGCGCAGGACCAGGGCCAGTCACAAAACCACACGGAAGCAGCTCTGACTTCTCTGGTCCACATCCTGGCACAGTTAACATTCAGTGAGCTGACCGTCGCTTCTTTTCCTGGTGAGGAGAAGGTGTCTGGGTATCTAGTTTCTCCTCCATCAGATGGACTGGAGTGTGCGTGGGATCCATCGTGGTGGGTGACACACTGGTCTGTCTCATGGGGATGTGTCGCTTACAGAGATGCATATGCGTGATTTTTTTTTTATAAATTTATTTATTTATGATTTTATTTATGGCTGTGTTGGGTCTTCGTTGGTGCGCACAGGCATTCGTCTAGCTGTGGCGAGCGGGGGCTACTCTTCGCTGCGGTGCACGGGCTTCTCACTGCGGTGGCTTCTCTTGTTGTGGAGCACGGGCTTTAGGTGCGTGGGCTCAGTAGTTGTGACTCACAGGCTCTAGAGCGCAGGCTCAGTAGTTGTGGCGCACGGGCTTAGTTGCTCTGCGGCATGTGGGATCTTCCCGGACCAGGGGTTGAACCCGTGTCCCCTGCATTGGCAGACGAATTCTTAACCACTGCGCCACCAGGGAAGCCCCAGGTGCATGATTTTAATAGATTCCAGTTAGGTATGCGTAACTCAGGTTTTACTGAATGCCGTTTAATCTTTCTCTGATGATTAAAAGGCCCTTCAGAATCGTCAGCATCACTATGGGGAAGAGCCCTTTTTGTTCTGTCCCAGGTGTAAGAGGCGGTAGAGAATAGAGAGCTCTGCTGGAGCACCCACTGGACTCACCTTGTCCGCCTCTCGGTTTCTAAGGGCCCTCGGCCACACCCCTCACATTTCCAGGACACTGAGAGGAGCCTAGAAGAGGCTGAGCACAAAGCCTGCCAGCATCTGAACTGCCCCTTCGAGGGCTGCTGCTTCGTAAGCAGGGGCCCTGGAGCGCGCCTTGCCCTGCCTCTCCCTGAGGCTGCCGCTCCTTTGGGGACCCGGGGCCCGGGGCGCCCACAGCAGCACTTCAATTCACAGTGAAATGATTCCCTCTGCCTCATGTAATTTAACCTGCCCACATTGCTAAACTTCTATATTACATTTCTGTCAGGTTGTCAGAAGGAATGATAAGCCTCCTTGAAACGGCAGCCTCTGTTCCACGCTAAGAACGTCTCTCCAGGGCCCCCCCCCAGCCCCCGGTCCTCTGTACATTTTTGAGATTTTTAGCATGGCCTCTCAAACTATAAAGAATACCCCACTCCATGCCTCCAGCCTCTTGTTAGCTGATGGATGAAATCTTTTCTTAAGCTGGCTCCCTTGTCTATTATGTTTTTGAAATTCAAGGTTTCTCTTAGATTCTTGGGTGGCTGCCAAGTGGCCAGCCTTTGTGAGTAGGTGAATGGCTCTTCTCTTCTGCTCCTTCAACAGGAAGTCGTTGTTTTTAGCGTGAAGGAAGGGGAGGTGTCTTCCACCTTTGTTGACATTTCCAAGCAATTGGTGGGAATTTATTTCTTTGCCCCTTTTCAGGAACTTCTCCTTGGGGACCGTACCGTACGAATAAATCCAATGGCGAGCAAGCCATCCTTGCTTGGTGGGTGCTGTGTTTTCCTGCTAGACTGTGTCACCCAGAATTGGTTTTGCAGCTTCTTGACAACGGTGCTCCTGTATCTGACTCGAGCACGGACCGCTGCCAGGAAGGAGCTCGGAATTGCTCCTCTCTGCACAGCTAACAAGAGGCCATTTCAGAATCTCGGGACAGCTGCCATGATGGACGTAGGGGGAGACCCAGGCAGATGTGGCTGCCTGTCCCTCTGCAGCTGCTCCCAACATGGGCTTATCAGAAACAGCATGATGTGGGCAGCTGGCAGTCCACACATCAGGCAGCTCGGGGCTCTCTCCATCAGCTGGGTTGCATGGTCTCCCCTGAGGAGGGGGAGTTAAGACTGCCTTCCATTTAAACCTAAAAGGGCGGAAGGACAAATGCCGTACTCCTACCCTTGTTTGTAATCAAAACTCACATTTTAAGTCATTAGTCATGTGGCTTTTTTTTCCCTTTCCCTCATTAGATTCTGAGAGAACAGCTTTGTCCCTGCGTGGCCGTTAGTGATGGGAGAATGATGTCGACTAATCCTTCAGGCGCAGTGTAGTTCCTCGTGGTCGGTCGGACAACTCTAGGACAGGCATCCAGGAGAAATGGAAGATGTTGGGGTCTCAAAACAGGGAACCTCCACTCTGGGTGTGAACTGCGTGTGTTTCTCTGCAGAGTTCCCAGCCTGTGAGAGGACATTCGTGTACTTCACGCCCATGTCACCAGGACAGTAGCTAAGCTGTATGAGTCCAGATTCAAAACAAGCCCCGGCTCTTTTAAAACTCCAGGTGGGCTGTGTCCACAGAAGGCATTTTTACCAGCGTTCTCAGTTACTTTTTGGGCGCCATCCCCCCATGCAACCTGGACCTAAACTCAGACAAGGCACTGTTTGTTTTGTACAATACAGAGTCTGATCACCTGGACTTCATTACCTGCAAAACTGAAGTCATAAATGCAGTGCCCCAGGCTCCTGTGCAGCTCAGTGGTGATGGGCCAGGTGTCGGAATGTGGACCTGGGAGCTTCCTCTGGGTGCATGGGGGAGGGGCCACACTGCAGGTTCAGTAAGATTCTGTGTCAGCTACAGACAGCAGAGCAAGGCTGAATGGCAGAGGGTCTCCTGGTCCTCCCAGGACCACTGGCCCCGCCCCCAGCGTGCCCTCACTGTTTCATGACCATGAGTCCAGTTTTTATGACAGGAAGATAAAAGCTCTAAAGGAAGGGGTGCGGGGAGAGGCTAACACTTAGCTAGCGTCTCCCCTCCCCGCCGTGGACGCACACCCTGCAGGTGTTAGTCTGTTCGATGCTTGCCACAGTCATGTGAGATGCGCACGAGGGAATCGCCCCCCGACCAGTGGGGCTCAAAACCAGGGTTAGAGGCAGGGCTGCCCAGCTCTGAAGCCCGCCCACTTTCCCACGTTGCTAGATCTTCTCTCAGACTCCCCAGAAGTCTCTGTGCAGTGCTGCAGGAGACCCAGGGAGGGACTGGAGAAGTGAGGAGGGCTTCCCCGCCGCAGAACCGTATCCTGAGAGGTGCTAGCCGGAGCTGGGGGCGGGGGGCACCCTGGCTTCTGAAGTACAGTCAGAGCCACCTGCCCGCTGGGAGCCCAGGTATAATGTGCTTTATTTCCTTGTCTGTACAGTGGGCTCAGAGTGGCCACACCACAGGTGTGAAGACTTGGGAGGACTCTGGCTCTGTGCCTAGCTGGTGCCTGGTCAGTCCTGCATTTCTCCTCTCTGCAAAGGTGCAGACTCGTAGAATGGTCCAGCGTGCCCAGGAGAAATGGGGAATTGGGTACCCCCGGCGGCCAGTGAGCCCTGTGCCCCTGAAGGGAAGTGGGTAAGCGGCCATGGGTAAGCCTAGGAAGGTCTGTGGTGTCGGGTGAAAAAAGACTTTGAAAACCCACTGGTTTCGTTCAGAGGTTTGGTTTGGTTTGGTTTGATTTGGTGGAGAAAGGGGATGATGAGATTCTCTTTGGGGGAAGATGACGGCAGTAGTTGAGGGTCAGAAGAGTCACCCTGAATGGTTTGTGTAGCTTGAAGGCAGAAAGAGGGAAGTCTTGTTCTCACGTGGCACGGGGGTGGGGTGGGGGGGCTGTTGTATAACTCCTCAGTTTCTGGAACAACGCCTAAACTCCTCAGTTTAGGAACACTTTGAATTGCTGCAGAAATTTGCTTCTAGAATGTTTGTAATTACTCGCCCTTTTAGTCCTTAAACCAGCCCTTTGAGATGGGGAGGGAGGACACAGGGATTCTTCTCAATTACATACCACTGTGAGCTTGACTAAGTTATTCACAGCTGATTATGGGCTCAGCGGTGGAATCTGAGTGTCTGCATCCCCACCCCAGTCTCCCACCGTTTCCTCTCACCTGCACATCCTGTTTGAGGCAGTTCTTTTCTCTCCAAGGCCCTGGGGTGGTAATGATAACATTGATAATACTAATAATGATCGTAGGAACAGCTATCGTTTACAGAGCATTTACTTACTGTGTGCCAGGAATTTGCTGCTAGTTTTGCTTTGTTTTGTGTAATTATTATCTCCTCTTTACAACTAAGAAAATTGAAACATAATGTGATCACTGACGCAAGGACACATAGCAAGGATGTGGTCAGATGGGGCCGCACCCCTCCTGGGTCTCAGTGACCCCTTTGTCAGGTGAGGAGTTATCTGTAATTTCACTCAGTCCTCCCTGGAGTCCGGGGACAGCTGGAGGTGGGCAGGGGTTGTCAGGACATCAGGGGCCTGACCCCGCTTCAACCACAGTAGCTTGAGGTCACAATCATTGCCTTTTTTTAATTTAATTTAATTTTTTTTATTGAAACACAGTTGATTTACAACGTTGTGTTAGTTTCTGGTGTACAACAAAGTGATTCCATTATACATATATATTCTTTTTCATATTCTTTTCCATTGTGGTTTATTACAAGATACTGAATATAGTTCCCTGTGCTATACAGTAGGACCTTGTTGTTTATCTGTTTTATGTATAGTAGTTTGTGTCTGCTCATCCCAAACTCCTAATTTAGCCCTCCCCCCTTTCCCCTTTGGTCACCATAAATTTGTCTTCTACATCTGAGTCTGTTTCTGTTTTGTAAGTTCATTTGTGTCATATTTTAGATTCCACATATAAGTGATGTCATGTGGTATTTGTCTTTCTCTGTCTGACTTACTGCACTTAGTATGACAATCTCTAGGTCCATCCGTGTTGCTGCAAATGACATTATTTTATTCTTTTTTATGGCTGAGTAGTATTCCATTGTGTATATATACCACATCTTCTTTATCCATTCATCTGTTGATGGCCCTTTAGGTTGCTCCCATGTCTTGGCTGTTGTAAATAGTGCTGCTGTGAACATTGAGGTGCACGTTGAGGTGTATCTTTTCAAATTAGAGTTTTCTTTGGATACATGCCCGGGAATGGGATTGCTAGATCATGTGGCAACATAGTAGCTTGGTTTTTATCTGTTTCATAGATAAGCCTTTCTCAAAAGAGTTTATTTAGAAAAGTGTTCTTCAAATAGCTTTTAAAAGGTAATTTTTTTAAGCAATTAAAAAGAAGTTGGAATGATAGATAAATAATAGGCTGGCTAGATGGAATAGATACATGATAAAGCAAGTATAATGAAATGTTAACGGTAGAATATTGGTTTAGGGTATATGGGTGTTCACTGTAAAATTCTGTCTACTTTTCCGTATTTGAAATTTTTCATAATGTTGGGGGAGAAGCTGAGTAGATAATTTCTAAAGGCCCTTCCGTATTTTTAAAAAATGCAGTTCCCTGTGCTTCCCTCTATGTACCATTGTTGTGTCAGTGTACAACTGTGAGAATGTGGTAGACCAAGTCATTGTTGGATTGTGCCGTTAAAAAAAAAAATCTGCTGAGGAAAACAGAATCAATCATCAGTCACTTTCTTCTCCACCTACCTACTCCCAAATTTGGAATTGACAGGTTTGGTTGGTTTCAGACACACCCACGGGAAAGCTGTTAAGTCTGCAGTTCTCCAGATGAAAGATGGGTTTAGGTATAAACATCTCCTATTTCAGGGCAGTGAGTCATTTTGGATCTGTCCCTAGCAGAGGTTTCTTGAAGCTCTCCAGCCCCCCAAAAGACACACTGTTCCTATTCACTCACTTTGGCAGAGCTTTAGGAAGAAAGAGGAGAGAAACACTCACCCAGTAAGATCTAGAAGCCTTGAGAAAACCCCAGCAGAGGGCAGAATCTTTATCCTTGGGGGCGTGGTCATAGCTCTTTGTTACAGTTCAGTCTTCCCACTGAAGTCTCCCTTCCGCATGCAAGGGAGTTTCATGCCCCCTTGCTAGGGCCATAGAGCGCATGTTGCAATGCACAATGAATGGACTTTGTCCAGCTGGTTGTTAGAATAACCTTGTCAGCACTTTGCAGGGAGTTTATCAAGGAGTTTTGCCAAACTATGATAAAGCAGCACATTGACCAGCCTCTGACGGCTGGTAAGCTCGGGAGTGCCCGTTAATGGACGAGAACTGCGCTTGTCAATCTTTTGAGGCCGTGGAAGTGGATCTCTTGTCTCTTCCTCCCTCCCGCAAGCCTTCCTCCACCGCTCTTTCGTAGATTCAGCATGGCCTTGCGTCCGCATCAAGCACACCTCCCGCCTTTGTTCTCGTGTGTTCACTGAGTAATTAATCTCCTTGTGCTGGTATGGAAATAGTCTATTAAAACACTCAGGCAGGACAACATGGAGAGGGAGGAAGGAGCATGAAGACTGGTGGGGGGGGGGGAGGGAGGGAGTAGTGTGCTGGTTTAATTGGTTCTTTCACTTCAGGATAGTTTGTCAATTAAGGAGATACTTAGAGAAAGTGAAATTAATCCATATGGGTCAAAAGCAGCTATTAATTTTTAATCGAAACAAAATGTTCAGCGAATTGTAGCTCTGCTCAGTACAGATGCGAGCATGCCACCAGCCTCTTCCTGAAGGATTTGGGAACAGTCACAAGAAAGGGCGGGTCGGGGCGCCGTTAGTTTAGGGAGGATGTGCCTCCTCATATGGCCTCTCGCACCCCCAGGTGAGCGCCTCACAGCCTCCTGCACCTTTCTTCTGCAGCACCTGTTGGCAATGCCTGACACACAGTAGGTACTCAAGGATGTTGCTTTTCTGGAACGCTTTGAATCCCTGTTATGTGTATCACTTTGAGGTATTTCAGGTAGGTTTTAGGCATAACATCTATCCTTTAAGAACTTCCGGTCTGATTGTGGAAATATTTGTGAATCTGTTGCAGAATCACAGATCAACTCTGCTAATCTCTACACTGACACGGTGCAGTAGGCATCATGTTTTTAATCCCCATTTGAGAGGAAGGTCACTGAGGCACAGGAAGTTTAGATAACTTGCCCAGAGTCTCACAGCAAGTACGGTTAGTCTGCTAGAGGCTTGCATTACCCAATATTGTAAGTGCCCCAGTGGTCCCAAGAGAGCTGGTGAGAGGCAGTGATGAAGGCTCCTGGATGGTGGTTAAAGGATGAGCTGATTTTGGAAGGTGCTAGGGAAAGATGCTCCCGGCAGGAGGAATGGTAAACAGCACAGTTTTGGGGGAAAGGAGTGAGCTTCTGGGTAACTGGAATATGAGGTTGGCCAGATTAGGCAGGTCTAGGTTAATATATTTTCGGGATCTTGAATGCCAAGGTGAGGAACTTCTGTTAGGTCACCCCGAAGTTTCTTATTGTCTATAGGTTGTTTCCCAGTATAGGGGAAGCTCCCTTTCCCCCATTTCAGCACTTGGGCATCAAGCTCTCTTCATTATCACTCTTACCTCCTCTGCCTCCCTCCATCTGGCATCTTTCTTTTCGTTTATGGCATTCTTAGCTTCTTTTGCTTCCCGTTTAAAAAAAGACAGCAGGAAAAGAAAAAAAAAAAAATCAGGAAAGTACACCACCCAGCCTATTTCTACCAACTTTTAGAGATTGAATGAGGCTGCCTTCAGCTCCTTTCTTGTCCCCAGCCCCAGTTTGGTCCTTGGACTTTGAGAGGAAAAACCAGCAGGAGGACTTACCCTCAGGGAATGTTCTTCTGCCTCTGCCTGCTGACAAGAAAGCCGGCCGTAGGACTGTTTGGCTCCCTGACATTTGTAGTGACGTGATTTAGGGACATCGGGAAGGACTGTATCCCAAGGGTACCTCTCCAGGCTGCTGACAACTGCCTGAAACCTGTCACTAGGGGCAAAACCTCTCATTTCTCACAGAGAGATCAGGCTGCAAATGCAGGGAGCCTGGGACGAGCGACAGGGTGCACTCACTCAGTTTCTTCCCGTTGGCTGGAAGAAGCTGGGGACAAGTCAGGAGCGGTAGCATTCTTTGGATATGTTCTTCTTTGCTTCCTCAGTGTTTTATCACCTGGCCTCCTTGAGTCACTGGGCTGATGATAACTGGTGGTAATTGGCTGGGAAACAGCAGTGGACTGTGCCGTGACAACAGAGGATATAATGGGGGAGTAGAGGGCCCATGTGAAGAGGACGTGCAGCCCTCGCATTCTGGAGCAGTTAGTAGGGAAGTGATCAGGATCCGCCCCAAGACTGTGCGCAGAAGTGCGAAGCTTAGAGGGGCCTGGGCAGGTTGCTGGCCGGCCTTGGGGAGGCGGGCCACGGCTGTCTGCACACCTGGGTACCGGGGGGCGGGGGGAGGAGTTCAAGGAAGGCTGCTTGCTGGAGGAGGCAGACTGATCAGGGCAGCACAGTGAAGACTAAAGTCCTGGACAGGAGGTGGGAGGAAGGAGGCGGATGGTACAGGCAGTGAGCTCAGCCCGTCTTCTGGACCTGGAAGAGGATGGAGGAAACAGAAGTAGCTGACTCTGAGTGGTTCACGGTAAAAAGCGGAATTTGGGTTTCTTGACCAGCGCTAGCATTAGACTCTTCACCAGCAATGGAACACATCTTGTCTGGGAAAGTGAGGGTCCGTAGAGAGTTACTCACCTGAACTACACGTCCCTTGTGCTGAGCAAGAGGAAGAACTCCTGGCTTAACCACGGCACCAGGTGTCTGGGAGAAATTGTTATGTCACAGGGAGGAGGACATCTCTGGTGCCTAGTGGTTAATATTAGATGATAATGTTAATTATGTAGGGCTTATAATCTTGCCTATCCATCTGTAAAGGCTCAGAACATTGTAGTCGTGAAATTCAGTATCTTCTGTGTGAAAGGCAGTTTAGCTGGTCACATCTGTCTTTTGTACATTCCCTTATTCCTTCTTTTGACAGATGCTCATCAAAACCTACTGTGCGCTAGATCATAAAGGGGGCTCCAGGGACACAGCCACAAACACAATGGACATGGCCCTCGCTTAAAATTTAGTGTGAGATACAGCCTTTAAAATCACTAGTCTTCTTTATTGGTTAAGATTTTCTTTGTGGACAAATACATGATTAATTTTGTAGCTATTCCATGCACATATGCATAAAATCAATAACTTCTTTTCACAGTTAAGAAATATCTAAATATCTATTAAATAAGATGTATTGATTTTAAAAATTGGTGGGAGACAGCGACATTAAGTAACAGATGAATGTGTGTCTGCGTGTGTGTGTGTGTGCGTGCGCACGCGCGCACGCACAGTCACAACCTTGAAAAGACCAGTTGGGAGTCACGGTAGCATTTGAGGCCAGGATGGACATGATCCAATTCGTCCTTCAACAAGCTGACTCTGACTGCTGTGTAGACAGTGGACAGTGGCGGGCAGAGCGGATGCAGAAGTCACGAGGCTCCCTAATGTCCAGGTGAGAGACGATGGTGATGCAGGTGGGCAGCTGTGGAGGTTGAGAGAAGAAAAGGAACTCTATTCCTTTAGGAGATCAAATAAGCAGGACTTGATTATTTGATGGAAGATAATGGGAAACAGCTGTCTGTGGGAACTAAATGAGATATTATTAGCTTCGTTTTACAGATAAGGAAGTAGAGACTCCAAAGTGATTGAGACAGAAGTCTGCCTCTGAGCTCCCCATTGCACCATGTGTGAAAGTGGGGTACACAGAGGCGGGCTTACCAGGAAGCTGTGGAGTTTAAACCTCAAGCCACTTCACTTGCCAGGACCTCTTCCAAAACCTAACACCTAATCTTACATTCATAACTTTTTGTTGTTTTCCTTAAAAAGCACCCCCTGTAGGTGTTTAAACTTCAGCCTCCACAAGACCTCTGTCTTCCTCTAGCTGACTAAATACGACTCGGTTGAGTAGGACTGAGACTTGATGGGATGAGACCTAGGATGGGAATCTGACATGATACTTGGGGAAAGTGTTGATTTTAGGTGGGGATCATTAGGGAGAGAAAAAGATGCCATTTCGAAGGTGTGCGTTTAACATTTCTTTCATACTTTATTTATTGAATACTCGCTTTTGTCAGGCACTGTATTTGATTTTTTTGAATAATTTTTTTTTTCCTATTATCTGGTGTAAACCTTATATGACCCCCTGAGATGGGTGCTTTCATTATCCCCATTTGATATGTGAGGAACCTGAACCCCAGGGAGATTAAATAAATGACCACATTATCATTACTAAGTAGGTGAGCTGGGCTGGCTTCTATAAGGCCTGACTTAGAAGTTTGAGGCTGTCCTTAACCCCCACTGCTGGCAGGACTGTTGTCCAAAACCAGACCCTCGGATAGTCTCTAAACTTACGTTATTAGCATTTCATCTCCTAGAGGTGAGAGGAAGCAAGGTCTAATTCTGCCCTGCTCCCCCTGAAAAAATAGTTGTTCGGTGAAATATCAGCAGGAGAAAGTAAGCTTTCCGTCTTCAAATTAAAAGATTGAGACCATGTCTGACATATGCTGTAGCAAAGACAAGATTCTGAGGCTTAAGGGTTTCAAATGTTCTCTGAGGGAGAAGGGAAGCCCTGGAAGGTTTTCACCGTACAAGTAGTATCATCTGATTCGTGTTTTAAAGAATCACCATAGGGTAGTAATAGACTGGCTCTTCAAGTACAGCACGAGACACATATGGCTTAGAGATAATAGACGGGAAACGTGGCCTAGAGATTTTAGTGAAGACTTAACCATCATCTTGGCAAGAATGTCACTTGCTTGAGGAAAAGCTAACAGTATTCAATGTTGTATTTATAATGGCCAGTGAGGAATGGTTTTTACCCCATGCCCCCGTCACCCTCCTGCATCTCTGAAGTCTGTTAGGATAAAGACCTAGTTAGTGGTCTGCCAAGCTTCCCTAGGACCTCAGCGTCTTATTGACGTGGTCATTACCAGCCCCACCTAGCAGTCTCTAGACTGTAAACCACCCAGCAGAGAAAGAGGAATATCAGAGGACCAGCTGCCATATTTGGCCATCCAGACTCTGCTATTGAAACACAGACCCAGGAGACAGGGCAGAAGGAAGTGGGAACATCAGTGTAAAGAAAGCCTCATGGTTAAGCTGATCACTGCATCGAAGGTCTGCTTGATGGAGGGGATTAAACTTGACCATGGTTGCTATTACTGCAACAGTTTTCTATTCCACGTATAAAATATATTTCTTATGGTCAACACTGTCTCAGCATATCCTGGGCAACACAGGACTGGAAGTATGTAAACTGAGACTGGACAAGCTTTAGGTATAATTACGTAGAGATTTAAGTCAGTAGGCAGACACAATGCAGTGTCTGAAAATAGGAGAGAGGGTAGGAGTGGAGAGAATCATGAGGATAAAAAGGGCAGAGAAAGGGAAGCCCATGGGTTGTGGATGTGGTCTTTACCTCTAACCCCAAAGGGAACAGCCACGTTGGCTTGGTTCTCCCCCTGTTCCCCATTTCTCTTGCCCTCCAGCCAAACCAGCAACGAACAGCATTGTATAGTAGTGTGTGTCAGAAATAAAAGCCATGGGGATGTGACCCCCGGCAGTGTGTTTTCACCCTGTGAATTTCCTGGATATCTTTACAGGGAGTCACTCCTGGGGAAGGGCAGGCTGGAAATAATATAAGGAGATCAAGAAGGAAGTCAAGCAAGTGACACCTTGAAACAGGCGAAGCGAAGCGGGCTCTTCCCCCCTGGGACAGTTAGAGTTATGCAGGGCTGGCTGTAATTAACCCAGCAGCCCATTGGATAGGTCCATTTCACCTCACAAAGGCTGTTGAAAGAAGGATTCTTGAAGAAAGAGGCTCCAATTCAAATGGTATTTGAGTAAGTCCCTCGTTGGATATACTGTTTCTAGAGTTTATGGCTCTAATCAACAAAACATGGCCATTCTTTCATGCAAGTTTTTCTTATGACTTTCCTAGTACTGACCTTTAAACAGAAAGAAAGAAGGCATCCAGAATTGGCTGGGGGTAGGACGGGGAGAAAAAGAGAGAGATTTATGGCTGGAATCAAATTAACGACTCGGGCTTCCTTCTCAGGATCTTGAAAATGTTAAAGGAGCAGGTGGGTCATTCTTTCATACATTGAGACTCTGATATAGGTAAGAAAATTGTCAGTTTTGTATTCAAGTACCCCCAAATTACTGAATTGGCCTCCCTAACTTCAGTTCATTTTTTTTTTAACAAATTTTTTTTGCATGCCTCCTCTGTCAGGCACTATTACAAACACGACAGATGTGACTAGAGGTAATAGTGGGGAGAGATAGATAAAAACACATAAATATCTAGACTAATTAGTATAGTAGATGATGTGTTATGATAGAAGAAAAATAGCAGGGTGGGCAACAGAGTAGGAAGGGATGTCATGTTACATACAGACAAGGAGGGCCTCACTGAGAAGGTGATGTTTAAGCAAAGATCTGAAGGAAATGAGACATGGATGTACGGGCGGGGGTTGGTTGCGAGGATTGGCGGCACCCCAGACACATTGTGCAAGAAATGCAAGGCCTCGGGTAGGAGCGTCCATGGTGTGTTAGGAATAGCAAGAAGGCCAGTGGGGTTACAGTGGAGTGGGGAAGGACAGGACCAGTGGGGGATGAGGGCAAAGTTGGTTGTTTGGGGTTCTTTGGTTTTGGCTTTGTTTTTGTTTTTTTTTTTTTTTTTTTGGTTTGGGGGAGTAACTATACAATCTCAAAACTTGAAGGCGCATTAGGGAGGCTGTCTCCTGCCATGAGTCTCACCAGTCACTGCGAATGGTTGAACGTGGAGAAGCAGAAAGTTTGCGTGTGTGACTGACTGGTGGACGTTTTATCGGTAAGTGTTCTAAAACGTTCTTTAAAATAATTACCGGCCCCTAAAAACGTGTTTGTTAGCTACAATGAGGAAAGCTTTGTTTAAAGGGGTTAGGGAAACTCACCATCCATAATCAAGATTTCAACACACCAGTCTGCATTTTTAGGGTAATATCTCTGTAAGTAGAAACAGGCGTATCTGGAGAAAGACATTAGTTTCTGAGGTCTGGCCAGCTCCTGTTCTTACCCCTCTGTCATCTCTGATTGGATTAGACGTCACAGAAAATGCCTCAGATCCTTGTTTCATGTTAAGTTTAACCCCTCCAGTTGAATACCATCCTTGTGGAGCTGAGCGGAGAGAAATTAAATTTCTCTCACCGGAGCCATGGCACTGACTGAGGTATCAAGGGTCTATCTACATCAGTAAACTTGGTCAGTTACAAGATGTATGTCCTTCCCGAGGCTCCGGAGCTGTTAAGTTGGCGCTTTCCAATCACGGTCTGATCTTTCATTTTAATGTAATGCAGTTAGACAACCTAGTTATTCAGGCATAGACTTCTCTGGTTTTCATTATCCCTGAATAACATTTGATGCTGAAATGGGGAAGACGGGAAGGAGGGGGGAGGGGAGCCCAGCATTTTTCACAGCTTGTGTGAAATGCTTAATATTTGAAAGTCTTTAAAATATACTGTACACAGACATTCCAATTTTATAAGACTAACATAACATGTTCAAAAGTTTTATGAATTTCAGCATGTAACGAGAGTCCACGTTGGCCTATTTTAAATAAGCCATAATGGCCTGGCAGCAAACCTGCATAGTTAGCAAATGCCTCCTCTGTTTATGAGCAGCCATTCCTCAGCAGGTCACTACAAAATACTAGCTTTATCAGTTTCCGTGGCCTCTGCGCGTCAGTCTGTGTGCCGATTTCGGCGTGACTCTGGTTTGACAAGCCCGAAACCAAGGGCATTGCAATAAGGTGGTACCGTGCTTGTGCTTTGATTTTTTTTTTTTAATTTAATTTTATTTATTTATTTATTTATTTTTGACTGTGTTGGGTCTTCGTTGCTACAGGCAGGCTTTCTCTAGTTGTGGCAAGTGGGGGCTACTCTTCATTGCGGTGCGCGGGCTTCCCACTGCGGTGGCTTCTCTTGCTACAGAGCACGGGTTCTAGGCATGTGGGCCTCAGTTGTTGTAGCACGCGGGCTCAGCAGCTGTGGCACACGGGCTTAGTTGCTCCATGGCATGTGGGATCTTCCCGGACCAGGGCTCGAACCCATATCCCCTGCATTGGCAGGCAGATTCTTAACCACTGCGCCACCAGGGAAGTCCTTGTGCTTTGATTTTAATGAAATGGTATGACTCTGAGTTGCTTGAGAATATGTTCAGGCCTCTTATATCCCATTGGGAGGCTAGGTCTCTTAAGTGCTGTTCACAGCACAGGGCCACACAGAGCAGGCTCACCCTTTCTCCGTGGAGCCTAGCGTTGTCAGAGCCCAGAAGATGTATTTTTTACTTCCTCAGGGTGACAGCCCCTCAAGTGATGCTTCTTTTAGGTGAGGATCTCCTTTCCATAAAAGTCAAAGCATAAAATGTGCTGGGACGAACCCAATTCTAGCCCGTCAGCCATCCTGGGTCTAACGTATCAGGCACAGTCGTGTTTCTTAAAGGTGAGGGCCCTGTGTTTACGAGCTCCCGCATTTCAGGGGAATTTGCTAGCTCCCCTGATAAAATCACACCGCTCCTCCCGCAGGGCAGAGGAGGAAGATGTTCTGTGTGTTAAAAAGTGGCCCAGCCCTTCGAGTGCAAACTCTTTCGCCCTTAGATTCACCTTGGCCCCGGCTATCCCTCAGGAGTCAGCAGCCACATCACAGACTGGTTTCGGGGGACACTCCAAACCCCTTTGCGCTCTGGCATCAAAAGCTCCTTTAATTACAAATAGTGCCATAGAGAACAGGCTGGAGCATTGAAATAAGACTGATCTAAAGGCTGTGGGCCAAAGAATTCTCACAGAGGGTAACATAATTAGGAAATCTGACTCACGAGATAAAGTTCACTCCCTTTCATTGCGGGGCCCCAACCAGCGTTCTAGCCTCGTAACAGCCGTCACGTTGTAAGCCCGGCCTCCCCAGGGGCCCCCGGCCCAGTCCTCATGCTTCCAGAAGCAGACTCCAGGGTCTCCCAGAGAACAGCAGAAGCTTTCTTCCTCTTTGTCTTAGAACACTGCCCCCCAAAACTTCCTTTGAATGTGATGTGCCCCCTACACATCATTGAAAGCTTGGCTTTGGTTAAGTCTCTACTCTTCCTTTTGAGATAAGGAATATATAAGTATAACCACCCGTGGCGTCATGTGAAACTCCCTTATATTTACCTCATTTATTCATCGTGTTTAGGGGAGGCACTGTTCAGGGTGGGCAGTTCACGATCATGATTTTTTTGCCTTTAGTTATATTCCCTCTCAGTCAGTGACATCCCCAGAGATGTCAGAACTCATGCAGGAAAACCCATTAATTAGGACCCACTGCGGGGAACCAGGAAACAGATCCTAAAGTACTTTATGGTGGAAGCTGTTGATCAGGAAACGGGATATTGTCCTTTCCCACAGTCTAGGTCTGGCTCGAACTCCTTCGGGGAGATCTGGGGGCCTGTCTTCATCTCCACTGAAATGGAGCCTGTAACCTTCTTCCAGTCAGGTTACCCCAGAGGGCAGTGACATCTAGATCTGCTTTTTTATTTGTTTGGCGTTCTCTTTTTGAAGACGTAAGCGGCAGGCCTTTAGCCCCTGGAATCTCTACCCAGAGGCCGGGCATGTTGGACATTTGCCAGTCTGATGTACAGGAGGCGGGGCCTCCTGTCCACACTCTGTCTGCTGCCCCTTGGCCAGATAGCGAGTTACCAGGTTTTTCTTCGAGGCGGACAAACCTTACCTATCCTTAATGTGCACACTCTTCAGCTGGGGAAGAGGGGAACTGATTTAATACATGTTCTCAAGTGGGATTGAATCCAGACTTTTCTATCCTTCATCCTGGGCTCAGGTCCTGTGAAGCACCAGCCCCCCTCCCCCCGCCCCGAGCCAGAATGATCTCTCCCCGTCTCCATTAAACCGTAGCATTTCCTCTACACCTCTTTTTCCCTTCATAACGTTGACTGCTCTTATTTCTAGTTAGTGCTTTTCACCCTAGTGTTCCAAGCTCCATTTAAGGACCTAAATGGCTGGGACCACATCTTCTACTTATTTCCCTCACAGCACTTACTCATTTATAACTTTGTTAATTCTCCCCACAGTGCCTCACACACAGTGCTGTTCAATTACAGCATTTTTCACTAAGTCTGTTTGAAAAGAAAGAGGCTACCAGTGGATAGAGCGCTGTGCTGAATCCTTCGAGGGCCACAGGACATGTGAATGAGACGCTCAACCCTCAAGGAATGTATAGTCTCAGGGGGGATAAAGAGGATATGACAAAACTACGTGAAAAGTCAACTAATAATACGGTTCCATACAGGATCTGTGTCCAAAAAGGACAAGAAAGTGCCAATGATGGTCATGAGAGCTTGCACGCGTTTTGCCCACATCCCCATAACGCCTCTGGAAGGTAGATGGCACTAGGCACTCTTAGTCTAATTCCCTTGTCTAGGGAGTGAGGGTAAGTGACTCCTCCGAGGAGCGGGGGTGAGGAGGGCTGGAATTCAGACAGCCTTGTGTGCCCCAGTGCAAGAGCCACACTGTGTCTCAGAGACTCTGCCTCTCCTCTCTCTTTCACTGCCCTGCTTGATGTGTGCCTGCTTGGTGCCAACCCTGTAGATGTATTCAGGAAGTTAAACGTACTGCTCATTGCCATTAAACAAGATCACAGACAAAGAGTCTTTTGAGCAGTGATGACACTTTGCTGTTTGAACCAGAAAGGAATTGTCCAAAGACAATTAGTCCCTTGACACATGAGTAAATTAGAGTTATCACACACTGCTTGTTTGTTATAATGGCATAAAAGTACACGCCAGCTTTTCTGAGGCATGTGCTGAGTGGACTGTTCCCAGAGATTTTAAAGTGGAGATGAGATTGCCGTCTGGTTTAGGTATTCATCTTCCTGAGGTCAGGAGGCCAGAGCAAATGCCCTTCTGAGGTGCTCAGACTACAGTGTGTCCACCTGCATTGTCATTAACTATCTCTGTAGTAACAGACCTAGGTTCAGATTCTGGGTCTACCACTTAAAAGCTCAGTAGCCTGCTTAGTTAACTTCTCAGAGCCTATCTTCTCATTGGTAAAACAAGCATGGTAATGCCTATCTCAGAAAGTTATGGAAATGATTAATTACGGTGAGTGTAAACATCAGTGCCTGATAATACTCAGTAACTATGGTCGTTGTGAGTATATTATTTTATTTTATTTTTCCCCCTTAAACGTTGCCTCTATCCTCTCCATCACCCCCATTATGTAGAAAATAACTTCCAAACCTCCAAAGGAAGCCTTCTGCCGAAATTTAAATCAAAGATAGAACTCAACACTTTGAAAAGGAGTATTTGCTAAAGAACAACGAGGCAGTTATAATTTCTGATATTTAATACCTAATTACCCATCTTCCCAAAAGTCTCCAGTTGTGGAGAATATGACAGCAGATCAGGAAGTGTGGCATGTAAGTATATTATTACATCCCTTCCTGAGCCATAGAACTTGAATTTACATTCAGAGCCGGAGACCCCAGAACTCTTCCCCCAAAGGGAGCAATTTAAGAGAGTTGAAATAGCCTCTCCTTTCAGGGAGGATGCCAAGTCTTTTCTGGGTTTCCTGTAAGTCCTAGAGGATAGGCTATTTGGATAAAATCTAGCTGCTTTGACCTGTGGAAAGAAATTCCCATGTATACTCTTTATTTTGACCTCCTAGCCCTCCTGGACAGTCCCAGACTGGCTCCAGGCGTTATGAGAACAGTGCTGTCCTCTCTTGTAGAAAATATTCCTTTTAAATGAATCAGTTTTTGATCACCTCTTCCTTTCCCAGGCATGTTTTTCAGTTTCCAACAGTGGGATCAGTGAGGGGCAGAGACATAGCCGTCATGTAGATGAGTTCCAAGATATTGTCTTCTCGTTTAAAGAAAGACAGGCATACCAGATTTGCCTGCCTGTTCCCAGGGAGGGAGAAGAAACGGCAGGCCGGTGGTGTGGAGAGAAAACCACACCCAGAAGTCACTTTTCCAGCCTCCCTCAATTACTCAGGAGGAAACTAACTTTGAGTGTCTTCTTCAAGGTTAAGCTCCCTGATAGTGGATGGAACCTGGCCAGAGGCTGTGAACTTCGCACAGAGGGCATCCACAGAGTCGCCCCCTGCTCATTGGGTCACTGCCCTCCCACTACTCTGCCAGCACTTACCTGATTTGGTTGACATTTCCATAATTAATTTATAACATCAATAACCCCGAGATGAGCCTATTTATAGGTTTGTGCAACTGGGTAAGAATATAGATTAAATCTTGGGCCATTAACATACTCTAAGTACTTGGGAGAGTTTTGTGATTGTCAAATAATATGATTAGAAGGCCTCCACGCTTGGTATGTACTGGCAGTCCACAAGTTTACTTCCCTTTCCAAGCTCAGAAACAACAAAAGAGAAAAAAAAAAAGTGTTCACCCCTCCCAACCACCAGAGATCCTGGGTTGTCATCGGGAACAACTTTATCATTCCACCTGCCCCCGAACTTGACCCGGGTAGGCAGTGATGGCCCGAGTGAGTGCCTGACAGCTGCTGCCCCACAGCTTGAGGATCCCTGAGACTTGGTCCTGACCCTCAATAAAATAGCATGCGTGTCCCCAGCAGCCCTGCCGGGAGAATTGCTGTGACCGTCCACAACAACAGAGATGAGAGTGTGAGAAGGGCAGCCTTTATTTGAAAGGATGTTATTATGACTTGGACTGCTCTGTGGACCCAGTCTTATTTCCTTTCTTCCTTTTTATGTTCTGTTGTTCTGGTCGTTACTTTTTTGAAAAATAACATGCATTGCTTTTCTATTATAAAAGTAACATTTTCAATATCAAAAATAAAGATCAGTACAGAGAAGAAAATAAAGAGCACTCATAATTCCACCACCCAGAAATAACCACCACTAAATTTCTGTGTGTCCTTCTAATATAGTCTTCATTCTGACATCCCACTAGCAGAGCTGCTCTCT
Source organism: Tursiops truncatus (assembly GCF_011762595.2). Classification (NCBI taxonomy): domain Eukaryota; kingdom Metazoa; phylum Chordata; class Mammalia; order Artiodactyla; family Delphinidae; genus Tursiops; species Tursiops truncatus. The sequence continues at coordinate 12,596,151 of NC_047048.1, forward strand.
AGACGGGGAAGCCTCCCATTCAGATGCTTTCTTTGGCAGATGTGTTTCCTTTCGAGGATAGCACTGTATGCTCTGGGGGTCAGAGTTTTCCACCAGTAACGAATGACTAGTGCCTCCCCATCCCACCTTCAGGAGCCTTCTCAGAAAACCACCACCCAGAGATGCGTTCCCCCCCGCATCTCCTTTCCTTTTAAATTTACTCAACCCACCCAACCCTCCATAGCCTTTTTGCCCCGTATCTGCATCTGCAGTGACACCACATGTCATCCACCCCTTCCTTCCTCTTGAAGACCATAATTTCTTTTAAATCTCTCATGAGTCTTCCATGTCATTCTCCAACGCATTGTTGGTGGTCCTTACTTGTTTTTTACTTTTGCTCTAGTTTTTTTTAAAATATCAAACTGGCTGCAAAACTCTTCAAATCAAACTGAAGTCAGTATGGATAAGATCATCATTAATGACGACCCACGTACACAAATAATTACAAATTTTAGTAGTTTTATTTTTTTAATGAATTTACAAACATTGAGCTCCTTGAAAGTAAAGATTAGATATTATTTCGCCAGACCCTTAACACAGTACTTGGCATATTATAAATACTTGATTAATAGTTATTGAATTAAGGTGAAAATGAAGAGGAAATTTAATTACCCAGTCTACTTTTTTATCTCAGTAGTTTAAGTGCAGACCAAAAGGAGGTCACATAAAAATGATGAAAAAACAGTATCTTAGAACAATTTTTAATGGTATATCAGTGCCTTTTTTTTGTGCTAAGCTATCACTATTAACCCGAGTGAGGACCCTTTATAATGATTTTTTAAAACCTTGATGATGCCCTTTTCACTTCTTTCCTAAATGAACATTCATATAAAGCCCTAAAAATCCCCTTGGAGGGCTTTATGAACTACTGCGGTATAAGATGCGGAAAAGGCCATTTGCAGGCTTTTGTTTCGTGGAGCTTGACTGTGAAACCTAGCACCACCCTGACCCTCCCGGGGGCATTACTCTGAGGCACGGAGCTTTTCCTGGGGACAGTGAGCACGGACCTTCTTCCCAAACAGCCCCGAACATGTCCTACACGTGCCGTTTCCCCCAAGTCAGCAATGTCAGCCCCAGCCCTGCCCTCCGCGAGTAGCCCAGACACATGTGGGGAAGGGGAGCAGACGTTAATAGTGATACATTGAATAGCTCTTCTTCTGTAATGTAGATTGATTTTCAGTTCGTCTGCATAAATCTCTTTTGCTATATGACTCTTTGGTCATTTAGTACTTGAAAAGAATGATGCCAAAGACTAGACACCTGGCCTAGGTAGGGCATTGGTTTTCAAATTCTTTTTACCTGCTGAGCTGTTCTATTTCTATTAGACGTGGGATGGGCATAGAAGCCTAATCCATTATAAACAGAGATGGGGGTTTGAGTGCCCGGAGCTTCCCCCCAGCGCTGTGCTAACCCGAAGTCAGCATCTTGGAGATCACTTTGAAAAACCCCCAGGCCTACAGAAACCAAGACAGAAGAGGCTGAAAGGGAGGCACAGGAAAGAAAGATGTCATGAAAATGATAAAAATAATCGTAGCTTACTTTTTTTTTTTTTTTTTTTTTTGCCGTACGCGGGCCTCTCACTGCCGTGGCCTCTCCCGTTGCGGAGCACAGGCTCCGGACGCGCAGGCTCAGCGGCCATGGCGCACGGGCTCAGCCACTCCGCGGCATGTGGGATCTTCCCAGACCGGGGCACGAACCCGCGTCCCCTGCCTCGGCAGACATGCTGTCAACCACTGCGCCACCAGGGGAGCCCGTAGCTTACTTTTTCAGAGGCCTCCTGTGTGCCACAGTAAGTTCCGATTTGCCTCAAAAAAAAAAGGGCAAATTGTGACGTCTAAGGCAGAGTATGGCGTTGGCTTCCTGAAAACACTTGAAAAGGATATTGGATTGTTTGCAGGCAGGCAACAGGCCAGGTAATCTTGAAGGATCTCTCTCTCACTACAGTTGACCTTAGCCTCCATTGCTCTGTTGGAATAGACCTCTCTCAAGTGAGATCAAGAAAAAAAATAAGTAGAACAGAAATGTTCACTCTGTGTGTGTGTGTGTGTGTGTGTGTGTGTGTGTGAGATCCAGGTCGTCATGCACACTGATTTGCACGTAAGTTAACACATCCACCACAGTAGGTGTACCGTTTTACAGGTAATTCAGAACTTTGAGGTAGAAATAGCTCAGAAAAAATGATAAAACAACAAGGTACGTGCCTTTGTCAAGAGAGCTGGCTGTACCCTTGAATGCACGTTTTGACAGATCATAAATTCACAGAAAAGAGCAAATCCTTACGCCTCACCTAGTTCCAGTCCCCTCTTGTCACTTTGGACAAAAGGTTGTCCGAACCGACTCAGCAGGGGGGCCCACTTAGTCTCCTTTCCATCTTCATTTCCTGAGCATCTTTGGATGATGCGGTTGACCAGAACCCCAAGACCAGATACTCCTTCTGCCTGAGGAGCACCTGATCAGCTAGTCCATGAGTCAGTCAGTCCACAGCCCCTGTTCCGTTCTGGGTCCCCAGTCGGGGTCTCTGTGTGGAAGGAAAGAGGAGGAAGGAGTGGAAGCTCCAGGAACTGAGTGGAGTTGGGAGATTAGCGGGTGGGCTGCCAGGAAACGATGGAAGTGTGGGAGCTCAGAGAATATCATTTCCAGGCTGATCACAGAAGGGTTCAACGAGCAGGAGACATTTAAGCAGCCTCAAATGTTGGTGGTATTTGGGTAGCTCAGTTGGCAGCACGTACATATGACGGCCCTGAGGCGTGTCTAGGGGAGTTGTGAGGTCACGCCGAGGAACCCTGTGAAGGGCGCGCCCGGTGTGGACCACAACAAGCGCTGAACGCCCGGCGACAACATTTGGAGCCTTTTAAATATTCTTGAGCAGGGAAGGGACACAAGGAAAGCAGTGAATCTGGTTCAGCTATTAACAGTAGCCAGATACAGAACTGAGGGCTCAGGGCTTATGTGCCCGCCGAATTGTGGATTTGCTTGGTAAGCACAGTGTGAGGAAAACCCCAAAGGAACAAGGTTCTTTCTTTTGGAGCCCTGACCGAGGGAGGCACAAATGAGCAGTTAGTTCTCTCATCGGACCAGCATTTTCTAACATGAATAAAGCCACGTGATGGGTTCATGGTCATAGCAGGCCTAACAACGAGAGCGAACTGGCCGTCGGGAATTTCTCTCGCAGCGTCCTGACTTCCTGCAGAGCTGGTGCTGAAGTGGGGGGAGTAGGTCCTGCCGGGTCATCCCCCAAGCCGCCTCACATTCAGCACAGTCCCTTTGGGTCCAGTTCACACATCTCACTGGGGCCCATTTAACCGAGCTGGGCCTGTTGCAGACCTTCAGATATTTAATTTGTAAACACTTAATAAAGCACTGTCAGTAGGTCGACTTGTCTTCTCCGTCGGCCACATCAAAATCAATACATCCCTTGGGTGTTCCGCCGTGATTGTCTGGGCTGGGGAATCTAATAGGATTAAGTGTTTGGGGTCCTATCTGAAGCCACAGTCCACAGTCCTAGTTAGATGAGGTTAAAGACTGGCTTGCCATTGTGGAGGCGCGACTGCTTAGGGGTCTGAAAAATCATTAAAGCTTGTCCTCTTAAACGTTGATTGTTCCCTGGTGATTTATTGACAAAACACAAAAAAGTGCTCTATACTGCACTCTAATTATATGTATGAGGCCATAAGATCTCATGGGAAATTAAATAAAATTTACAGCTTGATGGTTTTATGCTCCTGGGAGACATACCTTCTTAATAAGATCTTATAGCTGGGAATATTTATGAGGTTAAAGTCCGTAGGCTTGAGCAAAGACCTAACCTTTCCGTGGGAGGGGGAAGGGGGTGCATTTTGATTTCTTTTAAGATAAATGATTGTAATGAAATTTCAGGGGTTGAGGAGGAAATGTTCAGTGAGACACATCAAGCGCTCCTCCCCAAGACCGCTGGAGGACAGAACCGAAAGGGCACGGGGACTTACTGCCACCATGTATCTCACACAAGGCTCCGGGTGGTCCTACCCACCACCTCAGCTCTCTGTGGCTTCCTCATCTGATCAGCCCCCATCACAGTCTGAAAGGGAGGGAAGATCCTAGTTAAGGGCAGTTATCTAAGAGGTCAAGGAAGGGGAAAGAACTTGAGGCAGGAAAAAGGGGAGAACCAGAGAGAGAGAGAGAATATGAAGGGGAATCACATTGATGCACTTGAAACCCTAAAAAGCAGTTTCACATCTTCAAACAGCCCCAAAGGAGTTACTGGACATTTGCTGTTTTACCAGATCCCTTTCTCTTTGTGTCAAGGGGTGGCTGGGGCCCAGACCCTGTTCCCGTAAGCGTCATAATGTGCTGCTTGGACAAAAGGTCAGAATATAGTAGTGGTGAGGGTGTGGAGGGAGCTTCTGCAGGTGGCTTAAAGATGAGACTTTCTTGACTCTGAAGAGGGTGTTTACAGAGGTGCACATTATAAACCGTCCCCGCAATTTTTGTTACTCTCATCCCGAACTCTACCCTGGACCCAGTTTCCTCATCTGTAAAATGAAGAGCTAAGGCTAGATGATTTTAGGGTCCCTTCCAGCTCTAAAATACTATTTTATGGTTCTAGAATATATGTAGGAGAAAAGCATTTCTCTCCATCCCTTGCTTTAGTCTTCTGAGTGAAAGTGAGATGTCTCTTCCATTTAGATAGAGCAGCTCAAGCCCCAGGTCTCAGATAAAAAGAGAAGAAAAAAAACTTATTAAAGATAGCTAAGTTCCCCTGATAAGCAGCAAGTGAGAAATCCCTGATTTAATTTAAATATGATATTTCTGTCTTCATTAATTTAAAGCATGTATATGATAATGTGTCCTTTTTTATTTAGTGGTCTGTCCTGGAGGGAAAGAAAGGCTTGATGGTGAAGCAGAGGGGTGAAGGTTTGGATATGTTTTAATAAAGATGAGTATCCCTAAAAATGCTTGAATTATATGGAAGGAAGATTTGTTGCAAGTTACAAATCAAAGCCTGAAATGTCACTTATCTCCTAATGATACTTCTACACAGATTATTAATTTCATTTTAGAAGCCCAATGAATGTTATATTTTATGACATTGATTAAACATCTTGCTGCCATCTACCCATCCATCCTTTTCGTTTTCAAAAATCCGTATCGGAATTTAACAAAAACAGCTCATAAATGTGTATTTTACAGCCTAGCAGAGTCGACTGGTTCCCCCACTCTGCTTACAAGCAGACCCGTCTTGAATCCTGGGCTTGGGCCGTTTCTATTCTTAGCAGTCGGGCTTTTCTAAACTGACCTTGTGTTTTGTTACCAGAGTAGGATCGGGGGATTTATTTGGAAGAGCATTTGTGGCTTCTGGAGCTGCAGAGCCACGAGGGGGGCTGTGGTGTGGCCGGGTGAGCCCCTGACTGGGAGTCAGGGACTCCGCTTTCATTCTGGCTCTTAGACAAGCCAGTTACCTCCCTCTTCTGTGTCCTGGGGATAATTACAGCCTCCCCTAGTTGGCTCACAGTGTCATTGCGGGGATGGATGAGATAATAGACGCGAAAGCTCTTCCAGCCCTTCAGAGGGAAGCAGTGTGGTCGTGGATTTAAGAGCCAGTAGAGAATAGAGTGGGATGATTGGTTTTGGATCAACCTCAGGCATTTTGGGAAAGGTTTAGGATGACCCTTCTGAAAGCAGGGAGAAAAGGCGTTTGGAAATAGGTCCACTGTGTTATTATTTATGGTACTTTTGTCAGTAGAAGTACCTCTGGTTCCTCCAGACTCACACCTGTGTTTCCTCAAAGCCACTGTGGCCTCATTCCCCGCCTGGATTGGCTCCAGTTAGAAGACCCCGTTTGTTCCTGTGGCATTTCCCTCACGGTGACGTTTATAGTTGCTGTCATTTTTCTCTGGAGAGGATGCTGGCACCTGGATCCCCGTGCCAGGGCACAGCTGCGCCTGTTCCTTCCTCCAGGAAGGAGACATAAAAAGACATATTCTGAGGAATCTGAATCAACTCCACGTGAAAGATTAAGGGCCAGTCCCCAGAGGCTGCCACGTCCGGAAGAAATAACCTGTTAAGGCTGGGGGGACTTGGGGGCGGGGAACTCGAGGATAAACAGTTCTGCAAGAATGGATACCACCAGGGGAAATCACTATTAAATCAGAAGCGGGCCTCTGTCCGAGGAACCTTACCACAAATGTGCAGGAGGCTTGGGTGGTGGAAGCAAGGAGCAGGGGCGGTGAGGTTCGTGCCCCTAGGGACGAGAGGGTCAGCCCGAGAAGGAACAGGTGCTGCCAGGTCTCCCCGAGAGGGCCGGTCCATCCCGGCAACAGGGCACAGAGGAGCAGGCTGTAGCTTGCGGAGTGACACTACCTGGACTCACTTCTTGTCTCTCCCAGTGCCCTCAGGGAAGTTACCAGACTTTGCTGATCTTTGAATTCGTCGTCAACACCAGCCCTGTCCCACAGGGACCTTGTGAAGGTTGAGTGAACCACTAAAGTAACGTGTGTGACCTGCTTAGCGCAGGAGCTGGGCCCGAGTTAGTGCTTAATCAATGTTACCTGTTGGCAAGTGTCTGGGTAGTAGCGCCTCAGTCAGGGGTTTTTGTTGTCGGTGGTGGTAGTGGTGGGTTTGGGTTTTTGATTTTTTGTCTTATTGGTTTTGTATTTTCTCTAAAAAAAAAACACTATAGAACGGCATCTCTTAAAAATCTGCAGCAGACAGTACTTGGTCTGCTCTGCAGGGCCTTTCGTTGTGGGCATGGTGACAAACTGGCTTTAAGTGACAGAGCATGTTGAGTGAGGCTGGCTGTTGGTGACGGCCCCGCCCTGTTTGGGGTATGGGGAGTGGGTGTGACCGTCACTGGGACAGGACAGTAGCTGACGAGTGAAGACCTCCGGCATGCTGTGACACGTTCTCCAGTGACTTGTTTTCCCCCTTTTTCTGACTCATTTCTCTCCCATCCCCCTCCTTTCCTCCTCTTCCCTCTTCCCACCGCCCTCAACACCCCCTCCCAGCCAGCCCTCCCTAGCGTGCTCCGGCACTGGGGGTGTTGCATAAAGGGAAGATACGGCATGTTTACGGAGAGAATTTTCAAGAAGTGTTAATTTAATATGCTAAAGTGTTCCCTTCAGCATTTTACCTTTCTTGTTGTTTTCACAAAACAGCCAAGACTAAATAATGAGCCCAGGGCTGTGCCCTTTGGTAGCGTGATAGCTCATTACCCACTAGCGGCCTCCATCTGCCCTCATGGCTGCATGGGGAGCCATTACGATTATGATGGAAATCTCAGAAGCCATTACCAAGATGCAACAGAGGGCCTGCTGCAGACAGCCTAATGGACTAATTTGTAATTGGGAGAGGGAAATGAGTTAGCGAGCTGGGGCCGGTTTTGATGAGAGTGGAAGTGCGCATGCTAAATGTGATAAATGAATAGGAATGTGTGTTTGCGCAGTGGGCTCTACAAGGCTTCCCATCTCTCCCGGGGATTGGAGACGTGCTGACAAGCCGTGAGGCGCGAGGAGGAAAGGGCTCGGGGGAGGCAGGCAGGATTCAAGGAGAGTAGCTAAGGATAAATCGGTGAGGAAAACTAATGGCAGTAAAATCCAAGGAAATGACTGCATCTGCCATGAAAGTAGTAATTAGGAAGCGTTTGGTGTGCGTGTCTTTAACCATTAAAATAGGGACGAGGGGGAGCCCTGGCGCTTGTTGTGGGAAAAGGGGGTGGGGGGTGGGGGTGGGCTGTGATGTTCTGAGAGGGAAGCCCCTTGCAGAGGGCTCTGATGGGAGAGCGTCCTCAGACCTGGTGGTCCACACAGATTCTGCCAGCTCCACACAGAGCTCGTTCCTGAATCACCGCGAGAGCCCTCTCTCCCAGGAGCCACTGGAGATCCCGCAATGGCAAGGCGCTGCAGGCCCAGAGGCAGCCGTTGTGCAAGGGAAGGAGCCCGGCTGGGGGTGCCAGACCACCAGTGCATCTAGGCCAGAAGGCTTCCCGTCCTGGGGGGCTGGAGAGTCACCTCGTAAGCACCCACGCCCGGCTCTCCGACCTGAGGAGTGCTGGGTGCAGGCATAGACACACATGGGGCTGATTTCCAGAACCCGGCGCTGCCTTCTGTCCGTCAGTCAGCTCCCCAGATCTCAGCAGCCGGGTGGAGAGAGTGCCCCAGGCGTTCCCAAGGGCAGCCCGGGGCCTTTGTTGCCTCTCAGGCTGATGTGGCCTGTTGACCGCGCATCCCCAATCTGTCTGAGACCATGTCCTTCTTGGAACTGTCCTTGTTTTACTTGTTTTCTCTGCCATGTAGCCTCTCAGCTCTAGTCTGACCTCCAGACTCTGGTGTCCTTTCCCATAAATCAGACCTTCGTGTCCCTAGAGCTGCAGCCTTAGTGCGTCCCTTTCTCCCAGCAGCCTGCTGTCCTCAGCCTTCCTCTGGATCTCACTTTTCCCCTGGGGCGGCCTGATTCGAGCCTTCAGGGTTGTCCTAGCACTCAGGGCTCTTCCTGCTTCCAAGCATTCCCATCGCTTTGCCTAGGAAGACCTTTCAGCCTTTTCTAAACAGCCTGGGGGAAAACATACAATCCTTCAGGGAAGAAGGAAGCAGTGGAACCAATTAGTTGAGCCCCAGCCCGGGGCTGGCAGAGCACCTTACCAAGGTAAGAGGCCAAGCGGGTTGTCTCCTGCCCTCAGTCCCACCTCTGTCCCAGTGGCACCCTCTCCTCATAGCATTCCCAAGTACATAGGAAAACTTTCCGTTTTCTTCACCAACCACCAGAAGGTAAGATTTCTAATTAGCTCCCTAATGGGTTGATGACAGTCCTGTTCAGCAGAATTTAATTGACAACTTACGTGGTTGATCACATGATTGATCCCACCTAACTTTGAAAATGAACCTGAGGAAACCAGCCGAGAAACACAGATACAGTGAGACCCCAGACAGCTCAATCTGGGAGAAAGCAATCAATCAGTAAACGAGGCTGAGAAACACTATCAAATATTATAAGCTAAAGGAAGTTATTGAAAAAACACCAAGTGTGGTTCTGATTTTCCTAGATGTCATGGGAAGGGGACAGCTGAATGGATGCCTTTGACTACTAGCAGAAGCATGTCATTGCATCAGGAGAAACTGACTTTTTCCCAGCCAGTGTCTGCTGTTAAATATACCATCAGTTATGCTGTCAATGTCCCTTCAACCAAGAGCCTCATCAGACACTCCATCAATAGTAGAAGATCGAGATTTTCTATAAAGAGCTATTGCTTACATGTCCTTTAGTCAAAGCCGCCCCCCCGCCCCGACCTGTGTCAGCGCTGGACGAAGCCCTGGAGAGACTATAAAATTCAAGGGCCTGCTGTGCCCAAACTCTCATTCTAGTGAGGCAGACCTGAACTTGGATAACTAGTTCAGTTACATAGACAGTAACAGAGGGTTTGGAAAACACACAAGAAGTCATCAACCGGTTTGACAAATATTTACTGAGTACATGATTTAGAGCAGACACCGACCTAATCACTGGAGATAGAGCAGTACATGAGTGGCATGGTCCCTGTCCTCCTGAAGCTACGGTCTAATTCTGACCCAAGGGGAAGGAAGAAGGTCCAGGGTGGGAGACAAGGGGGGTGGCATTTGAGGTGGGCTGTGATGCTAGAAGTTCACTGGAAATCACCAGGAATGAGATATCCAGGAAAATCCCAAATATTTGGAAATTAAACAGATTTCTACATATGGGTCGAAGAGGAAATTACAAGGGAAATTTGAAAACATTTTAAACTGAATGGTAGTAAGAATACTACGTATCAAAATCTGTGGGTTGCAACTAAAATAGTGCTCAGGGAGGAATTGATGGTTTTAAATGCTTATATTAGAGTAGAGGAAAAGCCCAAAATCAATGACCTAGGTTCCACTGTGAGAAGGTAGGAAAAGGACACAGATAAACCCAAAATGAGAAGGAAGGAAATAATAAAGAAAACAGCAGAAATTATAGAAATGGGAAACAGACAGTTGAGAGAAAACCTTAGCTAGACTGAACAAGGGGGGGAAACACACCAATACCAATATATCAAGAATGAAAAAGATGTTATCAGTACAGGTCTTACGGACATTTAAAGAATAATCAGGATGGGAGTTCAACAAGCAGAAATGGAGAGCATGAAGTCCAAATAACAAGAGTTGCTAGTTATATGTGGGTTTGGAGGGGCGTGGGAAGAGGGACTTGGCATAGAAGACAGTGAGGCTAGAAATTTCGCTTGGAATCAGGTACTAACGAGAATTGTCGCTTCCTGCAATGACCCAGGGCCCGTGTTCACAGTCCCACTCACTGCTCCTTGCAGCACAGTTCCTGATGCACAGGTTTGAATGTGTTCTTTGACCAGCAGATGCCGAACCCGAGGACAAGTCACCACATGGGCCATAATGCCCTGCTTTCAGGGCCCCTGAACTTCCTCAAAACATTTTTGCACATGGGACATTTTTGGCCAGTAAGTAACTCTAACAGATCTGAGTCTGCCGCCCCCAGAATATGAGGAGACTTTGTTTCTCCCCTTCCAAACTATTAGGTCCTTGTCAGTTGGGCTCACAGGTTTCAAAAATGATCTGATGCCATCCTAAGACCATGCTGTCATCCTTGCCATGATTTATATGCTTCTGAAAATGGGACTCTTTTTTTTAAGATGAGTCTGAATGTTCATAGCAGAAGATGCTTGTCACAGCCTAGCTGCTCACTTAACAGCTTCCGAGTCAGCAGGAGCCCCCCCAACACCTAAGAGAGTGGGGTGGTGGCATGGGCAGGCTTTCATCTTCCTGCGCCACGAGTCTGTGGACAAGGCCCTAAGCTGCTCAGCCTTTCACCTGCAGGAGTCCTGGCTTGTCTCTGCTGCTTTGTGGTGGAACTGGTCCTTCTTTGCTCTCTCTTTCTCCTCTGCCCCAGTATCCACCTGAGAGGCGATGTTTCATCATAGCAAAGACCATAGACTCTGGAGGCAGACTCTGTGGTCCTGAGCAAGCTACCTTCCCTCTGCGCCCCTCAATTTACCATCTTTACTGTGAGCAAATTGAGAGTGGCTCACTCACAGGGTCATGGTGAGGAGTTAAATGACTTCACATACTTAAGAAGGGCCTAGGAGTGCGGGCGGGAAGGATCAGAGCAGGTGAGTGTGCCCTATATGCTAAGTTGAGGGGCAGGGCTCTGGGCACCTGTGTCTTTATTTACCTGAGTATCCTTGTGCCCAAGAGAGCAAGGCATTCAATAGCAAATTTAAACACACACACACACACACACACACCCGTGACAGGTTGACACCTGGTAAGTGCGGGAAGTATTAGGAAATCTCAGGCTTGGCTCTTGGATTCCTCGGGTTAATTACCCTGGCAGTCCTCTTTGGGTGGGAAGCTCCACCCTGTCCCTCCCACTGTTGACCCCAAGTACCCTGGGTTGGACAGCAGCAGTTTGGTCAGGAGTCCCTGCCCTGCTGGGGCTGGCGTACACTGACCCTCAGTTAAGACTGAGGCTCTTGTGGGGTCCTCCAACCTTCTGAGACAGTAGATTTCATGAACTGGAAGCTTTCCCCTTCCCTAAAATAGCCGGGTGCCGGTTGCTTGTGCTATGACATCGGTGCAGGCAAGAGAGGAATATCTTGAAAGGGCAGAAAACCTGGGACAAGGCTGGGGAAGAAGAGGGAGAAGAAGCCGTCACGTGGGGCTTTGATTTCAGCAGGTGAGAGTGAGTCAGGCACTTGTGTTTGACCTGACATTTTCAGAACACTCTCACGTGCACTGTCTTACCACTTCCTTACTACAAGTTTGGGAGCAAGAGATGGCCTAAGTCAGTATTTGCACTGGAAATGAAAAAGCTAGAGCCCAGGAAGGCCAAAGGGCGTGCTCAAGGTCACATGGCTACTTCCAGACACATTGGGGACCGGAGCCCAGAAGTGCTGCCTCCCGGGACTCCCCTCAGGGGAGTGTGGAAAGTCGCCCGTGAACCACCATCTGAGCAAACGGCGCGACCCACTCTTGGCAAAAGGATGGGCCTGGCTGTAGCAAGACCGGCGCAGAGCGCTCTGGGACCCTGCTGACACCGCATTTGAAACTCCGCCAGGGAAGGGGGACGTCCTGGAAGTTCAGCCCTCTGTTGGCTGTTTCTGAGAGAGCGTTGTTCTCCGATGCTGGATTTAATGAATAAATTATAATAACTTTTGCATTTTTATCCATGTCGTGCGTGTTTATCTGCCCTCCCCACGTAATTTCCCTCTCCCCTTCTACATACTATATTTCTTTTCAAGCCACTGAATTTCTTTTTTTTTTAAGTTCTCCTCAGTAATTGCTGATAAAGATGCGTGCCTCCTTGTTCTGCATTTGTACGTGTATATGCTCAGCGCCAGGAGCTCAGGGAGGAATGTGTGGAAGAGGGTATGTTTACACTTCCAAGGGGAGGTGACTCTGTAGGAGCTGAGAAATGGAAAATGGTCTATGACCCCTGGTGGTATGTGAACTCCTTAGCGGGTAGGAGGTGTCTTGCCTGGCTGTCTCCGGCACTGGAATAGGAGCTCACCTGCAGGAGCGTGGAAGTGCCTCTGTGGAATCCACGTATCCGTGAGCAGGCTGGGTGGCTGAGGGGCTGGATGACCAAACGAGTGGCTGGAGAGATTGATGCTGAACCATCAGAGTCAAGTCTCACTTGGCTGGTTGTGTGAGGGAGTCTTTACAGTTACTCCTCCTCTGGATTTCATTACAATATTTTGTCTCAGTTTTATTCTGCCCAATTCTCAGGATTTCTTTATGTTCTTAGTGGGAAAAGTTGCTTCTGTTATTTTTATGAAACATACTCTTTTCCCCCAAGTGCTCAATCAGCGTAACTGTGATTGAGAGATCAGAGTGAGCTCCAGGAGGAAAGTTAACGAAGCATGAGAATAGGCTGAAAGTGACTTCTCGTGTGCAGTCTTTAGGTTTTCTACTCTTCCTACTGGTTTATCAAATAACCTTTCTTGGAAGGTCTACTAATTCCTTTGAAAAAAGATACTCATTTTACATTGTGTTATAATATACTAAGCACTGTTATTACTAGGATGTTTTGAGAGACAGGGAACAGTCTTTAGAACGGAGATACAGTTCTAGGAAATTAAATAAAATCCACTGACCAGAAAGAAATGGAACATGATAGGGCGGGAGAAGAAACAGTCTCTGCCCGAAAAATCAACCGTGAAAATAGTAAGGATTTATGTGCAGCAAATCCCGAAGTTAGAATTTAAAATAAATAAATGGAAAGGATGGTATGATTTGAAGTCAGCTTCCACTCTGAACTAGGCGTTCAAGACCCAGAATAAAAATGGTCCTCTTCATTGCAGAACTGATCTTGGTAGCCAACGCCTCGTCTCCCCCAAGAGCACTTTATTTGAGAATCAAGGGAAGTCATTGCTAAGAAAGCTTGTCTTCTTAAACCAGGAGTGACTTTCAAAGAAACAAATATCAAATTGGGAAAACCCTGCTAATCTTTTCCCTTTAGAGTCTAGGTTTGGGGGGGTGTGTGTGTGTGTGTGTGCACTGGAAATGAAGGAAAGATTCATTATTCATTATATATCTTTTTTTTTCCTCAAAATTACTAGTCGTCAGACTCTGATAGAGCATTCCTTCTTTTTACCACTCTTGAAAAGCATAGTGCTCCTCAGGTTGATTCAGCCAATAAACGGTCAGCTTCCTAAAGAGACTGTTTGGGATTCGTGAGGAAGAAAACGCCAGGATCTGGGCGGTGTAGAGATCAGAGCCGTGATCAGAACCAGAAGGGGAGTTCGGACTGTCCCCGACTCTCTTCCTCTTTGGATGAGCTCCCCGCATCCCCACTGCCCTCTCCCACCCTTGACCCTCCAGTCCCACCAGCTGCTGTTTTTCCTTTCTCTGTAACCTCCGACGCAAGGCCACTGAAGAGAACAGGCTGAAGGCCCCTGTATTCCCTGAAGTGATTCATTGCTTAGTAGGAACTTCACTAAACTTCCCAATTGGAGTTTTCTTAGTTTTGAAAATCAAACAAAGTTCAAAAAATAAACATCACAGGTAGACATCCCAGCCCAAAGCAGAAGAAAAATGTCTCATGTTAAATGTTTTGGCACAGAACAGAATTTATGAGCATTTTCAATGTTTTGATTTTTTTCCCCCAGTCACTGTTATTCCTTACCCCACCCCCAGAGTTAGGTGTGGAGAGAGTATGTTGGCTGGTTTCCATGGTGACACCGAAGAAAAGTCATTTTTTAAAGTAGGTTTCTACTGTGTTATTTCACACGCATGAAACATCAACATCTACGCTGTGTGGCTGTTACCCCCAAACGCGAAGACATATAAATGGCTGGAGTATTTTATATAAATAGACAAGTGGGGGTGATGTTTTCCTTGGTCTCGCGCCGACCCTAGTAACAAAAGTCTCTCAGTTACCCAGGGCACCTGGGCCGGAGCAAGGGAACAGTTCTGCTCAGTGTTAAACAACCTTCTCTCCTATGAATAACCATTGGAAAAAAAACAAAACAAACCACAGCTCACATTTAAAGTCCACTCCCTCCAACTAAAAAGTAGTGCTCCGATGAGAAGTTCCCAAATAATCAGAATTTTCAAACCTTCATCTGTGTTTTCAGTCTAACTTACTTGATCAACCACTGCAAATACCCCCTTATCTGTCCAAGGAGTCATCTAGAACCTTCCTGCCCCAGGAAACACGCAGTTGCCGCCAGCCTCTCGGAGAGATGAGGTTAGGAAAGCGGAACTTTTAGTAGCAGAAGTTTGGTAAAGCTCTCGCCTCTCCTCTGCCACCCCAACTCGCCTGCAGAGTTTTGAAGTGGAAGAGCATAGATAAACTGTCTCATTGTTTCCCTTCCATGTCACCGTGATGTACTTGTTACATTCTGTAACTGAGACTATACTGGGTTTGGGGAAGAGTAAAATGGACAGCACTGCCTTATCTTTGGAGAAAGTATCATCTTGCATGTGGAGAGTGCCTTTAACTTTTCCAAGTTCTCTCTTGCATGTGAACTTTCTAATAATAGTGGAAGATAGTTTTTTCTTGGTATACTCTCCTTGTTTTAAAGCTACAGGGACAGAAGTCTAGTTTGCCCAGCATGTGAGGAACAAAGCCGAGTCGAGAATTCAGAACCCATGATTTCCCCCCAAAGCTTATGTTACTAATCCTGCACTTGGCGTCTTCCAGACAGCCAGTCTGCTCAGATACAAGGTGAGCGGGTGCAAGACCACAGATTTCTGGGACTGGGTCTCAGACACACACGGACCGTCAGGAGGAGGTCATTCTTCAGTTATCAAATAGTTATTGAGCACCTGCTACCTGCTGGATGCTGCTTTAGACAGCGGTGGCCACAACAGCCAAGAATCCCTGCGTTCCAGTGCGGGGAGGGGCAGATGACGAACAAGTGAGTAAAACGCAGACTGTGTCAGAGGATAAGCGCTAGAGAGAAAATAAAGCAGGAAGGTGGGGGAGTGCTTGCAGTCTTAAATAGGGCGGCCGGAGAAGGTCTTTCCAAGGGAGACATTTGAACAAAGAGCTGAAGGCGCTAAAGGAGTGAGATTTGAGGATCTGGGGGGAGAGAAATCCAGGCAAAGAGGAAGGGTAGGGAGTGTGGGAAGCTGCACGTATCGCTTTCCTTAGATCTGCAGATGCCGGGCCCGTACTTGCTGCATGTGCTTGTATTCATGAGTGTATTGTCTGTTTGAAAACTTCTCTCAAATTCTGAGCTTGGTACATGGCTTTAATTTCTGCGGTAATGACTTCCTGCGCCTGGGGAGCTCTTTAATAGGTGCATTCGGAAAGTTGTAATCATTAGGCCTGGGTTGGTGTCCTATTACCTACGTGGAAAAAGCAGAATTGCTTTGGCACTGATTGGATCTTGGGGTGGTGACTCTATTTTCTTGGTTTTTAATGCAGATCATTGAAAACATGTCAGGGCCCTGATCTCAAGTGTTTCTCTTAAATAGGGAGAATCATGTTTTTATATGCAGGGGGTACAGGAAGGGACTTGGGGTGGAGGGGGGTGGGCAGAAGGGCGCTTATATTTTAAATGCCAGTCAGCTGCAACCACTGGTTATCTGGAGCCTGTTCAAACTCATTTGGAGAACAGTTGAATTTTTAAAGTGCCTTTTGATTCTCTCTTTCATTTATTTTAACTGATCTGCTGGGATTAGGAGCTTGGTAGGGGAACACCAGAATGCTTGCCAAAATGTGTGAATAATTAGAGCTCTGATGATGTGTGCCAGATAGAAGGGGAGTATTCACACTTCTGATTAGATTCAGCTAAATGCAGTTGTAAATCACTGCCGCCCCAGTCACGGAGCCCCGTCAGGAGTTAGCAGGGGAGGAGGCTGGGGGGCAGTGAGGGGACGAGGGGCTGCCCCAAGGCACGGGGAGCGGCAGAGGGGGGCGAGCAGGGTGGTTCCAGTGGCAGCAGCCAGAGTGACGATAATTCTGGCGTCCCTCTTCCCGTTCGGTTCTGTCATCTCGAGTCTTGCTGGGCGCCAAGCTGGCTGCCATCTTGACAAATGTGGATAAGATGAGTCGCTGTTCTCTGGACACGCACTCTCAAGGGAGGTGAATGAACAACTGTTGATCTGTGTGATGAGTGTGTCAGAAGGACAGACACCAGACCGAGAGACCCCGGGGGAAGAATGGGGTCTGCAGAAGGGAAAGGGGCAGAGAGAGTTGTATTTCCTTCTCAGACAAAAGGTGAAGCTTCAGAGAGCTCAGCAAGGTGAGCTAGTGGTTAGAGGAATGCCAGGCTAAGGGAACAGCATGTGCAAAGGCACAGATGTAAAGGGGCCTCTCTTAGTCTTGGCGTGATGTCCATTGTGGCTGGAGGCGGGAAACAGGACAGGGCAGGAGGATGGGCATTGAGACCTGCAGAGTAGATTGGGCTAGACTCTGAAGGGGCTTTAGTGCTCAGTTAGCAAGCTCCTTTTCAAACTGCAAATCACTCCAGGCGTCCTGATTTCAGCCCTGACAAAGGGTCGGTGTCCCACCCCAGTGAGAGAACCCGCTTTAGTCACAGTCATTGATGGGAAGGTGTTGGTCTTCTTTACAGACATTGGGGCAGGAGAAAGAAACACAGGGAATCACCACTCTCACCAGTGGGGAGCCTTTGGAGGTTAGTAAGGGGAAGAATGAAACAGAAGGTGGTTGACTTAGGAAGGTAGCCGGCAGAAGCTGTGGTGTAGAATTATCAGTTTGTGGGGTGAGCCTGGATTGGATGTAGATGGGAGGTTATGGCCAAGGTCTGAACAAAGATGACGGCAGAAGGAATCCACTTCAAGAGAGATTTCAGAGTGGAATCAAATAGGGCCTGTTGAGGACTCCAGCTGTGTGCTGGGTTCCTTGGCTGCATGGAACTGAATGGGGCCCTTTCAGAACCCTTGCGGTGGTCCTAGTTGTACACTAATCCTTCCTGATTAGTATGGAGCGCTATAGCCAAAGACACAGCGTCCTGCAAAAAGCAGACAGTGAGTATATGTTTTAAAGACTGGCCCGAGGTCTGGAATCCTGGCGGTTTCCTATTCACATCCACACTTTTTCTCCCTCTGCTACACCACTCTTATGCTGCCCACTGCCCCGTGTTGCTAAAGGGTAGTGGTGGTCTTTAAAAAAATCCTCCTCACTCCGGAAGCACATCACAGCCCCATAAGATGCTGTCTCTGGTCCCTCTCTCCATCCTGTTCTTGGAAGAGTGGCTCACTTTCTCTGTCTTGATAATGTAACAAGATGCTCTGAAATGAACTAGCAGCTTGAGGTGGGCGTAAAAGCCCAGGAAAAGGAATGCAGGGGAAATGCGACAGAATGGCATGAAACCCAAAGCAAATGGTAAAAATGAGCAACACATGGCGAATGTGGAACAGAGAGAAAAGCAGAAAAATCACAACCACATCTGACATCTCTTGAAATGGCGAGAAACAGAGGAAACAACACATGTGGTTCTCTTCAAGTCAGAAAGATTCCTCTTCACCATTCCATGATGGTGTGAAGGGGACCCTTTTGGAAGACTTGAACCCTTTTCAAGTGGTTCTACCAGGGCTTTTATTTCTTCCTCTTTGGCCAGTAAGTTCAGACACTCAGAGAAACACTTAGCCTTTTGCACCTTTCCCAGGCACAGAATAATAGACTAAATCGATGCTTTCCAAAGTCCGTGTCAAAGAAAATAATCTGAGATGTGAGGAGAGAAAATCTAGAACTACTTATTCTTATCTTACTCTTTTAGATTTATTTCTTATGTATATGTTTTAGAAATAGTAGAGTGGTGTATGATTACAGTGTATAAATAAGTGAAAATATATTGGCAGGGTTAAGCGATTGGGTTTTCTGTTTGTTGCCCCTTTTGGGGGGCACGTGATCCATGTGCAAACCATCAGGGTAGTTACCAGGGTTACTAGTTGGGGTTGGGGACAAGAAGAATGCTCTAGAATTATGTGTTTCCTTATAGAAACAGGCGAGTTACCTGGATGGTCTGTTTCCTTCGAGCCTACGGGATAGCCTGTCAGGTCCTCTTAGGGCCTCAAATGCTCCAGATCTGTAGTCAGAGCCCCAAGAGAAGGAAGTTCCCCAAGAATCGTTTGGACAAGAGACGGCCACATTTATGTAGCCTGTAATCAGTTGCAGAGCTGCACTCACAGGTGGCAGAACACGGTCAGAAGTCACCCTCAGGGACCCTCACCCTCATAGGCCTGACTCCTTCACTGCCCTTCCCCCAATGTTGCTGTCACTGTTGGGGGTGCAGGGTGTCTGTGCCGGGTTGTCTCACCCCCCAGCACCCTCCTCCAGGCCACGGTGTGCAAGGGTGCTGCGGTGACGTGAGCCTTGCCCGTGACAGCGCTCCCCACACCAAGAGAGCCATAAAGATGACACATAATCGCTACAGCCAGACTAGAGCCAGGAGCGCTGTGCTGCGCTTGGGTGCTTTTTACCTTTCTTGCAGCCATCAGCTTTTCTTTCCTCTTTTTCCAGACTTCAACTCCAGCCCAGCTCAGCCTCAGAAATCCCGTTAGTGTTGGAGAAGCAGATGGCACAGGGGCGCCCTTCACTTGGGCTGTCAGCCGTGTCTCCACAGCTCAGGGACTCACCCTCCCACCCCACCACCCAGGCTCTGTCTCTGGGGAGTATCCTCCCCATTCCTTCCTCATCTGCTAGACCTCTGCCCCTAGGCAGCCTGTTCCTAAACGGTGCATCTCTTGTAGAGATGTGCTCTGGTGAGAACAGAAAGACTCTCCTCACCTCGCTGCAGACAGCTGTGCAGCAGGACCCCTCACCTCCAGCTGTGAGCGCTTCTCGTCAGTAGCTTATGGACAGCCTCGGGCTCCCTTTTTCCCGGTTTCCTCTCCAGCCGTGTTTATCACACAGCTCCATCTTAACGGTGATCTTTCTAGATGTTAGACACAGATAGAGCTCTTGTGTAAGAACACACCATCAGCAACAAATGGAAGATATTACGCGTTCAGGTCATCAGTTGCCCCGTTTCTGTCTTACTGAAATAGGAGATGGACCACATCTGTTTGAAATCAGTGGAGTGAAATAATAGCTGGTGAGTAGAGTCCTGAAGGAAGTGGGCCATGATGGGATCCAGGGTCTCCTTCTATTGGAAGGACTTTGCCCACAGCTCCCAGTGGGGCTTATAGAACTCGGGCTCTCAAGAATGTTTTGTGTCTCCGGCAGAAAAGTAGTGATGGAAGCTGTTCGCGTAAAGAGGTCACTTCTCTCAGAGAGCTTGGTTTAGAGGAGTCAGAGGATGTGTGGTAGGAAGGGCCCATCACCCCTCGTGCGGAGTGCTCAACCTCTTGGCAGTTGTGAGCTTTTGGGAGGCTCCCTTTCAGGGAGAGCACTGATAGCAAGTATCTCAGGGATGGCATGGTCTTGTTCTTTCTTTTCTTGCCTTTTAAAAAAATTTTTATTGGAGTATAGTTGATTTACAATGTTAGTTTCTGCTGTACAGCAAAGTGAATCAGTTATACATATACATATATCCACTCTTTTTTAGATTATTTTCCCAGATAGGTGATTACAGAGTACTGAGTAGAGTTCCCTGTGCCGTACGGCAGGCCCTTATTAGTTATCTATTTTATATATAGTAGTGTGTATACGTCAGTCCCAATTTATCCCTCCCCCCCACCCCGCTTTCCCCCCTGGTGACCATAAGTTTCTTTTCTACATCTGTAACTCTATTTCTGTTTTGTAAATAAGTTCATTCGTAGCTTTTTTTTTTTTTTTTTTTTTTTTTGCGGTACGCGGGCCTCTCACTGTTGTGGTCTCTCCCGCTGCGGAGCGCAGGCTCCGGACGCGCAGGCCCAGCGGCCATGGCTCACGGGCCCAGCCGCTCCGCGGCATGTGGGATCTTCCTGGACCGGGGCACGAACCCGCATCCCCTGCATCGGCAGGCGGACTCTCAACCACTGCGCCACCAGGGAAGCCCTGTAGCATTTTTTTAGATTCCACATTCAAGCGATGTCATATGATGTTTGTCTTTCTCTGTCTGACTGAACTTCACGCAGTATGACAATCTCTAGGTCCATCCATGTTGCTGCAGATGGCATTATTTCATTCTTTTTTATGGCTGAGTAGTATTCCATTGTGTATATGTACCACATCTTCTTTATCTACTCTCTGTCAATGGACATTTAGGTTGCTTCCATGTCTTGGCTATTGTAAATAGTGCTGCAATGAACATTGGGGTGCATGTATCGTTTTGAATTATGGTTTTCTCTGGATATATGCCCAGGAGTGGGATTGCAGGATCATATGTTAGCTCTATTTTTAGTTTTTTGAGGAACCTCCCTACTATTCTCCACAATGGCTGTACCAATTTACATTCCCACCAACAGTGCAGGAGGGTTCCCTTTTCTCCACACCCTCTCTAGCATTTATTGTTTGTAGATTCTCTGATGATGGCCATTCTGACCGGTATGAAGTGATACCTCATTGTAGTTTTGATTTGCGTTTCTCTAATAATTAGTGATGTTGAACACCTTTTCATATGCTTTTTGGCTATCGGCATGGTCTTGTTCTGAAGTGGATGTGTTTTGTGAGTGAAGGATTCAGGAAACAGCCAAGGAAGATGTGATCTTTTCTCAAGATCCTCTGTACTCTCCAGCCTTTGTCAGCGAGGGAGTTACTGGCATGGGTGGGGCCATCCCCACACGTCACAAGACACTTAGCAACACTGCTCTGCCCATTAAATGCCAGGAGCTCTCGCCATCACCCTGACACCTGAAACACGGCTCCCACATTTCCAAATCCTCCCTGAGGAGAGGTGAGGGAAGAGGGTGAGCCCAGGGGACAGAGGAGCAGCCTTCTTTCTGTAGACTGGGGACAGCCAACCCATTATTTCACTCAGAATCCTGACTAAATTGTCCAACACATTTTTTTAAATTAATTAATTAATTTATTTAGTTTTGGCTGCATTGGGTCTTTGTTGCTGCACTCGGCTTTCTCTAGTTGTGGCGAGCGGGGACTACTCTTCGTTGTGGTGCACTGGCTTCTCACTGCGGTGGCTTCTCTTGTTGCGGAACATGGGCTCTAGGTGCGCGGGCTTCAGTAGTTGTGGCTCGCGGGCTCTAGAGCACAGGCTCAGTAGTTGTGGCTCACAGGCTTCGTTGCTCCGCGGCATGTGGGATCTTCCCAGACCAGGGATTGAGCCCGTGTCCCCCGCATTGGCAGGCGGATTCTTAACCACTGCGCCGCCAGGGAAGTCCCAGTTCAACACATTTTGGAAAGAGAAGAAACGTTGGTCCCCAAAGGAGGCGCCTGACCCTGGTCCAGTACGTTGTCACGTGTTAACCCAACTACACCGGCCATTTATGCATCTGTGTCACCGAATAGTCACAGTGCAGTGAGACTTATACGTTTTAGGTCTAGAACTAGATTTACAAGTCAGTAAACTGTAGTGCGAGCCTGTGTGTTTATGGTGATCCACGTGTGGGACACAGACAGTTTGAAAATTGGCCCAAATGCAGAGAACATTTTCACTATCAACAACACTACCAACAAAGAATTACTTTTTAAGAGCACATTTCTTTTTTTTTTAATTTTACACCGACCATCCCCCCTCTGCTAAACAATCGAGATTGCTTGTTTGTTGAACTTAGTTGGCAATGACTTTATAATGAAAACAAAACCTATTTTGAAATTTTCAGTCTGAGATTTTCATTAATTTGAGGTCATGAATTTTTTTTTGGAATTGTCAATCCCAATCTCCCAGTTCATCCCATCACTACCACCACCCACCCCCCGCCACTTTCCCCCCTTGGTGTCCATACGTTTGTTCTCTACATCTGTGTCTCTATTTCTGCCCTGCAAACCTGTTCATCTGTACCATTTTTCTAGGTTCCACATATATGCGTTAATATACGACATTTGTTTTTCTCTTTCTGACGAGAAGTCGTGAATTTTAAGCTCTGTTATAAAAACCTTTTAATGCTTTCCTCTGTCTTTAGACATTTTCTCATCTGCCCCCTTGCATGTTGCTGTACGGAGGTTGAGTACATAGATTTGTCGTCAATTAAATATTAATGCGTTATAGACTGTTTTTATTTCCTTCGGTTTGTTCTCCCTCTTCCAGCACCTAATAGCCTCATGCACAGGCTTTAAAGGGAGGCAGGTTTAGAGAATTTTAATGCAGAGAGTTTACGGGAATGGGGCGAGTGGAGCCTCACTGACCCCGTATCACACCTTTGCCACACAATCGCAGGCTTCTGTTGAAACTATTCTGGAAGATATCTATTCTCCCCAGAAGCTGTCCTGCATTGTCAGTGAAAAGGTATTAGGTGCAGGTGTCAAACATGACTAATGAGGCATGAGGAGTCGACAGCAAAATAACAGAGATTAGAGGTACAGAGGACTTGTGACTGAAGTGTGAATAGCAGTGTAGATGTGTGACTGACACAAAAAAGAGGGAGACAGCCTCGGAGGAGCAGTGCCTATCACGTTTGTGCGAAGGACGGGCAATTTCAATTATTGGGTTGATATCTCCTCATACGCTGTGGCGGGTGAGGAAAAAAAAATCTCAATTGTTTTTTCTCTTTAAATGATGAGCTTCCTGCAAGCGTTCAGGCTTGGCAACAAAATTCCCAAAATCTTCTAAGACAGGCCAGAGTCACCTTCTGCTGTTTTCCAGATTCACACAACTTGTTTTATTGTCAGACAGGACGGGACGTGTTTTGCTCATTAATTTTCCTTGTCATCAGAACATCGTGGTAATAGTGCTGTGTCCACGGGCGTACACTTCCCTCCAAGGTAATCAAGTTGTATACATTAATTGCGCACGGCTTTACGTGTGAAAGAGAGACCATGCAGTGTTCTCTTACTCAGGGGCCCACAAGGGCTCTGATTGGTGTATTGTGCCTTCCTGAAGCCTGTATTCTAAATGGAGGAGACCAAGAAAACGAATCAAGAAGAGTACCATTAGGTGTGTCAAAGGCTACACCTGAGCAGAACGACACACTGCAGCAGTTGGGAGATTCCAAGGGAGCTGCCAGGGCCCGAGGCTTAAACTCCAGTGAATCATGTGACTTCGGGGCGGGTTTTTTTTTTTTTTCTCTAGTGGCTCTGCAGAGCCCGACTGGGCCTTCACCCTGTCGGTGCTCACTGAGTGACAATCATGGTATTTTTATTTGTTCATTAGCCTCAGGCGAGACTACCAAAGAGATGAATTTCAAGAACTGCCTTGTTGGATAAGAAGCAGGCGTCTAGGCAAGAAGGGAGAGAGAAGCAGAAGCAAAATGAAACCAGGTGGGGGATGCTTTCCTCCTCCGGTCCTTTTGCCAGTTCCCCCAGAGCAGAGACGGAGATGAAGTTAACGTGAAGAATGTTGATCCTCTTAAAAGCGGCTCCAAACGATAGACCCAGGACAGGTTTCTAAACAGCTGTGATTCAGATTAGAGGCAGGGACTTGATGTATTGCCCCCATTAGCAAGTGTCCTAATGGAAAGGGCCTGCACTTCTCTGGGTCCCATCTGAATTAAACAATTGGAGTATTTTAAATCAAGGGTCATAAGTGTCAACAAGATGAAGAGCTCTGCCTCTTGATTAAAAGAGGCCTGTAAGTTACTTAGGAAGTTCTTGTTGGCACGAGCTGCACCGTGGTGGCTTTTCTGAAGCACTGTTTGTGTTTTGGGGGTTTTTTTTTAACTTGATTGAAGTATAGTTGATTTACAATGTTGTGTTTAATTTCTGCTGGATAAAGCATCACGACACCCAGGGTAAGTCCAGCTGTTGTCCCGAGGAGAGATCAGGAACCTGAGACCAAAAATGCAGCTGGAGAATTTAAATCACACACTCTTGGGAAGAATTGAACCCACGGACCATGGGGTTTGGGAGCAGCAGTGCCTCTCAGATTTCTCTGCCAAATTATCCCCATGGCAGGGATCACATCACATCATCCCGAGCAGGCTGGGATGGGAACCCAAGTGGTCCACTTGCATTTCCACGTTTGTGTTTACCTCAGTGTCAGTAATGTCTCAGTTACCTATCAGGTTAATTGCCAACCCCTCCTTCCCAGTCTTAAAGTCAAGCTCCAGGACCAGACACTGTCCCTGAAATTGGTGTCCCTCCAGGCGTAGCGCCTTGCACCCAGTTTGTGAAGCACCGGCACAGCAGGTGCCCCCAGAGCCCCACGTGCAGTCTCTCATCCAGCAGCGTCCCTTGCGTGTCCTTTCACCCCTGGGCCTGAAGATAGTGCTGACGTCACAGTCCTAGCGGAAGGCTGCAGACTTTCCAAGAATAAAAGGAGAACAGGAGGGGGTGCGCAGGGGGAGAGCAGAGCCTCAGCAGCAGTAGTGAGGGCGACAGCGTCTGGAGCAAGAGGCAGCAGATGTCTCTAGGTAGATGCCCTTATGGCAACTCTTCTGGAGAGAGAGGAAAATCCCAGTAATAATAACAGGGTTACAACAAATGAAAATTGGAAAATAAACAGATGGAACATGCCTCATAGTTCAGCTTTTATCATCAGTAATTCTGAATCTGCAAGTGAATATGGCTAACTGTAGTTGAAACCATCTGCCTTTCACTTTAAGATCCTGTGTGGAATCCAGTTCTCCACCCAGGGGAGAGTGGGGGGAGGCGGGAGAGGGAGGAAGAGGGGGAGAGAATCATTATTCTCAGCTGTCCTGTCAAAACAAACATGGGATCGCACCTCGTGGAAAGGTCAAGTGCAGATGGACACCATCCATCTCTAGAGACTGGAGTCAGCAGACGTCACCCACTCTGCTCTTTCCGGGCTCGGGAGGACCCCTTCTGGCTGCCCTTCTGATTTCATGTGTAAGCACCTTAAAGGCAGGCTCCCTGTTTCTTCTCACAGTCTGGGATGGGCATCCGGTGTTTAATCTGTACGGGGAGGATTAACTCAACTCAATGCTCGGTCCTCCCAGACCCTGCTGCATTCCTCTCTGTCTTTCAAGCATTTTGGAGGCTTAGCTGTGGTCCCAAACTGTGCTGTGGGTATGGAATGCCACGAGAGGATGGGAAAGAGATCTTCCTGCCACAGGGAGTTAGAATCTGGTGAAACTGGAATCTCCAAGACAGGAGGCTGCTGATTCTGGGTGATTCCCAACCCAAATCAAACCTTGTCTTAATCACCCACTTTTTGAAAATTAGCTTTTTATTCAGAAGGCAGTTATTATCACAGCCTTCAGGAAATACATTTAAATGGCAGGTCACCCACAAACTCAACTTTAGCCTGTTGTACCTCACGTGCCCCCTTTCCCTAGACTAACCTGAGAAGCAGAATGAAGCTTTTATCACTTAGCAAATTGTTTCGTCAAGAATACTATATGTGGGCTTCCCTGGTGGCGCAGTGGTTGAGAGTCCGCCTGCCGATGCAGGGGACACGGGTTCGTGCCCCAGTCCGGGACGATCCCACATGCCACGGAGCAGCTGGGCTCGTGGGCCATGGCCGCTGGGCCTGCGCGTCCGGAGCCTGTGCTCCGCAACGGGAGAGGCCACAACAGTGAGAGGCCCGTGTACCGCAAAAAAAAAAAAAAAAACTAAAACATAAAAACTAACCAAAAATATCTAAGGGGGTTTTCTGAGAAGTATGTGTGTGTATGCACACGGGCCCGTGTGTCCCCAAATACCAAGGTATTCCAAAAACTTTTAATTTTTTAAGTGTTGACTACTGTTTGTTCATACCCCAGAGGTGTTAACAAGCAGTGGATTGCTGGTGACAATCACACTGTCTCCAGCACTTGCAGCAGAAGGCTTGATTTAATCGAAGAGCTGTCATTTATTATTCTGTTGTGCAGTTCCAGGGGGGTAGCTAACTGATCAAGCTCTGACTCCTGGGAGCAGAGGGCTTTTTTGTTGTTGTTGTTATGTCTAAATCCTCAATACAAATTGCAGTATTTCTGGGCTCCCAGCGGGACCCATTAGAGCCTGTGGGGCATTAACGATCATTAATAGTGCTGTCAGAGAGAAAGGGGATGGGGGGAGGGAAGGCAAGAAAGGGAGGAAGACGGGAGGGAGAGGAGGGGGGTGCAGAAGAGTAGCCAGGGAGTTGTGTAGCTTTTGCAGAAATGGAAAATTAATACATCTGCTTTGTTCATAGTACCCAATGTTTGATGTGAGTTAGCAGGCATCTTTAATTAGGTGGGTTAGTACCAGCCAAGTATTTACTTCCCTGTATTGAAATCCTTCCTGTGGCTCAAATCCCACTTGCCCTTCCTCATCCTTTTCCCTACCTCCCCCATGTCTTCCTCTCCCCAAGTCAGCCTTAAATCTCCAACTCCAAAAATGAAACAGAAGGGGACTGAGGAGTGGGGAGAGTGATTCCCCTCAAAACAGCGCGTGCACACACACACGCACGTTACAGCTGTAATTTACTACCTTGCCTGTGATATCCCATTAACTGTGATTCCTTTTAAAGTGTTTAAATGTATAGTAATCAGGTAGAAATGTTTTAATCACTTACTAACAAGCTTACTTACCAGGGCTGTGAAGAGAGGCTTAGGTATTAATTAGGATAACATGCTAATGTTTGCATTTTAGGTCTGCTACTATTGTGAGCCAGAGGACCCCGACCTGGGGTCCTGTTCAGAACTAAAGCCTTTTTCAAGAATCTTCCTTCTCTCACAATCCCATGTCTATACCAGACTGACTCACCTTTGCTTTCTTAAGGTTGTATGTTCTCCTCCTTTCTCTTCATTTTCCCTTTGAATCTCAGATTCTTGAATTCTAATCTTCTATCATATTCCCAAACCACAGAGAGGAATTTTTCTGAACTAATGATAGGTATGCATTCCGTGTCCCTTCCTTTCTTCATCCCAGCACTGCATGCCCGTGGAGCACCAGACACTGTACTTGACACAGGGACTGCAGTGGAGAGAAGGAGAACCAGGGCATTCTTCCTGCCCTCGTGGAGCTTCTGCTGTGGCGGGAGAGGAATCCCAGAGTCGTGTAGTCACAGCAGTGGTGCACAGCAGAGACGCAGGGGCCATGAGGAACTGTAAGGCACTCTGACCCAGGGAAGGTTGGGGGAGATTCCCTACAGAAGCTGCAGGTGAGCGGGATAAAGGGAAAGCAGGTTAGCAGTTACTTCGTTCTGCTCCGTGAGCTGTTTCTCCATGAACGAATTCAGCGGCTTCTCACACCAAGCCGAGAGCGTAAGAAGGATTCTCCAGTTTACAGGTGAGGACACTAAGGTTTAGAGGAGATGAGCTGCCTGTCGTCGCCGGTGTACAAGCCCACAGCACAGCTCCTGGCTAAGTGACCCCAGGGGCTGAGAGCTTGACCCTTGGAAGGTAACTCTTCCATTTGCTCTTTTTCACCTCTTTTGGCATCTTTGAGCCCAGATAAGCCAGGCCATGTAGCTCTCACGCAGGCCTCAGAGTGGGGTGTGTGCTGCACCCAGGGCAGGAACAAACGCCTGGCTTGCTGGGGCTTCCCAAGTTAGGCAAGACAGATACCAGAGAAGTGAGTAGGACCCTCAGTCCATGGTCTCCAGTGTGGAAGAAATACGACATTTTCTTTGCCTCCTTAAATTTTCTGCTGGCGACAGCACTCCTGAAGGGAACTTGAACTTGAGTAACTCCTGGTGCTCCATTTATCCTCAGAGTTGTGTCCGGGGCCAGCGTCCTACCACTTGCCGAAGGATTTTGAAGTCTGGGAAGTCCTCTGTGCTCTGTGTCCCCCAGCTTACTATCAGGACACTGCTCACCCCAGTCTGGGAGCCGGGGATGGCTTTTATTCCTAGGGTCTTGCTTCCTCCTGTGGGCTGCCCCCGAAAAAGGGCCTGAGTCCCTGGTGCTCTGAAAACAGCCTCTCCACCCCAGGCGAATCTTTTCTAGGCTTAGTGAAGCCCCTCCCCATCCCTCAGGCACTAGCATTCTGACCTCACACTTGATCTTCCGTATTCAAATCGAGTTCGGTGGCCTTTAAACTCGGCGCCACAATTATTAGCAATGGAAGAAACCTAGCTTCCTTTTCCTCTAGAATAAAGTGTGGGGAAACACTTTCATTCCTTGTTTCCAGTAACACAGTGGTTCTCAAAGTGTGGTCCAGGTATTCAGGGGGCAGGAATCCTTAAGACCCTTTCAGGAATTCCACAAGGCCCAAACTACTTTCGTTGTAATATGGCGCTATTTGCCTTTTGCACCTACCCTCATTCTGTCACATGTAGAGACATTCTCTTTTCATGTACAGTAGAGTTTTCCAGACACGTGATTGAAACAAATTGAATGCAGAAGCAGATGTGAGAATCCAGGTGTCTTCTACTAAAACAGACATAAGATTTGCAAAAATGTAAAATAATGCTACTCTTTTCACTAATTTTTTTATTCTGGAAAATATAGTTATTTTTAATAAAAATATTATTTTTATTAAAATATGTTTTTGTTAAAGGGTGATAGGTTTGTTATTTTTTAATGAATTAATAGACATTTTACAATCTTTTCAGTTTGAATTTTTAATAAGGTACCTATCAGCAGATATAACACACATAAACAGTAGCTTTTTAGAAGCCCTCAAAAAAGAGTGTAAAGGGGTCCTGAGGCCAAAACACAGAAAGGGAAGAAAAACCAAAACCGTCAAATTTCTGTATAAAACCAGCCTTGTCACATTGACAATTTCCAATTTGGATTGTGTCATCCAACGAGGGGAGGAGTTATTTGGACACTTTTGCCTTTTTCCTTTTTTCTTCTTCAAATCTGAAGAGTCCATCAGAAAATAGCCCCCTAAACCCAGGTAATCACACACCCCAGTTTCCCCGGCACAGTCCCAGCTCGTGTGTGTCTTTTGTGCCGGCGTAATAAGAGGCTCCCCCTCTGACTCTCAAAGGTGTCCCAGTTTGGTTGATAAATTATAGGTCAGCCTACCTGAACCCCCCTCAACTTCACGAGCTTATAAATGACAAAGTAACCTACCAATCTTTCTGTAATTCAGAGAGTTAAGAAGGAGCTCCATTTGGATCGATTGGCAGGATGTGGCGGGCGGCGTGTGCTTCTGTGTGACCTTCCTCTTCCAGCTCTGAGTGTGGGGCTCCGTGGTCTTCTCAGCTGGCCGCAGGGCAGTCAGGTCTTCCCCTTCAAGGTAGCGGTGAAACAGTGGGCCACGTGCTCAGAGAGCTCGTCAGCAGCTAGCAGTTCAGATGACCCACATATCCATTTGATATTGGCGACACAGAGGCGTTTGCAGGGCTTTTTCTGGACGTTGCTAAGCCTGCTGAGTCTAAGATTTCAAATGCTGTTTTGAGCTACTTGATTCAGAGGTGAAGCCAGACCACTTGGAGAGAAGTGTGAAATTCTTTGGAGATCAGGGTCTGAAGCAGCCCACGAAAAGCCTTCTTTCCTTCCCCCTCCTCAGTGGGAAAATGTCCATTGCTTCTCATGATGTTAGCTGTCAAGATTTGGGGTGTACTTGAAATGCACCCCCCCCCAACAGAAGGCCGAGATCTTTGTTAAACAGGAAACTTCTCTCTCTCAGGTTCTGGACCCAGGAGCACGGAAATTGGAATTCTTTTTAATTGACCATATGGTTAGTTCTGTGGCTTTGTGAAGCTATAAATCAGTGGAGGTGTAACCCAGCACAAATGTGACCAGAGGAAAGAATTTCCTTTGGCTTTTCCTCTTGTTACTTTCCAAAACTCACTTTTTAAAAAAACATTTAACCCATGCAGCTTTTGCTATATTATAGACATCGGTGGGAGGTAAGGGAGGCCACACAGTCTTGGACAAGTGAGCAGGGATCTATCAGGTGGATCCCGCAGTTTCAGCCACATTCTGAGAGCTCGCAATTTGGCTTTTGCTGGTGCCGGCAGTTACAGAAGAGGCCTACTCAGCTTTAAGCACTCAAGTGTTGATGGACAAAGTGCTAGTTTAACAGATCTGTGTAATGGGGAACAGGTGAATAAGTACAGAATTAGTGCGCCCTTCACAGTAACAGCCTTATTATCACATGTTATGTGGGGTTTTTGCCTCTATTTGACAACTTGGGTCGTATAAAAAATTTTAAGTAACGCAACATGGAGGAAACCCTTCATAACAAAGAATTGAAACAATTAATCAAGATTTATAAAATCTCTGGGCGGCTGTGATCTGTCAACCAAAGTGGCTATTTCTGATCAGGTCCACAGCCTCCTAAATGAATAAATGGAGAAACAACTCCAGAAGCCACAGCCTCCATAAGAGGCACAATTGTTCTCCATAACTGGAGACAGCAAAAGCCTGGGTCCAAGGAGCATTCCATTATGAGAGGGAGGATGGAATACAGGGACAGTTTTGAGTCTGCCCAGCCTGGAAGGCATGTGATTTATCCTCCCACCCTCAACACGATGCCCACACCCAAAGCCAACCACACGATGAAGCTTACTCCACTTGTAAATGGTTGCTGTAATCCACCTTTTGCTGTTAGGGGAGTGTTTTAGTCCTGGCCTAACGCCCTTATTAAAAGGAAGCGCTATTGAGGAAGAGGTCCTCTACTTTTCCTTTGAATCGCCCTACAATGTATGGATTTGTTTTACAATTTTTAAACTATATAAATCATGCGCTCCACACATATCCTTTTGAAAGTTGCTTTCTTAGCAACACATTATGTTTTCCGTGTTTATCTATTTTAAGTAGAGCTCCAGTTTATTGTAACTGCTGTATATTATTTCATGATACGGATAAACCCTGCTTTATTAACCCTCCTGTTGCTGGATGTTTAGAGTGTCTCCCATTTTTAGTAGTAGGAAGAATTCTGTAATGAAGCAGGTTTCTGTACATCAGGGATCGGCTGGGCAGGGTCCCAAGGTGTGGGCAGCTTGACCTGACTGCTTACTGCTAGTTGCTGTCTACAGCGGTTGACTCTGTTTCCACATCCTGAAAGTGGGTGAGAGTTCCCTTTGCCCGCGTGTTGCGCAACAATTTACCCTCAGTAGACATTTGGATATTTGGCTGATGGGTATAAAATCCTGTCTCACTATTACTATAATTTGGATTTCCCCAGTTACTAGTGACATTGAGCGTCTTTTTACGTATCTGTAGGCTATTCAACATATTGATGTATTTTGCC